>NC_090335.1:63284907-63602907 GCF_035084215.1 Heptranchias perlo
ATAGAGTGGAGATGCACAGGGGTGGAGATAATATTGATCCTTAAAAAGGTGGGAGGGCCAGTAGAAAAGGCCATAAAAATGGCAAATGGGATTCTGGGTTTGAAAGATGTGGATATTGAATATAAAAGCAGGGAAGCGATTTTGCATTTGAAAAAGACATTTGTTAGATCCCAGGTGAAGTACTGGGTGCAATTCTGGACACTAAATAATAATAGGAGGGCTAACAAAGCCAAGCGGAAAGTGTTGAAGATTCACTGGAATTATACCAATTGAAGTCAATGGAAAATTGGGTGCAGTGTAAAACAGGCGACTGATCAGGCGGGTTAGGTTAAAATTACCCCCCTCATTAATGTTTATTATTCTCTGTTCCCACAGAACAGTAGACCATGTAGGGAAAAGCCCTGCAAAAGGAGCATGCGTGGGCTAACAAAGTAGCTACCAGTTACTGATCAAGTCAGCAGCAGTTCTAGGATGTCACAGATTTTCGTACATGTGACATTAGAGGCTGCTTCAAAACAAACAGCCCACAGCAACAGCAAAGCAGACCCTGGCTCCATTGCAGGTACCTCAGGCCGCCAGTTGGCTACGCAGTCCCCTCCAATAGCACTCGCTCAGCTTGGGGAGAACACAAAAGTGGGGGAGGGGGGACAGGGACATCAAAAACAAACATGTGTGTTGTGAACTTCAACAAGGAGAAAACACAAACGCCTAAGTACCAAAAGCAAAATAAATTTTATTCACGTTCAATTGATCTTGGTCTGTCATGTTTTCATTTCTCAGGGAACAAAAAGCGTCAGTTGTTTAAAGTAAACCAAACTAAATGCACACAGTTCTCTGCAACAGATATACAGGTAAAGCAAATAGCACTTCCATCATTCTAAATATCTCCAATAGAAAGCTATAATGTCCAACTGCATACCTCACTGAGAGAACTGTACACGCTCCTCCAACACCTAACTCCCAGCCTTCATTGCTTGATCTTCTGCTGGTAGTTGCTGCACATCCTCCTGCTCGTCCATGGCTTGCGGCTGTTCATCGTCCAAGTCCATGACGATACCTCTGTCCATAGCAACATTACACAAGATGCTGCATTCATTTTGCACACTTTCTCTTGGGCATATTGTAAAGCCCCCTGATCTGCTTGCTCATGTGCTATTGTAGCTGCTGGGATAGGAAGGTTGGGGTGGGGTGGGGGGGGGGGGGGGCGTTCAGAGCTATCATCAGCCACGTTTGCAGCACATAAGCCATTATCTCCAAGGATCCAGCTGTCCATTCTCCCTTCTTTTTACAAAGAGCTGCAACAAGTTTGATTGCCTCAGAATGGAAATCTGTGCATCTCCTGGGATTTGGGCATAGAAGTGGAGTGTTTCTTTGCACTGGTAGCATACAATTTGCATATTTATGAAATAATATCCCTTCCTATTTAATATGCAATAGATTTAATAGAGGGTGAACAGATGGCATACAATCAGTGATACTCTGTATCTTGGCGAACCCATCAAGTTGGTCATACTCCAGCTGCCTCTGCTGGTCAATACTGAAGATTGGGTGGTTCGATGCTGGGTGACCGGTGATACAGGGCTTCAGTTACTCCTTCAAAGAATATGGCACGACAAAGCAACTTACTCCCAAGATATTCCCTGTGGATATCTAGAAGGACTTTGTTGCATAAAAGTTGAGGGTGATGGTAAGTTTCACCGCCAGTGTGAATAGTAAAAGCAGGAACAGTCTTCAATCAGATGGCATACCTCAATCACAGACTCCCTGCTGAGCCCGAGTCCAGTCACGGGCTGCTCCCCCATCCTGCCCAAGTAGGTCACTCTAATATCATAAATGGCTTCTGGTATTATGCATACATATGTTTTTTGCCATTTTTACCCTTTGCACTCCCAAGCCGACTCATCCTCCTGCTGCAAGATACACAGCAGTGGCCGCTATGCTCATGTTCTGGGGCAGAAAGCTGCTCTGTGCTATTCAACTCTATCACTGCTGTGGTGATACTTCAAGTTCATACTCTAAGATCACCAACTACATGTAGAGTCTGGTGTTAAATACTCAACTTTTAAATTATCGTTTTTCACAATTAGCTTTAATAAGGCCGTAAGTAAAAATGTGTTTCTTATCTCACTTTTCACAAACCCATTTTTGGATAGGAATAATCAGAGGACTGCTACACATGCTGAATGACCTGTTTGCATTGCTGTCAATATTACACCCCCATTTAACTACTCCACTTTTTCAATAAAATTTTCAAACAGAGGAAAATATTGTCCCTGGAAACTAAAATGATCAGCCAGACATTATTATAAACTAATATGATTGCATTAAGGTTATCTGTTAAGGTGTCTACTTTAATTATAGTCTACGTACAAAGAGTGAAAAATCTGCCGTTTTGTTAAACATTTGGAAACTGATGGACTCTGATTCATTATTTAGCAATAAACTGCACTCTTACTCACTTTAACACACAAGACTTCACATGTACATTCTGAACTGTACAAATGGACTTATTTCATTCTCTTTGCAACGTCTAAGTATGCGATCTGAATCTCACGATTAGCAGGGCATGTGTTTACAAATTCCTCCCTTTCATAAGCATTATTCAGGTATCTCCAAATTCCAGTCATTTCCATTGGGATCTCAAAATTTCGGTATTTCATTGCTACGATCTAAATGAAGGAAAAGAGACAAAACATTTAATCGCTTGATATACTTGATATACAGATGTGCAGTCAGTGCAGTTTAACATAACAAAATTACTTTTCTGTTAAAATGTAAATGATGTGAGGGGGACTCGATTGTGCACACTGTCCTTTCAACTCAGTTCTAGCCCAAACTGATAGGATAAATCTGCAGACTGCAAAGGTCCAACATGAAATGTGTTTGGATACATCATAAAGCACATCCTCAATACACCTGGATCCACAGCACAAAACATCCCCTAATTTAACAATTTCAGAAAGTCTGCAGGTGTGGCTGGTGTAGGAAATTAAGGTGTCACGTTGGAGTAGTACACAGGAACTTCATAGAAGCAGGCTATTCAGCCCCTCAAGCCTGTTCCGCCATTCAATTAGATCATGGCTGATCTGTATCTTAACTCCATCTACCCGCCTTGGCTCTGTAACCCTTAATACCCTTGCCTAACAAAAATCTATCAATCTCCGTTTTGAAAATGTCAATTGACCTAGTCTCCAGCTTTTTTTTTGGGGGGGGGGAAAGAAAGTTCCAGATTTTCACTAACCTTTGTATGAAGAAGTGCTTCCTGACATCACCCCTGAACAGCCTAGCTCTAATTTTAAGGTTATGCCCCCTTATTCTGGACTCCCCCACCAGAGGAAATAGTTTCTCTCTATCTATCATATCAACCTTTTTAATTGAGGTATGGGGTGTTCCTCTGACGTCAGAGGTGTTGGGACACAGAGTGGAAGGAGTCATATTTTGCTACTTGTGCTCCATCTAACCCGGGAAGTTGATGCCAACTGTTGGAGACCTTAAATAGGAAAAATTCCCTAGTGTGGGAATCTGGGGTGGGAATATGGGTGGAGAATAAGAATGATCTCTTTGACAGGTCAAAAGTGTTGACTGAGGTTGATCATGGGCTGAATGGGCTCAGCTTCCCAAGTGCTGATGCAGAGAGTGTTGGAGAGGGAGAAAAAGTGGGGCATAAAAGAGTTCAACATTTTGAGTATTTTTTGACGCTTGCCAGTGAGTTTGCCAAGACCTTGTTAGATCCTTTGTTCTTCTGAATTCCTAACTTTTTAAATTACTTGTTATACAGTTAAATGGAATTGCCTTGAAAGAATCAACTTAGTCTATTTTAACTTCACACACATAAATTGTAAAAACTCAAACAGTGCTCAGAATTTATTTCCACAAAAATAAATCAGTGCCTTTACTATTATGTGTGCCTGTGAACAGTGCATCTCAATTCTTCTGTCCTTTTACTACCTATTGAACGTCAACACAATAGCTCAACATTGAGAATGGCTTTTTCTTTGCCTAAGTCCAATAAATGCTGGAAAATATATGAAGTACTAGTATTATAGAGTTTACTAAACACATCACACAGCAGAATGAACGGTGTGAATGGATTAGAAATTTCTCGATCAGCAGATATAAAAGCCCCTAAACACATGGGGGAAGGTGAAATTCGACCTTGTTTCGTCCATTATTCGGGCATGAAACGGGGGCAAAATGCACCAATTTTGTGGGACTATTTCCTATGCCTTAATGAATTTCTGCCTGTTGATTCTTGGCACAGTATACCCTGACCCTGTCTCACTTTGGTCATAGCGACTGGTGTGACAAAGTGAGGTTGCTATTGATAACGGAAGAACAATAGCGATATGATGTTTGAGGTGCACCATTCATAAGAGATGTCGGACATTGGGTGGAAATTTGCACAGAAGGTACCTGAATGTTCCAAAGTAGGATACCTTTTGTTTTAGAAAATGCAGCGATGCATACATTATATAAGATAAGCTTAGGATCATAATTAAATACGAACTCAGCCTCCAGTGCTAATAGGAAACACAACAAACCTTGATAATGTGAAGCTTTGGCAGGAGATTGCAATCCGCCAGGGTCAAATAATCTCCATCTAGGTATTTTCTGTTAGAACAAATATCTTCCTCTGTACTATTAGCGTCAATCTCTTCAGGTAAAGGTGTGTTTAAATAATCATCTAATTTCTTCAGAGCTTTCAATAAGGCCTTTTCCAAACCTGAAGAAATGGGAGAAAAGTGATTGTCGGTATCATAAATGAGAGAAAGAGAAAGAAATAATAATAAGTGGGAAACCTTGCTCGTTCTTCAGCTACCTGACTCTGGGGCATGGAGGCAAATTCATTACTTTCCTCCTAATTTCAGATTTTCTGCTCCTTTCTTCTTTCCTTTATTTTTCTCTTAAGCAGTTCTACCCACCTTTTATCTTGCATTATCTTTCCTTCCCTTCTGGTACTATTTTGCATAGTTTCACCACCCCCCCCACCAACTCCTCTTCTCAACAATTCTCCTCCGACGCCGTCCAATAAAATCCTGCTACATACACGGGTTGAAAACTCCATTGGTTCAAGATCTGACTTATTTTGGGGGATCGAGGAGCAACAGAAGATTCTACTTGGAGTTGACGGAACAGTAAACTTCACTACACTTGGTGGAGTGGAAACGAATTTCTGCAACGTACTGAAATGTTATATATTGTTGTCGTACAATTTTAACCACTTGGTGGCACTGTCCTGAACTCCGACATACTCTGAAGCTGTTTGGTGGAGTCATGCAATCAATTTCATGTATAACAGTCGACAAAGCTGAAGTAGCGAAGAAGGGTGGAGATATCATTTAATACTAGAGAAAAGCTTAACAATCAATATTCAGCTCAGCCCTGAGACACTTTGATGCCTTGTACTGTGTGTTACTCTGTATAATAGGGACAAAAGCGACATTACTCATCATTGTTGCTCATCATCCAGTAACATACAAAGGCTGGACACAACGATCACCTCCAGATAAAATATACATTGTCGGATACTAGATTATAGCAACAAGACCCTCATCATAAGCAGGAGAGACTGAAAGATCAGATATTCGTTTACTCTCCATTTGCTTGTGCTTACCAACATTTGCCCCCTTTTTCTACTATAATAAGGTATTGGGGAGACCATGAGGATGGCTGGTGTGAGAAATAGGAGAATTATTTGTGCAGTCGTGGTGCTTTGCTGAGGTTGATGTTAAGGCACACTGTTGGGGCAGAGCACAGGGTGCTTTCTTTTACATTTAACGGGTGTCTGACCTGGAAGTATTTCTCTCCCTGAAAAGGCTGTGGATGCTGGAACAATTGGAGCTTTCGAGACTGAGAGCGATAGATTTTTGCTAGGCAAGGATATCAAGGGATATGGAGCTAAGGCAGGTAAATGGAGTTGAGGTACAGATCAGCCATGATCTAAATGAATGATGGAATAGGCTCGAGAGGCTGAATGGCCTACTCCTGTTCCTACCATGCTCTCCTTGCCGGCCTCCCACCCTCCGTAAACTTGAGCTCATCCAAAATTCTGCTGCCTGTATCCTAACTCACACCAAGTCCTGTTCATCTATCACCCCTGTGCTCGCTGACATTAACTTCTGGTCCGGCAATGCCTCAATTTTAAAATTCACATCCTTATTTTCAAATCACTCCATGGCCTCGCCCCTCCTTATCTCTGTAACCTCCTCCAGCCCTACAACCCTCTGAGATCTCTGAGCTCCTCCAATTCTGGTCTCTTGTGCATCCCCGATTTTCATCGCTCCACCATTGGCGGCCGTGCCTTCAGCTACCTAGGCTCTAAGCTCTGGAATTCCCTCCCTAAACCACTCTGCCTCTCTACCTCTCTCTCTTCCTTTAAGATGCTCCTTAAAATCTGCCTCTTTAACCAAGCCTTAAGAGGCTCGGGGTGGGGGGGGAAATTGGATAAGGGCCATTTTTGGGCGTAGGTAGCGTGATGCGCTATTACCCCGTGCCCAATGACCCATGCGCAGGCAGGACGCAAGTTTCAGCTGGCCCGAGGACTCACCTGCAATCAGCGTTCCATTCTGGACCTTGCACGTGGAATCAATGCAATTCGCACTTTCCAGCACCAAGGGGAGCTCAATCTCTTAAAGAGAGGATGTTTCTTAAAAATCTCTTAAAGGTAGCTGGTACCTGTTATTTGCTGAAAATAACAATCTACTGTCTGCACGGATTCTGAACAAAAGATCAGACATCACACATGTAAAACACAGATGCCGATCCCATCCCTATGTTTACACGCTGATGAGTTATGTTAAAACATTGAATAAAGGTTGCGCACTACTAAATCCCACATCCTCCAATCTGCAGGCCAGATCTCACCAATCTGCCGATCTGAGTTGGTACCAGGCCTGTGAGAGTGCGTGCACCAAGGTTCTCTGCTGATGCACTGGAGACCTTGGTGTAAGAGGTGGACAGAAGGAGGGACATCCTATATCCACGGTGGGAGGGGGGGGGAGGGGGGAGGGGGGGGAGGGGGGGAGGGGGCAGGGGCAAGAGGCCCTCCAGACATATATCCAACAGGCAGTGGGAGGCATCAGGGGACGAATTCAATGCCAGGCGCACAGCACCACGAACATTGATGCAGTGCAGAAAGAAGTTCAATGCTTTGACACGAGTGGTCAAGGTGAGTGAGGTCAACTGTCAAGTCATGTCTCCTACCAACTGCACCACTCGCCACATCCACTGCTCCACGCACTACACCCATCACCCACATACCAACAAACTCTTTCCATCAGTACTCAACTCTTCCTCTCACCCTTACACATTACCACTGTTGTAAGCCGCTCACCCACAGCTCACAGGCCACACACACTGGCATTTATTCAACCACGACAGGCACATCACCCAGACACACATCCTGCTTTCTTGCAGAAGGTGCCGCATAATAGGAGGCAGCAAGTGGCAGTGGCATTTAGCCCCTCGACCTGTTCCACCATTCAACGAGATCATGGTGGACCTGTGACCTACCTCCATATACCCGCCTTAGCCCCATATCCTTTAATACCTTTGATTCACAGAAATCTATCAATCTCAGATTTAACATTCACAAGCGAGCTAGCATCAACTGCCATCTGCAGAAGAGCGTTCCAAACTTCTCCCACCCTTTGTGTGTAGAAGCATTTCCTAACTTCACTCCTGCACCTCCTGGCTCTAAATGTTAGGCTATGTCCCCGCGTCCTGTATTCAAGACGCAGAGACCTCCAAAAACAGTTACAAATGAGTCGGCAGCCAGAAGCAATAATCCAGCCACTAACTGTAAATCCTGCATGGTCCCTTTAATTAGCGCTGATGGGGGGGTCCTCCTGGCACTCTAAGACACGTTCAATTGGTCGGGGTTAAGACTGTGCGTTGAGTTGAGCATTAAGTCCCAAGATGGTGTCTATCACTTTAAATCAGTGTTGCCCACTGATTGAAGCCATTTTCTCCCTACGTTACATGATTCCAGCTAACCTGAGCTAACTCCTATACCAAGATGGCGTCCGGTGCATGTCACACTGGAAGCGTGCGTGCAATCCAAGACGCCATCTTGGATGTCAGAGAGGTCGCGTAGCATCGAAACAACGGTCGCTATACGGCCCAATTTAGCGCCCTCGGTGTCAAATTTTCTTTGATAACGTTCCTGTGAAGCACCTTGGGATGCTTTACTACGTTAAAGGTGCTATATAAATGCAGGTTGTTGTTGTTAATACTGATGGGGGGAGGAGTACTCAAATTGGAAAAGTGTTCCATTCACCGTACCTTTCAGCTTAAACACAAAAAAAAAGTCGATCTTCGACATCAAGTTTTTTTTTCAAATTAAGAAACAATGGCAGTCTATGAGCCAGAGTGCAGTTGTAATAAAATGAAAAGAAAAGCAACTCATTAAGGGGAACACACCCAAAACATCATACCCTGTCTTTTCTCTTCACTGGTGCTAACTGACCTGCTATGTATTTCCAGCACATTTGTTTCTTTATTTTCCCCACACCTTACTTACTTTCATTTGTATCTTTCCTCGTGTTCTTAATGTATGCTGAGAACTTGGCAAACACGTCATTTCCTGCTGAATTAGATTCCGGATATCTGGCAGAAAGCTTCGGATACCTGGGAAATACATTGTTGTTGTTACACGTCCTTCAGAGCAAACACCTTTCGGAAACATTTTTATTTACTGGTGTCACACTGCACCATGCTGGCTGGGAGAACTCACTTCACCTAAAAGATCCTTGACCACTCACTCGATGGTTATATGTGAACTTCGAGCAAAGGGGTCACTGGACAGCAATCAGGAACAGGAACGCTGGCCTATTCCTCTTAGCTCTGGGACTCTGAAGCAAATGGTAGCAACTCCAATGTAAGCTCAACTAACTAGAGGTGGACGCTGAGCCTTGGCAGGGTGTGTGGATCAGGTCCGCACTAAGAAACTGCTTGGATTTCATTATTTTGGTTTAGTCTCATGCAGTTCATTTATGGATGTGCTGCACAAAATTGGGCTGAGGGACCTTCCTTGAATTATTCAGTTGTATATTGAGCGGTTTTCCGCCACTGAGTCCTGTTAAAAGGTCAAGTTGATTTTATGCACAAAATGCAGAGACAAACCTTGGTGGTACCAACTTGTCTTCTAGGAATTCTTCTATCTTGTTAACATCTGTTTTGACCTCTCCATTGAAGGTCAAAAATGGAGGATTTGTGCCAGGGGCCAGATTTTGCAAGTCTGCAGGCTTCCTGTAGGGAGACAGCAGGATGCAAAATTGTACCAATGAAATACTTTTGTACTTACACAAAATATCAACGATCTACCACTACTGCTAGAACTGATGTCATTAAGGTCGATGAAAGTTCAGAAAAAGACCTTCCAAACTTGATGAAACAACAACACACTTTTAACGTAGAGAAACATCCCACGGTGTTTCACAGAGGCATAAGGAAAATGGATGCTGAGCGAAAGAAGAAGAAATCAGGACAAGTGACCAGAAACTTGGTCAAAGTGGTGAGTTTTAAGGAGGGGGCACAATAGGAAAGAGTCGGATGAATGGAAAGCTCGGGGGGAGGAAGAGGTTGTAGGACTGCAGGAGGTTAAGTTTGATTTAAATAAACCCCCATTTACCGTCACTAGATGTCACTATTCTCCTTTGTAAACAGCATAATGAGATACTGTAAAGCAAGCTAGCGACATCTTAGAATCATAGAATCACGGAAGGAGGCCATTCAGCCCCTCGAGTCTGTGCCGGCTCTATGCAAGAGAAATCCAGCTAGTCCCACTCCCCCTCCCTATCCCTGTAGCCCTGCAAATTTTTTCTCTTCAAGTACTTATCCAGCTCCCTTTTGAAGGCCATGATTGAATCTGCCTCCACCACTCCCTCGGGCAGTGCATTCCAGATCCTAACCACTCGCTGTGTAAAAAAGTTTTTCCTCATGTCATCTTTGGTTCTTTTGCCAATCACCTTAAATCTATGCCCTCTGGTTCTTGACCCTTGACTGGCAACAGTTTCTCTCTATCTTCTCTGTCTGGACCCTTCATGATTTTGAATACCTCCATCAAATCTCCTCGCAACCATCTCTGTTCCAAGGAGAACAACCCCAGCTTCTCCAGTCTATCCACATAACTAAAGTCCCTCATCCCTGGAAACATTCTAGTAAATCTCTTCTGCATCCTCTCTAAGGTCTTCACATCTTTCCTAAAGTGCGGTGCCCAGAACTGGACACAATACTCCAGTTGTGGCTGAACCAGTGTTTTATAAAGGTTCATCATGACTTCCTTACCTTTGTACTCTATGCCTCTATTTATAAAGCCCAGGATCCAATATGCTTTTTTAACCGCTTTCTCAACTTGCCCTGCCACCTTCAACGATTTGTGTACATCCCAGATCTCTCTGTTCCTTTACCCCTTTTAGAATTGTGCCCTTTAGTTTATATTGCCTCTCCTCATTTTTCCTTCCAAAATGCATCACCTTGCATTTCTCTGCATTAAATTTCGTCTGCCATGTGTCCGCCCATTCCACCAGCCTGTCTATATCCTCTTGAAGTCTATCACTATCCTCCTCACTGTTTACTACACTTCCAAGTTTAGTGTCATCTGCAAATTTTGAAATTGTGCCCTGTACACCCAGGTCCAAGTCATTAATATATATGAAGAAAAGCAGTGGTCCCAGCACCGACCCCTGGGGAACACCACTGTACACCTCCCCCCAGGATCTTGCGCATGATTTTTACACCAAGCTGGGTACCCCACGCCCCCAGAGATATTCGCGTGGGGGACCCAGAAGCGAATTGAGCGCATCGCAATCTGCGATCACAACTCAATTGAAAGTGAGTATTTGAGATTCTGGGTTTGCCACGCGCCAGGCTGACTGCCTGTCAGCAGTGAAAGGTGCTGCAAATCAGAGAAGGGGGTGGGAGGGAGAGAGAGATCGTTGACACTTCAAAAAATCAGGGGGGGGTGGTTGAGAGTTGTGGATGACATCGGGAGAGGGGGCCGGCCAGCATCGGGGATCGGGGTGGGGGGAGGTGGTCAGCCAGCGATGTCATTCTGGTGGGGCGGGGGGGGTGTTGGCTCATCGTGGGGTCCTGTCAGCCAGGTGAGCTCGTTGGGCCTGGATGAAGCACTCCTGCTCCTCCGGACCCACAAGCATTGCAATAAAGGCATTCACCGCCTGCTTTCGCCTGACGTGAAGTGATGGGAAACCCAAACAGGTAAGGTTAAATTCATTTAAGTTTTCCAATACACAAAATATTAAGTAATTCAAGTATTGCAATGAGGTACAATGCCCCTTTAAGTATCGGTCCATCAGCTTTAAGAGGGGGCAGGACTTCCTGGTGTCTACTGTACCTACACAATACAAAACTGCCCGGGTTAAACCCAGAAGTGGGTGCATTGGAGCCGGGATGCGGTCCCGCTCCTAATATCTACTATTTTGACTGCCCACATGTTCCCAACCCAGCCGTTCTTGGGGGTTAAAATTACCCTCATTATTTCTGTTTAGGTAACACATATTTTGAGAACAGCTGCCCTTAAGCGCTGACCTGCAACAGAAACGGTTAGGAGTGAGTTTCAAGATCAAATAGGCAAGACAAGTTGTAAACATATGAGGCCTCTTTTTCAGAGTAAGGTACAGTCTACTCCTGATAGATCAAAATAATTTCTGCACTAAAAAAAATTCAAACGATCCAGTAATTCAAAGTAAGCGACTTCAAATAACATAGAGTAGACTTTACATCAGAACAGGCTGCACTTTAAAACCAGAACGAGTGAGACTTGACAAGCCTGTTTTGACTGTGATTAAACTGTTCAAGCTTCTATTTGAGCAATGCAAATAAAACAAAACATTCTGTGCACAACAGAATGCAACACATTTCCTGTACACGATTTTGCAGACGACAGGCAAAATGTAGCTGCGTTGGTATGAAAACATTAACAGAAATTGTTCCCCAAGCCCCCAAGTGAGATCAGCTAACAGCACAGAGCGGGGATCAAACCTGGGACCTCCTTGGTCTATATGGCTCCATTGCACATCTGGGCAATGCACTTACCAACTGCATCAGCTGGGGAGTTATTGTGCACTTTTAAATTGCGCCTTTGTGTGTTGCTCTCCTGCTTATATAATTGGGAGTTGGAAGCCTGTCTCTTTCGGCACACTGGGCTCCACTGTTCATACAGAGGCACACTGGACAGCATACCAGTGGGTCAGGGTCTGGGTATATAGGTCAATTTTATATCAAAGGCAGAATCATAGGCCCAGAAATAACTCAAGATGGTTTACACTGTGGAGTACAGCTGTCAGAGCAAAACCCACATCCGTGAGGTCGGTTGCACTCCTGTTGTGTAAAAATGACTTTAAATTCTGGCCCTCAAAACAGAGATTACATTAACATCACAATACATCATTTTAGGTGCACCATTTCCAAGGAAGTGAAATTTAAGACCTCTCCACAAGGACAAATTTTGATTTTAATCTAATCTCTAAAATCATGCTGCCAGTATTTACATTAATTTCCATTCTAAATGGTAGAATAAAAACAAAGATCAGTTTAGGTTTGTAAAACTTTTACCTCTTTAGGTCAATTGTTGTGACATTAAATATCACGCCTTTTAGCCAAAGGATCATAAAGAGCCGCTGGGAAAATGGGCAGTTTCCAATGCTTTCCCCGTCACCACCAGCCTGTAAAGAAAGGTCATAAACTTGCGTCATTGTGCTTTTCTGAACAGTTGTTAGTTGGACGACTGACTACAACACACTCAAGCACTCGCAGAAAGCAATAAACAGCACTTGAAATTTCTTACCACCCAGGAACCTTCTGGGTAGCACATATCTCTTATATCTTCCAAAATAGGCACCTGTACCGCTGTAAGACAACTTTCTATAAATTCTTAATAGTTGAATATTGTGCAGCAGAATTAAAGAACATACGGAAGAGGAAACGGTCATTTGTCAAATGAGTCACGGGGCATTCTCAAATCAGGTCTGACTCTGGGCCGGCCTCACATCTGCCACCCTCCATAAGCTTCAGCTCATCCAAAACTCTGCTGCCCACATCCTAACTCACACCAAGTCCCGTTGACCCATCATCCCTGTGCTCGCTGACCTACATTGAAATTCTCATCCATGTGTTCAAATCCCTCCACGGCCTCGCCACTTCCTATCTCTATAACCACCTACAGCCCTACAAGGCTCCGAGATCTCTGCATGCCTCCAATTCTGGCCTCTTGTGCATCCCCGATTTTCACCACCCCATCACTGGTGGCCATGCCTTCAGTTGCTCTGGAATTCCCTCCCTAAACCTCTCTCTCCTCCTTTAAGACTCCTTAAAACCTACCTCTTTGACCAACCTTTTGGTCACCTGTCCTAATATCTCCTTATGTGGCTCGGTGTCAGATTTTGCCTGTACTGTGCTGCTAAAGGAACGACACAAATGCAAGTTGATTATGTGTTGGAATCAGGATACAGCATTTCCAAGCAATTGAATAAACTTCATGGAATTGTGGATGGAAAAAATGTTTTAAAATATTTCTGATAAGCAGTAAGTTTCGTCAAAAAAAATGGCAAAACTACTTTAAAATAAAAGCTTGAAGGATTCAGCTGAACTTTTTTTCAAAAGACAAGTGTCATTCAATCATCATACACAAAGGTTTGCAATCCTTGGATGTCCTTTGAAAAAATAGAACATTTTTGTAGGAAAAACAATAACTGGTGGTTCAGCACCATTGGAAGTATTACTACCGGTAGAATTTATGTGCAATATTTGTGCACTGATTGCGTATGTGTAATTGGGAACCTTTACCATGACTGAATCCACACCACTGCCCACATATTCCTGCTGCAGGAGCAAAGCACGCCTGCGAAGGTTCACCAATGACAATTCTGCATGAGTACGGTGCAAATATAGGTCTATGGAACATGGGATCCATTTGCCAATCCATGCTTTCAAAGTTAGGCTATCCTTAATCAATATTCTACACTAAACGTTGTCTTTACACAATCCAACTGTATTTCTAAAGAAAACAGGTGCATCATTCTGAGAAGTAATTTCATATTGTACCTTACTATACCATTACATCGGACTATTTCTGTGCTTTTTAAAAAAGATTACTGATTTATAACAGTAGAGCTAGTACGTACAAGGGAGACAAAAGTTTATTTTTAAAACTAATGCTACAAACTAGTGTAATCTATTGGTGAATCTTCAATAATAATGTCATCCAGAATCTCACTACTAGGAGCAGACTGTTTAATAAATCCTGTACCAAAGCAATAATGCATCAATTGGCCAGATTACTTACACACATAACTGTAGGGCTCTTTCAAAATACAAGGACTATTGTCAATAAGTAGCATCATAATGCATGAACTTGAATATATGCACTTGCATTACTTTAGAACTCTTCGAAACTCATGTACAGACCTTAAAAAAGGTCAACGTTTCATCTCAGAAGAAAAATCATGTTACAACAAAAGGTTAACATAACACCAAATTAAAAGGAATCACGGTCAGAGATTGCACAACACACTGATTTGTGATCAAACAGAAGAGACAATTACTAACAGAAATGTACACATGGCTATGTTTTCTATATGCAAACAGCACAAAGCTGATGCTTCAGCATTTTAATATTAAACTGTTGCCCAACAACCAAGCAATGCTTTTCCTCTCTCGAAAGTCACTTCCTTTATCAACTTAAGTCCTGAGGAACATTTTGAAGAGCAACTATTTCATTTGAAAGTAAAGAATAACACAACTAACGTGGCATGTACTGAAAGACACAGACACTGTTCACATTTAAACAGAGCTCAACATTTAATGCGCCCAAAGTGATGTCGGCAAGACATGCAGAATATGTTGAAATAGTCTATGTATAAAAATGTCAATTTTAGTCTGTTTTCATTAATAAACTTACCTTGACAAACAATTCAATCTCTGGATACGTGTATTCGCTTCCTGTTGAGTTAGTTGTAGCCATACTGTTGGCAAAGCACAGCTAGATAAGCCAATTCCCAGGCTTCTCAAAGTGTACAACAGCTGTAAAGTAGTAAAACTCAGCCTCTTTAGCTCAAATAGTGGGCACCATTACTCAAACTTCTTTCAACTTTCTCCCCCATCCCGAAGAGTATGGAACTTGCTGCGACTTTTTGTTTTCATTGTACACATTTGTTGAAAGTATTGGCAGCATTCACTGGATATGACATGTAGCTAACCGCCAATAAATGCGTAGCTGCTGTGAGTAGGTGTAAGTACATAATTTAAAGCTGAATACAAAAAGGAGGAGGGTGACGTCAATAACTAGCCTTTGGTCAACTTGATATGATTTAGTTTACAACTGTCTACATCTATAAGCTTCACAATACTCGACGGGAGTTTAAATGCTTACTTAAACTGACTGCGAAAGGTAGTGGTCTAGTGGCAGTGTTAGTTGCTACCAAATATCATGAGCTGGTACAACATTCCCGAACCTGATACTTGCTAAGAAGTTACAACACCCGTAAAGGATACTCTTTATACCGACCTAGGCAAGTCCAACTCCTTGGGCTGACAAATAGTATAGGGTACGCAAAATAAGACGTGTACCAGCCAGGTCATGCTGGTTAAGGAAGGATATACTTGCCTTAGAGGTGGTGCAATGAAGCTTCACTAGATTGATTCCTGGGATGAGAGGGTTGTCCTATGAGGAGAGATTAAGTAGAATGGGCCTATATGCTCTGGAGTTTAGAAGAATGAGAGGTGATTTTATTGAAACATATAAGATTCTAAGAGGGCTTGACAGGGCAGATGATGAGAGGCTGTTTCCCCTGGCTGGAGAGTCTAGAACTAGGGGACATAGTCTCAGGATAAGGGGTCGGCCATTTAGGACTGAGATGAGGAGGAATTTCTTCACCCAGAGGGTCATGAATATTTGGAATTCTCTACCTCAGAGGGCTGTGAATGCTGAGTCGTTGAGTATATTCAAGACTGACATCGATAGATTTTTGGACTCTAGGGGAATCAAGGAATATGGGGATCGGGCAGGGAAAGTGGAGTTGAGGTCGAAGATCAGCAATGATCTGATTGAATGGAGGAGCAGGCTCGAGGGGCGGTACGGCCTACTCCTGCTCCTATTTCTTATGTTCTTATATTATGCATGCAGGATATTCCAGCTTCCTCTGAGATTCAGAGTATCACTGCATTTGTCCAAACGTGTACTGGTGTTCATAGATACCAGGTGATGTTCCATATTTCAAAAGGAAGCTCAGGTGCTCAGTCCACACAAAAAAGTATATTCTGGACAGCACAAAGAAGCCATTTTATTCAATATGCCTCAGAAATTGGAACTCATGCCCACAGCTTGATTAAAACATTAATTTACACCCTTCATACTGTCAGGCTTTGTAACTCTGTTTCTCCCTCCAGTTCCACCAGCATTATCAGCAATCAACATTTAAAACAAAAATGTAGGCATGGATTTTAACTCCTTCCACCTGGGAGTCAGGGCAGTTAAAATGAGGGCACCGACTTACCCCCTCTGAACTTTGCCTTCCCACCGTGTCCCAATGTTAACCTGCTTTTTTGAGCATGTGAGCGGGACAGCCGCAGGAAGGCAGTGGGGTCCTTCTTTAAATATGCAGAATGTTATCGGGACCTGATGTGCAATTTTAGCTGGAGGCCTAAGCGGTGGAGCAGTGATGGGAGTGAGAAGTGCAGCAAGGAGTGATGCAGAATCGATTGTTGACTCCCCTAATGAGACCTTCAGTTTGAGATCTGCTGAGATAGAAGGGAGATCCTATAAGCCAGACATGTACCGTGACCCAAATTCTCTGGATTCGAACAAAAATAATCTTAGATCACGCTGTTTACTGAAGGGAATTTGTACAATTCTACACCAAAGGGCTGAATTCTGTCGTCCCCCAGCGGTGCAGCAAGTTTAATTTAGTGAGTATACAATGCCACACAGAGCAGGAAGGTCCCAGTTACTGACCAGTCTCTGCTGAGTTAGCTGATCTCAGCTGGGGTGGTGGAAGAGAGGGGAGGGGAGAAGATAATTAGCTTTAGCACCACTGATTGCTAACCAATAACCACTGCGGGATATGAATGAACGTGAATTTCTGGTGAGGGTAGGATCCGGTTTAGCTGAGATGTCGCCTATAGTTGAGCTGCTCGTCAACACTTACTGTTTAGGCTCACACAAGGTATGAGTAATGTCCATTTGGGTAAGGGTGAAGAGAGTGAACAGCGACCACCCGTACCTCAGCAAGGACATGAGGAGAACGGAGAAAACTGGTGAGTGAAGAAAAGGAGTCAGTTCTTGGATAGTCTCCGGTAACATTAAAATATGGGGCGACCGAGTAGAAAAATCAAGAACATAAGACTCTCGAGGTCTGAGTTAGTAGAAATTCTTTAGGCCAATTTGCTTTTAGATCTCCATCGTTCTGGATGTTCATTTTCCAAATGATTTGAATATGCTCTATTAAACATTTAACGTGCAGTCGTACCTCAAATTAAAACAGAGTCCATTCAATCCGTTATCAATTACCCATTAAATCTATAAGAAAAACACATGCTCAGAGTGGCACTGAGTGGCAAATGCAATTGGTTGGCCAGTCATTCCAAACATTGGCCGAGCAAATGCACAAAGAATTCAAAGTTCAAACAGAACAGCTCAAAGAACATGCACAAGTTGTTAATATGGCTCACAAAACTGTTTGAGGAATAAGGGCAGGTTCAACAATATGACTGTATGAATACATTCATGCACACTTTCCATAAATGTAAAAAAGACCTTTGTAGAACAGCAGATGACTTATCACCAATGCTACTTGGCTCCATTAAAGTGCTAGGTATAATATTTCTCAGTCTGAGACTAAATCTACAACAGGCCTCCTTCCCACACACGCAAAAACAGAGCAACCATTATTTGTGATTTCAGACCTAACGACATATGCTAATAACTTCAAGAAACAACTCTTTTGTTTACCTCGTATTCAGCAGTTAGGAACCCTCCTGCCAACATAACTAGCTAATGGAATAATGCTATTTTGAATAATGCTATTCTTGCACATTCAACTGTTGTATGCAGTTCTTTTTCAGAAAACATTAAACTACCCACCAATACTGTGTATACAATGCAGTCCTTAAACTCAGCATGAAGAGAATATTAAAACTGAGACGGTGACAGAATATTTTCCGATTAAAAAGTTAACAGGATTCCTTTTTGATTAATATCCTAGTCAATTTCTGTTATTCTCTTCTCTCCCGAAGGTACAACTCTTTCTGGAGTGCTGTTCCATGGGCTTTTCAGTGGCCTCGGAGCCATTCTTCACATGTGAGCATAGATAGTGAGTGACAGCAGGGTATTCATCCATGGAAGGCAATGCAGCAGGCCCGGTCCTGTTCTAGCCCAAGTCCCATACTCTCACGCCTCATGGTAGGAGTTCACTGGATAGCAATAGGGAGTGAGAACTCTGGCTGATTTGTCCTCTCCCCATCCCAGGAATTCTAAGGCCAGTTGCAGCATCCCTACACACTCAACTGCAGTCATCTAATTTAGCACAGAGCAGTGATCGAACCAGGGACTGTCTGATCCGTATGGCTTACTACAACAGTGGGCAATGCTATTACAAACTAGAGCATCGAGGGGAACTGCCATGACATATTCCTTTCAGAATAACACTCTGATCAATTTTAAAGTCACGGGTCAGCTAGCTAATAACCTCTGGTTTTAAGTGAAGCCCCGAAAGAACAGATTACTCTGATAGCGTTTATGCTTTAACGTCCATTAAATAAATTCACAAATTCAAACACAGAATTGTCTGCTTTTATTTTGGGCATCACCGCAGTACGTTTGTATCTACCCAATGGCACTGATTACTGAATGGCATTGGTAGAGACTTCGGAACGGGTCACCAAGAGGAGAATGTGGTACAATTGAAAAATACTGGGGAAGAAATGCAGAAATAAAGTATCAATTATGACCCTTAGGGAGCAGTAGCAATTTTAAAGTGTCTGGGAATAAATCTGCTTATCATTTCTCAATCTCCTGTGGGGGTCGGAGAGGTATTTTCCAGATTTTTTTCCCCCTTATTGAACCTAGGTTTTCTTCTGGTTTTTTGCCTCTCCCAGGAGATTATATGGTTGTGGAGGGGTGGGGGGGGGGGGAAGAGAGGGTAGGAAGTGATGAATTATGATGCTCCAGGCATCATGAGTGTGGGGCAGGCTTGATGGATCAGCCTGTATGTTGGTAAGATGAGCTGATATGTGGCTCCTCCAATGGTTCAGTTCATAACTGATCAGAGAGGTCCCAGGTTCGATTTTCAATCAGTGCTGAGTTAGCTGATCTTAGCCTGGGTAATGACAGGGATTGCTGCAATTGGGCTGCACTAGGTAGGAGAGGGAAAATAAATAAAGTTAGCCCGGGTTTGAATGACTCTAGAAATCTCCTAATTAGAATGTGGTTCGCAGTCTGCCGATGTACAAAAAGGAATCGGAATTTAAAAATTGAGACATCTCTAAACTTTGCTTTTTTCCAGCCCTCCCTTCTGTTAGTGTTTTCTGAGTGAAGGTCTCCTTTCCTTATTCTCTGCGTTTGCTTAAAAGTCATGGTTGGGTCAAGAGACGTCTTCATTCACATAAAAAGAACTGTTCTCCTGGTGCCGGGCTGGCGATTCTTACAATGATGCAGCATATTACAGGCACGCTCTAGAAATACACGACCAGATAATTCTGACATTTCCTGTTTATTCGTATTTGCCATGGCAACAGCAAATTTCACGAGCCAGAACTGCCAGCGTCGTACAGTTCCACTGTGTAACTTTCCATCACACGGGTTATGAATAGGGATGAAAACAGACATGTTACCATGGTAGGACTAAAAGAGTAGCAGACAATGAGTCCATCAAACTCTTATTAAAGCAGGATGACAAATTTGGCACTGCCGCCTCAGAAACCCTGCATATTGTAATGATTTTCCTCTCCTCGGCATAGATTAAAAGTGCTGCTTAGATATTATTTTTTGCTTGTACGAATAAGGAGTGATTTTCTGACTTTGCACGCCCACTGGGGAGCATCGCCCAGCGAAAGCACATAACAATAATTCCTTAAACAAAGCTGCACCTGATTTTGCTACTATTATTTTAAACAGACATACGTTCAGAAATGCTCTCTCATTGGGCCTCACTCCCGCTGGAAAGAGAGAATCGAAAAACTATCCACTTTTTATCACGACACTTTTAATCCGAAATCAGCCACAAGAAAAATGTGTGAAATTTATACATTTTTTTAATATTCGAATCGTGAACTACAAAGATTGTTGTTTTACATAGAATGTACAACACAGAAACAGGCCATTCGGCCCAACAGGTCCATGCCGGTGTTTATGCTCCACACGAGCCTCCCCCCCACCCACTTCATCTAACCCTATTAGCATATCCTTTTCTTCCTTTCTCCCTCATGTACTTATCTAGCTTCCCCTGAAATGCATCTATGCTTATTTGCCTAAACTACTCCTTGTGGCAGCGAGTTCCACATTCTAACCACTCTCTGGGTAAAGACGTTTCTCCTGAATTCCCCATTGGATTTATTAGTCACTATCTTATATTTATGGCTCCTAGTTTTGGTCTCCCCTGCAAGTGGAAACATCGGGCTAGAAATTGGGCCGTGTAGCGCCCATTGTTTTGGTGCTACGCGGCCTTCCGGAGTTCCAAGATGGCGCCTTGGATGCGCACACGGGCTTCTACCATGATGTGCGCCATACGCCATCTTGGTAAAGGGTTTAGCGCATGCACAAATAACGAACGGCGGCATCGTGTAAAGTAGGGAGAATATGCCTTTGATCGGTGTGCAACGTTGATTTAAAGTAATAGACAACATTTTGGTGCTTAACGCTCAACTTAATGCACTGTCTTAACCGCAACCATCTAAACATATCTTAGAGTGCCTGGAGGACCCCCTCACTTGAGCTATTTAAAAAGGACCATGCAGGATTTACAGGCTAGTTGCTGGATTATTGCTCCTGACTGCTGATGCATTTGTAACTGTTTTTGGGGGTCTCCTATACTTCAATACTAGGACGAAGGGACATTGCCTAAAAATTAGAGCCAGGACGTGCAGGAGTGAAGTGAGGAAATGCTGCTCCATGCAAAAGGTGGGAGAAGTTTGGAACGGTCTTCTGCAAATGGCAGCTGATGCCAACTCCCTTGTGAATTTTAAATCTGAGATTGGTAGATTTCTGTGAACCAAGGGTATTAAGGGATATGGGGCAAAGGCAGGTATATAGAATTAGGTCACAGATCAACCATGATCTCATTAAATGGCGGAACAGGCTCAAGGGACTAAAGGCCACTGCCACTTGCTGCCTCCTGTTATGCGCCACCTTCTCCTGCAAGAAAGCGGGACGTGTGTCTGGGTGATGTGCCTGTTATGGTTGAATAGGTGCCAGTGTGTATGGTCTACGAGTTGTGGGTGTGTGGCTTGCAACAGTGGTAATGTGTAAGGGTGAGAGGAAGCATCTGATTGGAAGAGTTGAGTACTGATGGAAAGAGTTTGTTGGTATATGGGTGATGGGGGGGTGTAGTGTGTGGAGCAGTGGATGCGGCTAGTGGTACAGTTGGTAGGAGATACCACTTGACAGTTGACCTCATTCACCTTGACCACTTGTGTCAAAGCATTGAACTTCTTCCTGCACTGCATCTATGTTCATGGTGCTATGCGCCTGGCATTGACTGCATCCTCTGCTGCCTCCCTCTGCCTTTTGAGCATCTGTCTGGAGGGCCTCGTGCCACCACCACCCCCACCCCCACCCCTCTGTGGATATAGGATGGCCCATCTTCTGTCCACCTCTTGCACCAAGGCCTCTAGTGCATCAGCAGAGAACCTTGGTGCCCGCAGATTGGTGAGGTGTGGCATGCAAATTGGAGGATGTGGAATTTAGTGGTGCACAACCTTTATTCAATGTTTTAAAATAACTCTGTTGAGATACTGGATGGGCTAAAAATAGATAAAGGAGGTACTAGAAAGGCTAGCTGTACTTAAAGTCGTTAAGTCACCCGGTCCGGATGGGATGCATCCTAGGTTGCTGAGGGAAGTAAGGGTGGAAATTGCGGAGGTACTGGCCATAATCTTCCAATCATCCTTAGATACGGGGGTGGTGCCAGAGGACTGGAGAATTGCAAATGCTACACCCTTGTTCAAAAAAGAGTGTAAGGATAAACCCAGCAACTACAGGCCAGTCAGTTTAACCTCGGTAGTGGGGAAACTTTTAGAAACGATAATCTGGGACAAAATTAACAGTCACTTGGACAACTGTGGATTAATTAAGGAAAGCCAGCACAGATTTGTTAAAGGCAAATTGTGTTTAACTAACTTGATTGAGTTTTTTTGATGGGGTAACAGAGAGGGTCGATGAGGGCAATGTGGTTGATGTGGTGTATATGGATTTCCAAAAGACGTTTGATAAAGTGTTACATAATAGGCTTGTCAGCAAAATTGAAGCCCATGGAATAAAAGGGGCAGTGGCAGCATGGATACGAAATTGGCTAAGTAACAGAAAATAAAGAGTAGTGGTAAACGGTTGTTTTTCGGACTGGAAGAAGATGTACTGTGGAGTTCCCCAGGGGTCGGTACTAGGACCATTGCTTTTCTTGATATATGACTTGGACCTGGGTGTACAGGGCACAATTTCAAATTTTGCAGATGACACAAAACTTGGATGTGTAGTGAATAGTGAGGACGACAGTGATAAGACTTCAAGAGGACATAGACAGGCTGGTGGCATGGGTGGACACGTAGCAGATGAAAGTTAACGCAGAAAAGTGTGAAGTGATACATTTTGGTAGGAAGAACAAGGAGAGGCCATATAAACTAGAGGGCACAATTCTAAAAGTGTACAGGAACAGAGAGATCTGGGGTATATGTGCATAAATCATTGAAGGTGGCAGGG
This sequence comes from Heptranchias perlo, assembly GCF_035084215.1. NCBI lineage: Eukaryota > Metazoa > Chordata > Chondrichthyes > Hexanchiformes > Hexanchidae > Heptranchias > Heptranchias perlo. Next base: position 63,307,832 of record NC_090335.1, read on the forward strand.
CAGGTTGAGAAAGTGGTTAAAAAAGCATATGGGATCCTGGGCTTTATAAATAGAGGCATAAAGTACAAAAGCAAGGAAGTTATGATGAACCTTTATAAAACACTGGTTCAGCCACAACTGGAGTATTGTGTCCAGTTCTGGGCACCACACTTTAGGAAGGATGTGAAGGCCTTAGAGACGGTGCAAAAGAAATTTACTAGAATGATTCCAGAGATGAGGGACTTTAGTTACACTGGGGTTGTTCTCCTTAGAGCAGAGAAGATTGATAGGAGATTTGATAGAGGTATTCAAAATTATGAAGGGTCTAGACAGAGCAGATAGAGAGAAACTGTTCCCATTGGCAGAAGGGTCAAGAACCTGAGGGCATAGATTTAAGGTGATTGACAAAAGAACCAATGGCGATAAGAGGAAGACAGAGAGACAGCCTGCCTTTAAGAGATTCGGGCTCCCCCTGCTGGTGGAAAGTGAGAATATCACTGAATCCTCGTGTCAACGCAGGTTTTCAATGCTTTGCTGAGGTGAGTGCTGAGGCAGGACGAAAGTCTCCACCTGCCTGCGACACAAGCACCGGGCGCGGGTTGGTCACGGATCTCAGTACACGCGCCCGTTTTGTGGCCTTATCCAATTTAACCCCCATCTTCTCAATGTTTACCCTATCAAAGCCTTTCATAATCTTAAAAACCTCTATCAGGCCAACCCTCAGTCTTCTCTTTTCTAGAGAAAAGAGCCCCAACCTCCTCAATCTTTCCTGATAGGTGTAACCTCTCAGTTCTAGTATCGTCCTAGTAAATCTTTTTTGCCCCTTGCCCCTTTGTGCCTCTATATCTGGGAACGACTCGATTTTAAAATTCTCATTCTTGTTTTCAAATCCCTTCAAGGCCTCACCCTCCCTATCTCTGTAACCTCCTCCAGTCCTACAACCCTCCGAAATCTCTGAGCTCCTCCAATTCTGGTCTCTTGTGCATCCATGATTTTAATCGTTCCACCACTGGCAGTCGTGCCTTCAGCTAACTAGGCCCTAAGCTCTGGAATTCCATCCCTAAACCTCTCCGCTTCTATCTCTCTCTCCTGTTTTAAGACGCTCCGTAAAACCTATCTCTTTGACCAAGCTTTTGGTCACCTGTCCTAATACCTCATGTGGCTCGGTGTCAAACTTTGTTTGATAACGCTCCTGTGAAGCGCCTTGGGACGTTTTACTACGTTAAAGGTGCTATATAAATGCACGTTGTTGTTGTTGTTACATCCCTTTTATAATATGGAGAACACAACTGTTGACAGTACCCCCAAGTGTGGTCTAACCAAGATTCCAGACAAGTTTAACATAACTTCTCTGCTTTTCAATTCTATCCCTCTAAAAATGAACCCCAGTGCTTAGGTTTGCTTTTTTTATGGCCTTATTAACCTGCGTCACTACTTTTAGTGATCTGTGTATCTGTAACCCCAAATTCCTCTGCTTTTGTACCCTATTTAGACTTTTATTATCCAAGCAGTATGTGGCCCCCTTATTCTCCCTACCAAAATGTAATACCTCACACTTATCTATATTGAAATTCATTTCCCAATTACATGCCCATTCCGCAAATTTATTATCGTCTTCCTGTATTTTGTCGCAGTCCTCCTCGGTATTAACTATATCCCCCAATCTGGTGTTGTCCGCAAATTTTGAAATTGTACTTCCGATTCCTGAGTCCAAATCGTTTATGTAATGGTGAACAACAGTGGTCCCAGCACCAATCCTTGTGGAACACCAATTCCCACCTTCCGCCAGTTTGATTAACTACCTTTAACCCCTACTCCCTCTTTTCTGTTTTGTAGCCAGCTTGTGATCCATTCTGCTACATGTCCCCTGACTCCACATGCTCTGACCTTAGTCATGAGTCTGCTATGTGGTACCTTATCGAAGGCCTTTTGAAAATCCAAATATATTACATCTACTACATCATCCTTGTTTACCCTTTCTGTTACTTCTTCAAAGAATTCAATAAGGTTGGTCAAGCATGACCTGTCCTTTTGGAATCTGTGCTGTCTATTCCTTATTATATTTTCGGTTTCTAGATGTTTTTCTATTACACCTTCCAACTGTCTGTCCGATGTCAAATCCCGAATCAGTTGAAATTGGCTTCAGCTCAATGTTGACAAACCCTGGAACCATCTGCTTCAGCACTGACATGCCTCGGACCTCGACTTCATCAGAGAATTTCAACTTATCCAGGATTTGACGTTGGAAAATATAGCAACAGCCTTGCAATTGAAAGAGGTATAAAACTTTGGCATCCTGCTCGACACAAGAGCTGAGCTTCTATGTCATAAGATTATTTTCTATCACCTCCAGATCATTGCCCATCTACGCCCCTAACTTCTCTCTCATCTTTACCAAGGCCCCCAGCCGTCGCCTCAGAAAATCAACTTCTCCAATAGTCTCCTTGCTAGACTCTTTGCTTCCACTCTACCTAAACTCCAACATTTATCAGAATCTGCAGGCAAGTCCTCTCCTGCACACCTGTAAATCTCATCTTTGCCAAGCTCTCTGTGCCACTAGCAAATCAACTTCAAGATCCTCATCTTCAACTTCAGAAGAACATAAGAAATTCCAGAGCGGACGTTCCACCCATCGAGCTGGGTCCTTTGTTCCTCTAGTGATAATCCTGAGGTTATGTCCTCTTACTGATTCACCAACCACTAGGGACAATATTTCACACCCTCATGTGGCATTAGGCTAGAACATACCAGGGATGAGATAATATAGTATGAAGAGAGACATGGGGGCCGATTTTCGGATGGCTGAGCGGGTGCGTTGGGGGCGGGGGGGGGGGGGGGCTCGTAAAATGGCGGAATCCCGGAGCAGGTTTGGAGCCCGGCTCCAACCCGCTGACTTCCGGGTTCCCCAATGACGCATTCGGGTGCACGCGCAGCTCCCACATGCGGGACTCCCACCGGCAATTAAAGCCGGCGGGATGCTGCTTTACATAGTTATTTAGATATTTGAGGTACTTGACAGACCTTATTGACAGGAGATTTTGGCAGGGGTGCAATTTTCATGGATCCTCAGCGTGTTTCCCGTGTTGTGGGAAACACTCCTTGTTGGAGCAGATGTGTTTCAGCCAGCAGCCAATGGGAGATGCAAAGGGTTATTTGACAGTTGGGGGGGGGGAATACCTCATTTATTGCAGCAGGGCACTCTGTCACTTCAGACAAAGTTTTGGCTGCAACACCTTTGTCTTTCCACTCAAAATTATTAATTTATACCATAAACTCTGCTATGCAATCACATTTACCTACTTTGCGGACCCCCTCAAACTCACACCGTCAGGATGGGGGCACCATAGCTGCATTCATCACTTCATCCGAGGACAAGCAACATTAGCAGCCTCGCCAGGCACGCTGTCCACCTCCGCCACGTGGAGCTCCACAACAGTGCTGCACCACAGGCGCCTGCACAAAATAGTAGTGCAACTACACATACACCCACTGTAGGGTGACCCAATGGGTGTCATCAAGTGTGGGTGTTCATGGTGAACCTCATGAAAGGGACTTATTACACAAGCCAGTCAAGAATGGCCAAGACGTGACAGGAGTGGTGACAATAATAATATATAATGTGCCATTAACAAAAATCAAATATAAATAAAAAACATGACAAAACGTCAAGCACCTTTTGTGCATCCTCTTTGTGCTCACAAAACCTTTGCCTTTCGCTTAGAACTACTCCTACATGGTGCTTCCCCTGTGGCTGCAGCAGAGGTAGTGGCAGGTTGCTCTTGTTCATGCCCTGACCGATTAGATGCTTTGGGCCTACGCCCTCTGGGTTTCGGTGCCTGTGAGGGCCCCTCCAAAGACTGCTCCATCTGCATCTGTACAGGGGCAGACTCGGCCACCTGGATAGGAGGCAGCATTGCGGGTACTGGTTGAGAGGGGGGCAACGGGTGAGACGTGGGAGCGCTTTGAGTGGCATCCCCATTTCCATGTCCCCTTTTGCCATCATCTCTCTCCTGGGCCAGGCCCACATCACTCCTAACACCCTGCTGGACGACAGTTTGGAGGACATGTGTGAAGCCTTGTAAGGCCAGTGCTAGTGTATCTGCCTGCCTGTTTAAGGCGATAGAATGTTGTTCACCCTGAGTCTGAAGGGCCGTTGTCAGGGCCTCAGTGGACTCATTGGTGAGCCGTGCTTGAAGCTCGATGAAGGTTAGCCTTCCCTCCATCACAGACATTCCCGTACTTACCCACGACACTATCTCAGAGATGCCTTCACGTCCCTGTGACAGTATCTCAGAGATTCCCTCCTGTACCTGTGTCATCATTCCACTCATGCAGGAGTTGGACTCCTCCATCCTCTGCGCGATTGTGGAGAGTGCGCGTGACACCTGTTCCAGCACCTCGCAAATGTGCTGCTCGATCATTCTCCTTTTAAAGGATGGCCCCCAGGGTTCAGCATCTGTATCCAGCTGAGCAGAGCCTGGAGAAGAGTGCTCCCACCGAGGCGGACTCTCCACAGCTGCCCCTGCCACCAGTGTCTGCTTGTGCTCACATGTGTGTGGTGACTCACCATATGCAACCCCAACTAACTGAGGACGGGGACCCACCGAGGTGTGTGTATCTGCGCTGTATGGCTCGCTCAGATGTGACGGTGCCCCCTCAGAGGCCGGCAGGTCCTCTGAGGAATCACCCTCCGTCGTCACGGCAGTTGCTGAAGGCCCTGTAAGAGACTAGAAGGCAATATTAAGCATGATGACAGATGTTGAGGTGCTGAAGATGGCAAGGCATGTTAACATCATTTGCTATTGTGAGTGCTGAATGTTAAAGTTCTGTCACCAGCCGTTTGTCGGGTGCCAGTCTCGGCGTCCCTGACGGACAGGCACTCGAGAGTGCGGCTCAGTTCAAGCGCCTCCTGCTCCGCGTCCGTGAGGACGACCAGATGTTGCGGACCCCCTCCGGTCTTCGCTCTCTCCCTTGCATTCTGGGCTCTCTTCTCCTAGAAGGGGAGAAAGTAGAGAGGCGTGAGTAAGGGATGGTGACGTGGTCAACCGCTGAATGCATTGGTTTGGATGAGGCTGACCGTGAAAGAGATGCATCAGAGGGTGGGTATGAGACAGAGCCATGACATTGTATGAGGATTGGGTTGAATGATAATGGTGGGATGAGTACTGGGGAGGTGAGTAAGTGCAGGTAAGTTGAGGATGAGGTTTGAGTGGGTGTGAGGAGTGATGTGATAGAGTAGTTTTGGCAGTGCAGAAGGAGTTGTGGGGTGGGGGTGGTGATGTGGAAGATGGAGTGTAGGAGAATGAGTAAGTGTACTCACTTTGGCTGACCTAGTTAGGTCATTGAAGCGCTTCCTGCACTGGATCCATGTGCGGGAGACGTTGCTGCTGCTGGTGACCTCCTCTGCGACCTCGAGCCAGGCCTTCTTGGTGGCAGAGACAGGCCACTTCCTCCCGTCCGCTGGGTAGAAAATATCCCTCCTCCTCCTCACCCCATCCAGTAGCACCTGGAGTGAGGCATCATTAAACCTGGGAGTAGCCTTTCCCCTGGTCTGCTCCATGCTGTACTTTTGGTTGGTTGCTCCAGGAGCAGCATTGGAGGACTGCCCCTTTAAATAGGGCTCCTCCAGCTGACAGCCTGTGATGCGGGTGCGCAGTCCGCCCGCTGCGCAGGTTGATGACTGAAAACCTGGAAGCCACGGTAAGTGCCTTCAATTTACCCGTGATCGCGTGGGGAATGGACCAATTTCATTGGGCGGGTCACCCACCCAGCGAAATCGCCCCCCCCGCTGCTATCCCGTCTTCCTGGTAATATCGGGGCCATGTTTTCAGGTGCTTTGATTTAACTGCATCACAAAAGAATCTCAAGAAGATTTTGCCATATACATCTGGCACAATATTGCTTCTTACTGGATTTCTCATTAATAGATATACAAAATGATCCCACCAACCACATTCTGGCCTATTCATTGGATCAGGCTGCGCTCGTTGTACAGGCATAAAATGGGCACCTAAGGTTCCAATAGGGCGGGCGGTGTGCGAGCTCTCATTCCGTGCCAGATGTACGCCGCCTACCATATTGGTCAGGGCTCCTCCATAGGAATCCAGGGCACAAGCCTGAAACTGACGATAGGCCCAGTACAAGCTCCATGCATGCTGTGGTCATTTTCTTCAGGCACTTAGCAGCTAAACCAGAGGTCCTTAAAGGGACTGCTGGAGGCGGCCACCCAAAAGGCAAGTTAAAAAGCGCCCAATTCAGTCGCGATCCTATTTCTAGGCCACCTGCTTCTTGCCTCCCGGCTCTCAGTTTATTCGCCATTTCTGCGAACTCTGGCTTTCCATCCTAGCTTTGCACTTTCCTGCAACACCCCATTTTTATGGAAACTCCTGCCCCGCCACATGAAGTGAACCATGTAAAAGCACGGAGATCTCCTCCTTCCCGACATCCCTCAGACCTCACTCAGACAGATACGTCACCATCACTAACGTATTAAACTAGTCATTGCATGTCTACACAAATCAAGTTCTGTAAACACCCCATCATTCTAAATGAAAAGAAAGGACTGTAATGTTTCAGAAACAAAGGACTATTCACGTCATATGAATAAAGCACATGCTAGAACAGTAATGACTTACAGAAATCAAACTACCTGTGACTGGCAACCCACTCAAGCCTGAGCTGCTTGCATGTTACGCATCCTAAGTTCCCAGACATTTTCACTGCCCAAAGCTTATCTTCTATTTGTGTTACAGCTATTTGCATCCAACAGCAAAATGTCGTTGTAATTCTTCAGATAATATTCTCGTCAGAAATAAGGTCTTTGTCATATTTAATTGAAAAATAAATTTCAATACAGTGCTGTTTGCCTAATTAGCAGGTGGTAAAACATCTTGACAAAATTTAGGTTCAAGGATCTTGAGCTCTCTCTCTCTCTCCCCACTTTAGATCTTTTAAATCTGTTCTGTGCATCATTAGCATTCGTTGAAATACAGGACTGGCATTGGGATTTAATTGGGAAGCAATTCATTTCAAAAGTATAAATAATGTTTCACAGGAAATCTAGTGATCCCAACCGATAGGACCGTTCGTTCATCGGGACCCTTTCTCCTCCCCACCCTCCCCCTGAAACAACTAAACCCCAGGGACAAAGACCAAAGCAAATTGCTTCAGTCTATATATATACACAGCATATGCACAACCAGACCAAGAAATCTAAGATTTTTTCCTGGAAGCCTTGCGGGTTGAAAATGTACAATTGTATTTTTATGAATGTAAGCCCCTGAAAATTCACTTTAAAAAACAGCGATTCAGAGTAGAACCAAAATAACATTTGAACTGTAAACCGGGTGAAAAAAATTGCCCATTGCTTATGGGTCCCACGTTACTAAAGACACAAAACAACTTCTCCACACATTCTCTTCAACTCACGATATTCTAGGATTCCTGATCTCACGCAAATGGATATGTTTCCCCCACAAACAGGGAAACAATTCAAAGACTCTGGGGTGGAATTTCCGGCGGTGCTTCCCTGATCTCCCACTGTAACCTTGGTGAAAACCCCAGAGAAATGGCGTTTCTCATGGGCTTCTGCCAATCTTCCGCCCAAGTTACAGCAAGAGATCAGGAGGACTCCCACAGGAACTACTAGCATCTTTCTCCCAGACATCCTTGATGTGGTTTTCGTATGACCCCCAAAGGCCAGTAGGGAGGGTCATTTCTAAACAATTGCAATCAGAATTCATTCTTCTTTCTCACTGCTTTGGAAAGCACAGCCGATGGGCCTCTTCTGTGGTGTAAGATTCTATGATCCTAAAGCCCTTTGATATTCAATTCAATCTGAATGTTTCATCATTCAATTACAACTGTACAGATAACTAGAGGGGCCTACAAGATTAGTATTGATCATGAAAAAACCATCTACAATTTATGCTGAAAGAAACTAGACCTTTACTGCTTTTTCTGTTTTGAAGTGTTTTATCCTCTTATATTAAGTTGCTCAATTTCCCCACGAGCAGAAGTTAACCGGAAAAGCACAAGATACACATTTTCCTTCAGACACTTTCATGCAAAGACATTAAATAGAGAGGCTAGAAATGTATTGCCCTAGAAAGACTGGCAGACAAAAAAAAACGTAGAGATTGCCTCCTCTCGGAGTGGGTCCATAGGAGCTCATGTTGCATGAAGTGAGGTGTCCTGATGTAATTTTTCTCTTGCTTCTTTATGAGAAAGGGAATCATAAGCAAAATACATTAAGCCATATTTCAAAAGTGTTATAGGGATGATCTATGTACATTCATAAATGGTAATGCACAGTCTATTAATGGAAGCTGCTGCACTTCTGCCCTCTAGTGGCACTGAGTGTGCATGTAGTCACTTAAATTCACAATAAAAACCTCAGCATTTTTAAGAGATTACTGAGAGAAATGTAATTTAGGGATTGTGGACATTATGCAACATATTTAAGATACTAAAGCTTGATCGGAAGTGACTTTGGATGTTTTACACAGTTGAGTCATATGTGAATTCATTTCCTTTTTGCATTTTTGGGCCGAGAACCTTTATTGATCTAGTTATTAGATTACGGAGGAGGCTCATGCTAGTGCTTTCTTTGTTGATTGCAAAGTAGTCTGACTGCATGTGCAAAACTCATTCTGCACAGGGTAGTTAGCATTTCTGTAACATATCTGCCATGTATATTTGGTTGATTCACACAGCAAAGCTCGTCTGAATGTGTTCTAGTTGATGAATTATAGCTCGCAATCTGCACATCATCCAATCATTGCACCTTCAGTGCAAACTTGTGAAAGAGACTGGTCTTTCAAAATTTTCTAGTTTCTATGTTTGTGCTGACTTGCCTTGTTTGGTAACACCCTTACCTCTGGGTCAGATGATTGTGAAGTAGGAGTGTCTCTCTACGGAGGAAGGGTTGGCAGGGAAAGTTGGAAGGGACAGATGTGCCTGGGCAGTCTCTGGCACCCCTTGGCAGCCAGTGACAGGAAGTTGGAGGGGCTAAAGGTTTCTTGGCTGTCCCTGGCACCTCCGGGCAGCCAGGATCAAAAAGGATGAAGGGGAGTAAAGTGCGTTGGCAGTGCCCGGCACCTCCTGGCAGCCAGCAACAGGAAGTTGAAGGGGTTAAAGGTCTCTTGGCAGTTCCTGGCAGCAGAAACAAGAGGTCGGAGGGAAGTAAAGTGTATTGTCAGTCCCTGACACCTCCTGCCGGACAGAAGGAAGAAGCACTAGCGGCAGCATGGGAACAGCTCCGTGCTCAAACTCTCAGCTGTGGGCGGACATTACACTGCGCAGGTGGGAAAAAAAGAGGGGCAAACATACCCGAAAGGTGCCATAAATATAAAAAGTATTTTAAAAAAAGGCACAAAAATATTTAATAGTGTTAAGGTAAGTGTTTTTTTCTTCAGATTTAAGCACTGGCCACTGTTTCAGATAATACGAGAGAAGCAGTTAAACTACTTCAGCCAGTCGGCTCATTCTGAGGGCAGTATCTACGGACAGAAGGGGAGGTCAGGCCCGATGATTTCAGCCATTGTGCTGCTGACACTTATTCTCCATCAAGCACTTGCGAATAGTCAGTTCGTTTTCTATAAGTTGACAAACCAGTCTCATAATTTACCAGGAAGGCAGTGCAAGGGTTTGAATATAATTAATACAAGAGGGAGGTCATTACGACACTGGTGAGATGCCAACTCACCAGCAATTTGAAAATGGCCCTCGCGAGTAATAAGCACCCCGGCTGAGCAAAAGATACCTCTCCGGGCTGAGTGGCTCGTAGAACAATAAAATGCATTATGACTTTGGGTGCTGCATACAGCAGCAACAGGGCAGACAGTCCTAGTATGGGAAAACGGGGTTGTTTATAATTCCATGACACAATTGCCCGAAGGTAAACTCCATGAACCAACACAAAAGACTTGTGTTGGTCCAGCTGCACTTTATGATAATGAATTTGCATGTTGTTTCCACTTTCATCCTGTTGTTTGGCCATTTATTTCTCTCTATCCCCAGGTTCTTTTACAACACGTTTTTGTTGAGAGGATGGGATGGGGGAAAGAGAAGAACAGCTTCACTTCCCTCCCAGCCTGGGTATTCTCTGGCTGCCGGAGGGCGAAATTACAGTGTGACATGTTTACATAGGCAGCTTCCATTATAAATGTGGACAGAGGAATTTATAATGGGAAAAAATTGAAAGAAAATGCGTGCAGGCATAAAATTAACAAGTGTACTTTTCTGTTACGAACTGCTCACAGACGGACAACACTTGGGACCTCTTTATGGTTCCTTTGTTGACAGTTAGAAAACAGAATTTTTTTTGAGAATGGAAGCCAGTAATTCCTGGGGAACTTCTCGAAGAGGACCTGGGATGTCTGCCCCGCCCATAGATGTGCCCGTAATCCCGGCACAAATTCCCAGGATCCAGCGCATTTGTACACAGTGCTCATGCGGTCGGAGCCATTTTCAGTGAATGGCGAGGGGCGGGGTGAGGGGGAGGGGTGGAGGGAAGATTATTGCTGCTCAGAATTGGAACTTGCCACTTTCCCAACTGCGAAAAAAATTATCGATCACTTTAGCCATAGGAAAACCAGTTTTCGCAAATTTCACTACCTCCACGATCAGGTCCTGGCAGGTAAATACACCTGTTTACGAACATATGAACATGCAAACAATTACGGACAGGAAAAGACCCTTTGGTCCATCCAGCCTGTCCCACACAATCTTGATACCTTGCGTATCACAATATATACACTCCCCACCCCACTCCACGTGATATCCTGGGAGAGGCCAAAAATCAGATATAAACCCAGGACAATTTGGGGGAAAAAAATCTGGGAAATTCCTCTCCGACCCCCATCTTTGGCGATCGAAACTAGTCCAGGAGATCACTCTGGCCCTGAATTCTATGCATTACATTACCTACCTTTTGTACGAGGTGATCTCCGCCCCAGCCCAAAACAGGTCCAGCTCTCGTTTGAAGGAATTCAATGAATCGGCGTCCACCGCACGAGCAGACAGCTTGTTCCAGAGGTGCACCATTCTCTGGGAAAAGAACCACCTCCTGAGATCTAACCTGGATCTGATCTTGTACAACTTAAAATTGTGACCCCTGTTCCTTCCTAACTGTCAACTCGAACACAATCTATTCCTTTCATCATCTTATAAACCCTGATCAGATCACCTTCAAGCCTACGCTTGTCTAAAGTGTAGAGTCCCAGCTCTTTTAGCCTATCTTGATAACTAAGATGCTTTAAGCTGGGAATTACTCTAGTGGCCCTCCTCTGCACTCCTTCCAAAGCCTCAATGTTACCCACCATGTGAGGAGACCAAAACCGGACACAGTATTCCAAATGAGACCTGCTTCATGGAAATGTACACTATTCGGGGGCGGGGGGGGGAACGGGACACATGAGGCAAAACTTGCAGGAATCAGCCCTTCAACTCCTGCCTCTTAGTGACGTCCACACAGAAGGGGGTGGACACAAGAAGTACCTGACCCCATGTCCAGCAGAATTTTAACACACTGGAAAAATAAAAGGCAAACACCCAGCATAACCAAGTCGCATCCCAGATTCTACCTTCATCCACCCGCCCAGGCAATGCCATCTTTGTACTCCAGGGCCACGGAATCTCAGCCCATTTGGCCACTCGCCTGTTTACTTCTACAGAAAATTCAGGGTTAAAAAGAATTCTCAACCAATTTTGAGGCTTATGGATTTTTTATACAAAGACTGTGTGAACAATGAACCGTTTAGTATTTGAGGTGATTTGTTTATGGAAATTTATGCCTATTAATAACAGCATTAGTTGGCAAACTCACTAACAGTACAATAAAGTGGCAAGTTAATTTTAATGAATGGAAAATCATGGGCTGAAGGTATACAGTATATGGTATTGGCATAAGCCATGAGCACAGAAGCAAAAATTTACTCTTAAATGCTTTCAAGCACAAGTGTTAAGACAGGAATTGGTGACGGTACCCGAGGACACAAAAGGGGCCGTGGAAGAGACTGATGAACGGTAGATACCATGATGGGAATTTGGTGCCCAATGATCCAACAGGAGCCATAGGCAGTTTGGGTCAAAATCTCCCACCATAACGCTGACAGATTTTGCTTAGCCCCCACCCTCCACCCCCATACTACCAGACTCTGCTCTGCCCCTTCCTAGCTCTGTAAACCCCTCCCTACTGGACTACAAGAGCTCAGATTAACCCTCCCCAATACATGCTCACAAAACTCTAAACCACATTCCCAGTGTTCCATGATCTCAGGACCATCCAAGTGCTCCCAGACTCTCAGGCCTCCCTCCCCAATTCTCCCAAATACCAGGACTCCTCTGCCAGATCCCAGAACCTACCTCTACAGTGCTCCCATTCTCCCTTCAACATATTGCTAGGTTTTCAGACCTGAGTTTTTCCAGATCCCTGGGCTTCCCCAAAGCCCTGGCAACACTACTTGGCAAAAACACCTCTATTCTTATAAAACTTCCAATTCACCGGGACCAAGGCCACAGGAGATCTGCTAGTATCTATAAAAAATAATTAGACTCTCACAATGACTGCATTGACTGAAGTACCTGTATATACAACTGTTCCATGATCTTTATGCAGCTCACTGAACCTGGGATTTAATTGTAAAATATTGAACATTGCCTTATGGGAGGCTTCGGATCAATTGTTTGTGTTACATTAATTTAGCAAGTCTACCTCAGAACTAACATTGAACCGCTGTCTCAAGAGAATATCTTCTCTGCCGGTGAATATTCACCATTAGAAGTTCTGACAATGCGAACCTTCAAAGGTTTATGTAATCCCTTTGTAACTTGCACAGGGAAGCCTATAAGTAGGTTATAGGCCACGTGATAGCATGCTTGCTGGAATAGGGATTAGAAGCAACTACAGGGAGTTTGCTTTGGAATTCAGACAGAGTGAAATATTCAGATTAATTCAGTGATTAATTTATACTTTGAGTTCGAAGTTGATATCTTAGCCGAGCTGCAAGTTTGTTAATAACAGAAATAGCACACAGTGGTGATTAAAACGCACACAGGTTAGTTTAAACAAGATGGAATGCTGGTTTGCAAACTTTTCTCACAGTTGGTTTAACTGATGTAGGTATGGAGACAGTACAGACAGAACATCGCTTGCATCTTCAATTTGCTGACACAGGCCGGAAAACATTCAGCTCTGACTGTTAATGATTCATGAAATTTAAGATACAAGCCATCCCCAAGGTCAGGAAAAATGGACTTATTAAGGTGTCATTCGTGTTGGTCTCAGTTGACACTGGAGTGCATTGCACTAGATGATCATCTGGGTGCTCAAAAAAAAAATCTAGTGCAGCTGAACTTGAAACTGTTTAGATACGGCTCTTTGGCCATCACCGTGCTGGTGGTGGTGGCGGAAAATGCAAGCTGAACTTTATCTGAAATGCTCACCGACGCTCAGTTTGGGTTCCGCCAGGACCACTCGGCTCCAGATCTCATTACAGCGTTGGTCCAGACATGGACAAAAGAGCTGAATTCCAGGGGTGAGGTGAGAGTGACTGTCCTTGATATCAAGGCAGCATTTGACCGAGTGTGGCACCAAGGAGCCCTAGTAAAATTGAAGTCAATGGGAATCAGGGGGAAAACTCTCCAGTGGCTGGAGTCATACCTAGCACAAAGAAAGGTGGTAGTGGTTATTGGAGGCCAATCATCTCAGCCCCCGGACATTGCTGCAGGAGTTCCTCAGGGCAGTGTCCTAGGCTCCACCATCATCAGCTGCTTCATCAATGACCTTCCCTCCATCATAAGGTCAGAAATGGGGATGTTCGCTGATGATTGCAGTGTTCAGTTCCACTCGCAACCCCTCAGATAATGAAGCAGTCCGTGCCCGCATGCAGCAAGACCTGGACAACATCCAGGCTTGGGCTAATAAGTGGCAAGTAACAATCACGCCAGACAAGTGCCAGGCAATGATTATCTCCAACAAGAGAGAGTCTAACCACCTCCTCTTGACATTCAATGGAATTACCATCGCCGAATCCCCCACCGTCAACATCCTGGGGGTCACCACTGACCAGAAACTTAACTGGACCAGCCATATAAATACTGTGGCTACGAGAGCAGGTCAGATGCTGGGTATTCTGCAGTGAGTGACTCACCTCCTGACTCCCCAAAGCCTTTCCATCATCTACAAGGCACAAGTCAGGAGTGTGATGGAATACTCTCCACTTGCCTGGATGAGTGCAGCTCCAACAACACTCAAGAAGCTCGACACCATCCAGGACAAAGCAGCCTGCTTGATTGGCACCCCATCCACCACCCTAAACATTCACTCCCTTCATCACCGGCGCAATGTGGCTGCAGTGTGTACCATCCACAGGATGCATTGCAGCAACTCGCCAAGGCTTCTTTGACAGCACCTCCCAAACCCGTGACCTTTACCACCTAGAAGGACAAGGGCAGCAGGCACATGGGAACAACACCACCTGCAGGTTCCCCTCCAAGTCACACACCATCCCGTATTGGAAATATATCGCTGTTCCTTCATCGTCGCTGGGTCAAAATCCTGGAACTCCCTTCCTAACAGTACTGTGGTAGAACCTTCACCACACGGACTGCAACGGTTCAAGAAGGCGGCTCACCACCACCTTCTCAAGGGCAATTAGGGATGGGCAATAAATGCTGGCCTTGCTCTCCTCTGTTGAGGTACCACAGAAACACAAGCTCTGGGGTTTAAGTGCAAACTCCAGCACCGTGAGCTGCCCAAAAGCGCTGCTCGTCAGCACAACCTCTCCATCGCACTTCCACATTGGTAGTGAATTTTTCTTCATCCCCACCCAAAAAGAACAAGGAATTGGGAGCTGCAGAAAAGTCACAATTGATGAATGAAGTAGAAATGGGTGTCGTCAGATTCAGGAGCACTGCTGCTAGTTCGAAAAAAGACTTTCATTTATAAAGCTCCTTTTAACAACTTCCGGACGTCCCAAAGCGCTTAACAGCCAATGAAGTACTTTTGAAGTGTAGTTACTTTTGCAGTGTAGGAAACGCGGCAGCAAATTTGCGCACAGAAAGGTCCCACAAACAACAATGTGATAATCTGTTTTTGAGTGATGTTGATTGAGAGATAAATATTGGCCAGGACACCAGGGTAAACACCCCTGCTCTTCTACAGGATTGTGCCGTGGTATCTTTTACGTCCATCTGAGGGGGCAAAAGGGGCCTTCAGTTTAACGTCTCACCTGAAAGAAAGTGCAGCACTCCCTGAGTACTGCACTAGAGTGTCAGCCTAGATTGCGTGCTGAAGTCTCTGGAGTGGGACTATGAACCCACAGCCTTCATGACTCAGAGGTGAGGGTGCTACCCATTGAGTCACAGCTGAGGTCAGCACTGAGGTCAGATAAGGAGAGACTCAAGAGGCACTGCGCCTCTGCTCACAGCTTGGCACAGCTCCTGCACTTGCTGTCCTGTAATACTGAGCCCCAATCCAGGTTTGAATGTTGTACACCTTTCCCATATCCCTAACACCCATGGGAACAGGGAGTCATTTTCTATCCGATGCTCCTGTATTAACACAGGCTAGTTTTGGACTTGGATTTTATCATTTGTGTTCCCATCAGAAGAGAAGTTCATTTCTCGGTTTTATTCTGGCTAATTTAGCATGAACTCGGTGAGCACCCCACTGTCTGGGCGCGGGCGACTCTTACCGTAATATAGTCCAAAAATCGCAGCTTATGCTGCCATTCAGCTATTTCCTCATTTTACTTTGCTAAGATTTTCCGTTTCAGTGCCAGTGGAGGGGTGACACTGAAACCCAACTGCAATTTATGAGCTTTGCCTCTGAATGAAATATGAGAAAAGAAGAAAAAAAAGATATATAACGAGCTGTCTACATTGTTAATAAAACTTGTACCGTCTGCCAGCTCATCCATACAGGAAGTTTCACAGCCAATAAAGTATTGTATTTACTGAAGTATAAAACTAGAAACTTAGTCACTGTTTTGGGGTTGAAGGTAAGGAGGGGGTCACCTCATCTACAGGACATTGTGGTGGATGTTACTGTTTCTCACTTGGGAAAGTGCACTCATCTATTCTTGGCTGGGTCCTGCTCTCCTGTCTATTCTAGAGTTTCCAGCACTGCTCCCTCCTTGCCAGTTCCCAGTGCCCCAAACCTCTCTCTCTCTCTCTCCAACTCCTGGTCTTCCACTCTGTGTGCAACAGCTGTAGTGTGTGCAACAGTTATCCACATTAGAATCAATTTTTCTGCTCTCTGGAGAACTGGGCAACTGACGGAAAGTGTTGTATGTGGATCATAGATTTATTTTCAGGTGTCGTGCATGGAAAGTATGGGGTGGCGTTGTCTATGGAGTGCATTACATGAGTAAATATGGTACGTAAGGTGGTGAATTTTAAGGCAGAATAACTGAAAGAAACTGTTCACAACTATACACATTAGCACCGTTATCAGTTAATGCACACAGTGGGGTTCCCTGCAATATAGGGGAGCACAACTTTCAGCTGCCCTCCACCCATTCCTCACATGAAAAATGGGCGGCCAGCAGAGGAAATTGGAGAGTGGCGGGGGGGGGGGGGGGGGGGTGGTGGTGGAGTGGGGGGGAAATCCCGGCCACCCCTTGGACACCTCCAGTGAAGTTACGGCAACGGAGCGGGAGCTGTTTTGAGGGAACTTCCATCTTAGATTATACCGCTAACGATCGTAAAATAGATTTCAATAAAAGTATAAAAGTTCATGAAAAGCAAGAGTATTTCTGTTCCTTCTTTTTTTGTACTGATCAAAGTAAAGGATTACAGTGACGGTGAATGGAACACTTCCAATTTAGATTATGCACCGTCAGCATTGAATGTTCTTGGGTCAGATACAGCATGGGTGGATACAGAATAAAACTCCCTCTACCTTACCCCCAAAATCTGCATCATTCCCAGCCTCGGAACAGCAGCTCCTACTGCAGCACTGCCAATATTCCCATTTTTATCACGAGTCATCCCTTATCATTTGTGCCAAGTCAGGGAGAGTTTTGTACGTAGACTAGTGCTCACAAGACTTCACAAATTCATTTCATATTGGATCCTGAACAGCAGCAGAGAGCAGAGGCATTCATCTCATCTGCTATGGGTGCTGGACTCAAACCCATGTTCAAGGGAATGGAGAACACACTAACCTGTCACACCACCATGTGCCCCATAGGGTCACCGTTTTCAAACTACATTTTGAGCCAATTGTTATCTGACCTCATTTCTCAGGCAGTATTTCCTACGTGGATAAATAAGATTGGCTTAATATCATTTCTGACTGGGCACAGGTTGCCGATTTTTAAAATATGACAATTTATTTTAAATGAAAATGTCATCGGGAGGGGTGAGGCGAAGGGATTATTCTCACCTTCTTTTAATTTTGGAGATGGTTAGTAGTAGCATTGAGTTGTTTAGTAATTCGACATGGAAACCTACCCTACATAATATTTCTCCTTTGATTTAACAGCTTTTTCACTGTCACCCAAATAGATTAGACACGAAAGACACTTCATTTGCATATTCATACCAGATGATACTTTATCGCAACAAACCCTCTTTTTTGCATATTTCTGAAAAATAACAAATTTCTTGTTGTCCTCATGACAAATGAAATGATATTCATGGGTCAAGTGGGGCTGAAATTAGTCTTGGGCCCTGGTTTCGTTCAGTGTTAGAAGCTAAATGGTTTCTCATTTACTGTACATGCAGATGCTTGAGTTGTGATAAGGCACTACTTACAATAAAACACTGCTGGATCGGAAGTTGGCCAGCTTTCTTGATTTAAAGAACATGAAGTTGAGCTAAACTTTTACAAACCTTGGTTATTTTTTTCTCTATTAAACCAGTAGACTGGAACCAGGCAAATGTGATGCCCATATTCAAAAAGGGGGAAGAAACAGACACAGGCAACTACAGACCCATTAGTCTTACTTAGCTCTGCAGTCCTGCCACATCCAGTCGTGAATGGTGGTGGACAATTAAACAACTAACGGGAGGAGGAGGCTATGCAAACATCCCCATCCTCAATGATGGCGGAGTCCAGCACGTGAGTGCAAAAGACGAGGCTGAAGCGTTTGCAACCATCTTCAGCCAGAAGTGCCGAGTGGATGATCCATCTCGGCCTCCTCCCGATATCTCCACCATCACAGAAGCCAGACGTCAGCCAATTCGACTCACTCCACGTGATATCAAGAAACGGCAGAGTGCACTGGATACAGCAAAGGCTATGGGCCCCGACAACATCCCTGCTGTAGTGCTGAAGTCTTGTGCTCCAGAACTAGCCGCACCTCTAGCCAAACTGTTCCGGTACAGATACAACACTGGCATCAATGTGGAAAATTGCCCAGGTATGTCCTGTCCGCAAAAAGCAGGACAAATCCATTCCGGCCAATTACCGTCCCATCAGTCCATTCTCAATCATCAGCAAAGTGATGGAAGGTGTCGTCGACAGTGCTATCAAGCGCACTTACTCACCAATAACCTGCTCAGCGATGCTCAGTTTGGGTTCTCCCAGGACCACTCGGCTCCAGACCTCATTACAGCCTTGGTTCTAACATAGACAAAAGAGCTGAATTCCAGAGGTGAGGTGAGAGTGACTGCCCTTAACATCAAGGCAGCATTTGACCGAGTGTGGCACCAAGGAGCCCTAGTAAAAGTGAAGTCAATGGGAATCAGGGGGGAAACTCTCCAGTGGCTGGAGTCATACCTAGCACAAAGGAAGGTGGTAGTGGTTGTTGAAGGCCAATCATCTCAGCACCAGGACATTGCTGCAGGAGTTCCACAAGGCAGTGTCCTAGGCCCCACCATCATCAGCTGCTTCATCAATGACCTTCCCTCCATCATAAGGTCAGAAATGGGGATGTTCGCTGATGATTGCACAGTGTTCAGTTCCATTCGCAACCCCTCAGATAATGAAGCAATCCATGCCCGCATGCAGCAAGACCTGGACAATATCCAAGCTTGGGCTGATAAGTGGCAAGTAACATTCGTGCTAAACAAGTGCCAGGCAATGACCATCTCCAACAAGAGAGAGTCTATTAATAAATATATTAATGATTTGGATGAGAATTTAGGAGGCATGGTTAGCAAGTTTGCAGATGACACCAAGATTGGTGGCATTGTGGACAGTGAAGAAGGTTATCTAGGATTGCAACGGGATCTTGATAAATTGGGCCAGTGGGCCGATGAATGGCAGATGGAGTTTAATTTAGATAAATGTGAGGTGATGCATTTTGGTAGATCGAATCGGGCCAGGACTCCGTTTATGGTAGGGCTTTGGGGAGAGTTATAGAACAAAGAGATCTAGGAGTACAGGTTCATAGCTCCTTGAAAGTGGAGTCACAGGTGGATAGGGTGGTGAAGAAGGCATTCAGCATGCTTGGTTTCATTGGTCAGAACATTGAATACAGGAGTTGGGATGTCTTATTGAAGTTGTACAAGACATTAGTTAGGCCACACTTGGAATACTGTGTACAGTGCTGGTCACCCTATTATAGAAAGGATATTATTAAACTAGAAAGAGTGCAGAAAAGATTTACTAGGATGCTACCGGGACTTGATGGTTTGACTTATAGGGAGAGGTTGGATAGACTGAGACTTTTTTCCCTGGAGAGTAGGAGGTTTAGGGGTGATCTTATAGAAGTCTATAAAATAATGAGGGGCATAGATAAGGTAGATAGTCAAAATCTTTTCCCAAAGGTAGGGGAGTCTATAACGAGGGGGCATAGATTTAAGGTGAGAGGGGAGAGATACAAAAGGGTCCAGAGGGGCAATTTTTTCACTCAAAGGGTGGTGAGTGTCTGGAACGAGCTGCCAGAGGCAGTAGTAGAGGCGGGTACAATTTTGTCTTTGAAAAAGCATTTGGACAGTTACATGGGTAAGATGGGTATAGAGGGATATGGGCCAAGTGCAGGCAATTGGGACTAGCTTAGTGGTATAAACTGGGCGACATGGACATGTTGGGCCAAAGGGCCTGTTTCCATGTTGTAAACTTCTATGATTCTATGATAAACACCTCCCCTTGACATTCAATGACATTACCATCGCCAAATTCCCCACCATCAACATCCTGGGGGTCACCACTGACTAGAAACTTAACTGGACCAGCCATATAAATACTGTGGCTACAAGAGCAGGTCAGAGGCTGAGCATTCTGCGGCGAGTGACTCACCTCCTGACTCCCCAAGCCTTTCCACCATCTACAAGGCACAAGTCAGGAGTGTGATAGAATACTCTCCACTTGCCTGGATGAGTGCAGCTCCAACAACACTCAAGAAGCTCGACACCATCCAGGACAAAGCAGCCTGCTTGATTGGCACCCCATCCACCACCCTAAACATTCACTCCCTTCACCACCGGCGCACTGTGGCTGCAGTGTGTACCATCCACAGGATGCATTGCAGCAACTCGCCAAGGCTTCTTCGACAGCAGCTCCCAAACCCACGACCTATACCACCTAGAAGGACAAGGGCAGCAGGCACATGGGAACAACACCACCTGCACGTTCCCCTTCAAGTCACACACCATCCCGGCTTGGAAATATATCACCGTTCCTTCATCGTTGCTGGGTCAAAATCCTGGAACTCCCTAACAGCACTGTGGGAGAACCTTCACCACGCGGACTTCAGCAGTTCAAGAAGGCGGCTCACCACCACCTTCTCAAGGGCAATTAGGGATGGGCAATAAATGCTGGCCTCGCCAGCGATGCCCACATCCCATGAACGAATGAAAAAAAACTTCTATTCCATGTTAAAGTGGAATCTATTAGCAAGAGTAAACTTGATTATCTGTACAATTGCAACCTAGTTTACAGCAATCAACACTGACCTTGAAAGGAAATGATCCTGTCTGACCAACCTGCTCAACTTCTCTGAGGAAGTGATAACATAAGTGGACTGTAGGAAGCCCCATAATGTGGTTTCAATTCTCACAGTCCTGTCCAGCTGGACCATTACCCCACCCCTCCCCCCGCCATCTGTCCCAGGTGGAGAAGTTCCTGAGGAGGAACCCCTTCGACCACAAGGCCGTCAGACAGTGGTTGACACGAAACCTTCTCTGAATCCAGCAGAGAACCGAGAGGGTGGACTCGATCGGTTCCTTCCCCAACCAGACGGTTAATGCCATTTGACAGAATGTCTCGTCACCAGAACTGACCAACAGGCACCAGGATGTAGCCTGGATGGTGGTGAGAAAGGCCCTCCCAGTGCGGTCCTTCCAACACACATGGAACCTTAGCGCCACCGCGAGTTGCCCTTGAGGCTGTGGCGGGAGGAGACCGTTGTCCACCTCCTGACGGGCTGCCCCTTCACGCAGAGGGCGCGGAGAGAGATGCGTTGGTATCTGTCCCGGTTCATCCCAAACAGTTTGGTAACACAGGACGCTGTGCTCTACGGGCTGTTCCCCAGGATGCACACCGAGACAGATATCACCTGCAGCTGGAAGACCATCAACTCAGTGAAGGAGGTCCTTTTGGTCCACCCGAAACATGCTGGCTTTCCAGCTGAAGGAGCTGTCCACGACTGAATGCTGCCGACTGGCACACTCCAAGGTCCAGGAGCAGGTGATGCGGGATGCACTGAGGCGAGGTGTGACCTACGCAAAGGCTCTATGGAGAAAGGCCACCATGTAAGGCCATCCCACCTTGTAGTGTACACCATGAACTGTATGTACAATGTATGATGAGTGACTGTATTGATTGTACCGGGACTGTTGAATTTGTACTCTATGCACCATTGCAAATTGTATGACCTGTATTGTATTGTTTGAAGCACGACTTGAATTGTATGTACCTTTACAAATTTTATGAATAAAGTCTATTTTGAAATTTTAAAAAAGTGGTGTATCAATGCCGTCATGGTCCACCTCCTGATGGACTGTCCCTTCACGTAGAAGGTGTGGAGAGAGATGCATTGGTATCTGTCCCGGTTCATCCACAACAGCTCGGTAAGACCCTGTGCTCTAAGGGCTGTTCCCCGGGACGTACACCGAGGCAGATATCAACTGCGGTTGGAAGACCATCAACTCAGTGGCCTTCCAGCTGAAGGAGCTGTCCACGACCGAATGTTGCCGTCCAGGAGTACGTGCTGCGGGACGCACTGAAGCGAGGTACGGCCTACGCAAAGGCTCTACGGGGAAAGGTCACCGTGTAAGGCCACCCCACTTTGTATTGTACAAAATGTATTAGAAGATGTGTACTGTGCTTTGAATTGTAAAAATGAGATCATAATGTGTACGATCTGCATTGTATTGTATTGAACCATATTGCCTGAAATTATGTATTTTTACATTGAACTGAGTGTATCTTTAAATGTTATGAAATAAAGTATATTTTGAAATATTAAAAAAAAGTGGTGTATCTGGACAAGCAAAAGGTATTTGACAAATTTCCACACAAAAGGTTATTAGATAGACTCAATAACCTAGAGGCTCAGGGTAAAACCATGGATTGGAGAAGAACTTAGCTGAACGGCAGTAAACAAGTACTCGTTAGAGGAGTTATGTTGGGGTGGGGAAGGAAGAAGTACTAAGTGGGGCGCCTTAGGGCTTGGTGTTGAGATCTGTACGGCTTCTAATTTACAGTGACTTGGATTCAAAAACTCAATGCAAAATTATCAAATTTGCATTTGATATTAAACCAGGAGTGGCAGTGGATTCAGAGGAAGAAGCTTAAAATGAGTTGAATAAAATATGTAAGTGAAACACTGATGACTTAGAGGATGGCAAGGAAGTGGGAAGTCTCCAACACCTGCCTACAGTCATGTGATGCCCCTTCTTTGTTTTGCATCTGCTCCATTAAATCCAGGGTAGTTAAAAAGAGCACTGGAAACAGTCCCCATTGCTTAAAAGTGTTTGGCAGCAACAAAAAAAAGTACAGCTTCGAGGGATCAGTTCCCGACATGTGAGAACCTTTAATTCCTGTTTGAGATGGGTGCGATTACGTCATTATGTACATTTACAGGGAAATTACAGGGTCCATCAGCAAATTGTATTTATAAGGAGATTGAGAGAGAAGAGCGCACCAACGGCAGAGAAAGGAAGCAGGAATTTCACAGGCAGCGCAAAGTGGGCAGGAAGCGAATTAATTTCAGGGATTCGGATGTCTTTCCAATCTATGTCAAAAGGAATTTCCAGGCTCAGAACTTAATCAATGTTACGACAATCCATTAAAAAATCTGGAATTATTCCCATTTGTTTAACTAGACACAAACTCTTCAGTTAACAAAGAAGCCAATAAGTGCCTGTGTAAATTTGACTGATCATATGTCCAGTCCCAGTGCTGAAGTGGCAGCACTCAAGCACTGAAAGCTTTTCACTCGTGGGTCTGGAACCCTGCTGGGGCGTCGAGGAACAGCCATTGTTTAGAATGTAAGGCAAGTTTGCCGCATGTATTGGGGCAGGGAAGCACAAAATTGCATACATCACCTGTCTTTACAGGGCCATGGGCCAGAATTAAAGGGAAGTAGACGCATGTGGGATATGAGCAAAAACCAATGGAAGTAGGAAACTGATGTGTGAATCAGGTAGGGATCCCACAAAAGGGATTCCCTGCCCAGTTTCCTGCTCCTTGCTTACACGTTCCACAATCAGCGGGACCAAACGCACCAGCTGGAAAATAAGCCCTTATGTTTCATCCCAAATAGTCAGGCTCAACTCCTATGTAGACTGGTGGGTTGTTTTTTTTTTAACTTCCTTAAATATAGTTGACTTAATATAAAAAAAAGTAGAGCATTGCAAGATTAGTACAAAGTTTAGATTAAATTTCAAATTCCATTCATCACACTTTAGATGCGGTAGAATTCTACTTTCAAACAAGCACCAAGAGCATCAGAAAGTGGGAAGCCATTGTGCTTTTTACTGGAATTATATTCTGAAGGGGAAAAACTGTGTAATCCTTGTTTAATTACATGGCAAAGAGCCAATACAGGATTTTATTGTCAAATAAACAGATTTAATAACTCTTTAAGACTGACTTAGAACAATTACGACTCCTGTATTAAAAACAATGTGAACGAATTATGGTGTTTTTAATGCATACAAAAAAATGTCACCTTTAATCTAGGAAGACTATAAAAATAATAGTCTTACAAAGTATTCACTCTTGGCCATGGTTTAGTGGCTTAACACATGGCAGCACAGCTGTGAGCGGAAGGTGAAAGGATGTCATCTTTATTTTTAGACAGTCGGGTGTCCAACACCTCACAGAAGCCGATCATCATAGTCAAGTTTCCAAACCAAACCAAGAAATCCACATAAACGGAGCCTGACGTGGAATGAACACCACCTCCCTGTAGGAACAAACTCCATTAACCAAAGCCCAAACAACTTAAGCACAGGTTGACAAGGTTTAAAGTTTAGAGAGCTATTAACATATAGTTACTTATAGAGTTTAATTGAGTAAAACCAGCACAGAGCCCTCTCAAGCTTCCCGCTGCTTGTCCAGCCAGGACGACCTTATCCATTAAGGGCCTTGGCTCCAATTAGTTATCTGGAGCTGAGTGGGAATAATCCCAGTCCCCAGTGACAGATCGGCCCTGCCAGTCATGTTCAGTAATCAACAGCACCGTGGAGTACTGCAAGGCTGTCTGCCGTTTCTAAAAAAAATAAACTCAAAAATAGTATTATTCACGCTGTGCCAATCAGTTAATTCCAGTCCCAACACGATACAATCTGAACAGCCACTTAAAACTCCCACTCCCTGAAACTAGAAGATCTGCTACTGCAAATATTAAAAAAAGTCATCTAATGTTTATTATTATGTACACCATTACACGATCAACTTTTTCCCAGATAATTCTGATCCCATGTCACTCAAACAAGTCGTCTGCCTGATGTTCTGAATTTATCTGGACGGCTACACATGGTTTACTTCTCAAAATTTCTAAAATGAAGTTTAGGGGGAAAAAAAATGTGTACTTGTGCACTTTGGAGAGGAGATTTTCATGGGTCAGCGCCCAGGATTGCCTGAACTCAGCGAATATCAGAGGGGGAAAGAAAATTGGGTGTTAAGAGTGCACATCTGTAAAGGAACCCACCCAATTTCCATGCTCCAAGTGTATTTGGATGCAGAGCCACAAAATCCCCACTTAAATCTTTCTGGGGGCATTCTGGGACCTTTTGCTCTGGTCTGAGAGCAGCACCACACCTGATTTACTCTGCAAGTAATGTTAATTGCCTACTGGTCAAAATCCTCTTACACGAGTTATCAAATTTAGAAGCTACGTTTGCACTTTGGCGATTTGTTTTAAGTACGTTGTCCTCTGATTCGTCCGACATGCTTTTAAAAAAAATCCTTACAACAGCATTAAAATATGGAGTAACAGAAAGAAAAGATTGTTACAAGGATATAAACCAGCCAAGGCCTCAGATTACATAATAAACCGCAGGAGTGAAGCCCAAGTAACTCAGCAACTAATCTCAAAGATTACACTACAGCCTGCTAATATACTCTCGGGTGTGTCTCATTCAAAAAGGAGCACAAGATGAGACCGAGGTTTGCTAACAAGCTTGCTATCAAGTGACCATGAAACTGAGTGGCACGATGGCGCAAGAGCAGGAGATTAAGATTTAAATACAAAATTGGAGGAGTGGCAGATTATTTTTGTGGGCAATTTGCATGGATTCCTCTCGGGCTCAAGATCAGTATGCATCACATAGTGCTGCATGTAAAATGAGGTGTGCTGGAATTGGGATTGGGAGGAAAAGCACGTTTCGTTGGAAACTGTGCACTGCTTTGTGGCACAGACTACTTGTGCAGCACACAAAAGTTACTGGATTTGTTGCAGTATGTAGATGTATTTTTTTTTAATTCATTCTTGGGATGTGGACGTCACTGCCAAGGCAAGCATTTATTGCCCATCTCTAGTTGCCCTGAGAAGGTGGTGGTGGGCTTTCTAAACTGAGTGGCTTGCTAGACCACTTCAGAGGGCAGTAACAATCAACCATGTTGTTGAGGGACTGGAGTTACATATAGGCCAGACCAGGTAAGATCAGCAAGTTTCTTTCCCTAAAGGACATTAGTGAACCAGTTGGGAGTTTACGACAATCCGACAGTTTCATGGTCACTTTTACTGATACCAGATTTTTAATTCCAGATTTTTAAAAAAACAATTCAAATTCCCAAACTGTCATAAGAACATAAGAAATAGGAGCAGGAGTAGGCCAATCGGCCCTTCGAGCCTGCTCCGCCATTTAATAAGATCATGGCTGATCTGATCCTAACCTCAAATCTAAATTCATGTCCAATTTCCTGCCCGCTCATGGTGGGATTTGAACTCACGTTCTCTGGGTTATCTGCCCAGACCTCTAGATTATTTATGATCAGTTTAATCTTCCTCAAAATGTCTTTGTACAATATAGCTTAATTAGTTAAAGGGATACTATTGGGCAAGATCAGCTTCTGGAACAAACAGGGGCAGCAAATTCAAAAAAATCTCTAATGGCAGCTGTAGAAAGTTTGTACCACACAGATAACGGGGTAGATTTTCAACTTGCCATCCAGGGGTAAAACTGGCATTGCGGATTGGCCGCCCATTATAGAAACCTCATTTCCATTAACCTGAACTTTCTGTAACGGTGGTCGATCCGCAGGTTTATGCCCGGGCAGTAAGGTGAAAGTCTGCCCTATTATATCTGTTTCTTTGAAGCTAATAAAAGCATCCAGTGACTAAACCACAGAGAATCACCCTCTTGGTCTGAAGCAGTCAGTAACGATAGGGCATTACCATGTACCTTATAGGCTCGATATACCATGGTTATCAGAAGAGAGCACCTTTAAGCATGATTGTTAAAAACAAATCAATAAAACTGAAGGTTGTTTTGCCACGGATGCAGGTGATGCTCATTATGATGTGTAGTCATAATGGTCATCATTACAAAAATTTATTAATTGTATCAAGTAATCAGAATCTACCAGATTGGCAGTGCAGGATTATTTATTATTCATTGTTATTGTAGATGCGATTCCACATAATATGTTAAATCGGTTCGTTTTTGTCTTTTGTCTTTTATTGCTTTTATCAGTGGCAGTGCAGTCATCGAAATACAACATTTTTAATTGTACAATTCTTTCTAATGTGTGGATTGAAGACAAATGGCCAATTTCAGTTTTACGATCTGGCTGATCCTTTTATGCTTACGTGAAGAACAAAACGAATTACAGAAAAACCTTTCATGATGGGTGTTATCTCATGGGTTGTACAATGCAGCCTCTGCTACAGAATGCAAGGAACGAAGACTATATTTGTAGTACAGGATCAAATTGTACCTACAACAACAACTTGCATTTATAGAGCACCTTTAATGCAGTAAAACGTCCCAAAGTGCTTCACAGGAGCGTTACCAAACAAAATTTGACACTGAGCAACATAAGGAGGTATTAGGACAGGTGACCGAAAGCTTGGTCAAAAAGGTACGTTTTAAGGAGCGTCTTAAAGGAGGAGAGAGAGATCGAGAGGCGGAGAGGTTTAGGGAGGTAATTCCAGAGCTTAGGGCCGAGGCAGCTGAAGGCACGGCCACCTAAGTTTCAGCTTTGCAACCATACTCCCCCCGGAACCCAAAGACTTTGGTTTCCCGGAGTGCAAAAGGCCAAAATTGGAGGAACACAGAGATCTCGGAGGGTTGTAGGGCTAAAGGGCCATGGAGGGATTTGAAAACAAGGATGAGAATTTTAAAAGCAAGTAATCGCTGTATTTTTTGCAGCAAATACAAATAAATAATAAATCATGGAAAGTTGCAACCTTGAGGAATCGACAAATAGGCTTTTGAATTATTAATTTATCTGTTCACTGTTTTTGTTCAATAAGCATGAAATCCATTTCCCTCATTCTACATAAAGAAAGCACCATACCTTCAGAGTCGCAAGGCATATGTTCACCACCAGGATGCCCACATGGTGAGGTCCCAATCTTGACCTGCCAATCAGGTGAGTACAGAATGGAGGCTCCATTAAGCACCCCCCCAAAAATAGTGAGAAAATATTAGAGCGCAAGACACTCAAGGTATCTCTCGTACAGTCCCAAGAGTTGATTGCAGAGTGGTATTGACAAAGGCATGGAAACAGGTTGCCCGCCTACTATCTCTAACCTGGAATGATAGAATCATAGAAAAGTTATAGCACGGAAGGAGACCATTGGGCCCATCAAGTCCGCTCTATGCAACAGCAACCCAGCTACTCCCACTCCCCCACCCTATCCCCGTAGCCCTGCAAATTTTTTCCTTTCAAGTACTTATCCAGTTCCCTTTTGAAGGCCATGATTGAATCTGCCTCCACCACCCACTCTGGCAGTGCATTCCAGATCCTAACCGCTCGCTGTGTAAATATTTTTTTCCTCATGTCATCTTTGGTTCTTTTGCCAATCACCTTAAATCTATGTCCTTTGGTTCTTGACAGTTCCGCCAAAGGCAACAGTTTCTCTCTATCTACTCTGTCTAGACCCTTCATGATTTTGAATACCTCTATCAAATCTTCTCGCAACCATCTCTGTTCCAAGGGGAACAACCCCAGTTTTTCCAATCTATCCACGTAACTAAAGTCCCTCATCCCTGGAATCATTCCAGTAAATCTCTTCTGCAAACTCTCTAAGGCCTTCGCATCTTTCCTAAAGTGCGGTGCCCAGAACTGGACACAATACTCCAGTTGTGGCCGAGCCAGCGTTTTATAAAGGTTCATCATAACTTCCTTACCTTTGTACTCTATGCCTCTTTTTATAAAGCCCAGGATCCCGTATGCTTTTTTAACTGCTTTCTCAAACTGCCCTGCCACCTTCAACGATTTGTGCACATATACCCCCAGATCTCTGTTCCTGTACCCCTTTTAGAATTGTGCCCTCTAGTTTATATTGCCTCTCCTCGTTCTTCTTACCGAAATGTATCACTTCGCATTTTTCTGCATTACATTTCATCTGCCAAGTGTCCGCCCATGCCACCAGCCTGTCTATATCCTCTTGAAGTCTATCACTATTCTCCTCACTGTTCATTACCCTTCCAAGTTTCGTGTCATCTGCAAATTTTGAAATTGTGCCCAGTACACCCAAGTCCAAGTCATTAATATATATCAAGACAAGCAGTGGTCCCAGCACCGACCCCTGGGGAACACCACTGTACACCTCCCTCCTGTCCAAAAACCGACCGTAGACCACTACTCTCCGTTTCCTGATACTTAACCAATTCTGTATCCATGTTGCTACTGCCCCATTTATTCCGTGGGCCGCAATCTTGATGACAAGCCTACCATGTGGTACTTTATCAAATACCTTTTGAATGTCCATATCCACTACATCAAATGCATTTCCCTCATCTACCCTCGCTGTTACCTTATCAAAAAACTCTATCAGGTTAGTTAAACACGATTTGCCTTTAACAAATCCGTGCCGGCTTTCCCTAATCAATCCACATTCGTCCAAGTGACTGTTAATTCTGTCCCGGATTATCGTTTCTAAAAGTTTCCCCACCATTGAGGTTAAACTGACTGGTCTATAGTTGCTGGGTTTATCCTTACACCCTTTTTTGAACAAGGGTGTAACATTTGCAATTCTCCAGTCCTCTGGCACCACCCCCATATCTAAGGATGTTTGGAAGATTATGGCCAGTACCTCCGCAATTTCCACCCTTACTTCATTCAGCAACCTAGGATGCATCCCATCAATTTTTAGCCCATCCAGTATCTCAACTATATCTTCCTTTATGGAGACTCTGGCAGCAACTTCTTCCTTGGTAAAAACAGATGGAAAGTACTCATTTAGTACCTCGGCCATGCCATCTGGATCCATGAGTAGATCTCCTTTATGGTCCCTAATCGGCCCCAACCCTGAAATGAATGAAAGATGGGAGGGAGAGGGGAGTAAATGCCAAGGGTTATAATTAAAGGAAGACTGCAGTAAACTGATTGACCACCTTTCGTTTTTTTATCGTCAACAAGTAAATCGTGGTAAGACTTAAATATGAGAACAGAATAGTGTGAGCTCACAAATAGCCCAAGAGTATAGATATACTGTAAAATATTCTGAATACACTGGAAAGGAAAAAGATACAATTTATGTTGGATAAAGTACAGACTATTCTCTCTCCTTACCTCTGCACTAAATTTCCCCTTTTAACAACTGTTCCTAATGTTTTGAGAAACAAGTGGGATCACAATATCATTGGATTCCCTGCTTATTTTGTTTTTTTTAAATGCAGAAAATAATCCATTGGTGTTAAGCTATTTCAAAACAACTCATTTCATACATTCAGGTAAAGAATCAGTAAAATCAAAGTTTTAAAAAAATGGAAGCAGTAAGAAAGTTTTTTTTGTGTGTTTCTATACATATTTACACATGTATGGTGAATTGGTGGCTGCTGTTTCATTCGCTCATCACTTGCAACGACATGGAAACATTGGCCCAGATTTTAGTGGAGCGAGGCATCTCGCGGCGTGCCCTCTTAGTTAGACTTGTTCATGCATGTTTAGGATTTGCCCATAAAGTTGCTGGAAGTGCGAGCTGATAATGGTGTGGCGAGGACAATGGGACATCTAGGACCTTGGTGAACAACAGGACAAACAGGGTATCTCTTTAACCAATGAGATTAAAGGATTGAGAAATAAAAAGAGGACGGATTAAGAAGGAGGGTAAATTAGAGTGGGTGAATTCATTGTCAAATCAGGTGCAGAAAGAAATAAAGAGAGGGAAAGAAAGATTGGATTAAGAGCGAGGGAAAAAAGGGGGCTGAAAGGAAAAGTTAGAAAAAAATGTTAAATTTAAAATTTGACATTTTTTAAATCTCACAACCTGAAGGAATGAGACTCCACTTTTAACTATTCACTTTCTGGGCAAGAGAAGTTGATTGACAGTCATTAACAATTATCACGTCGTTAAAAGGGTACTTACACTGTTAATTACTAGACTTAACTTTCTTTGGCGAGTTTAATGGGCAAATGCAGCAACTTCATGAAAATCACGGGGAGGTTAAAGGCGCGATGCTGTTTTTGCAAAGCTAACGGTGGAGTGGCACATATCGTCCAGTAACTTGTGGTGATTCACAGGGTATCTCTTCCTCGCCACAAGCTGCTGGCTGATTTACACCTTATTAACGGCTTGCTTCGTTCACACGCTGTTATTTTTTCAGCAAATTCTGGGCCTTTATTTCACAAATAAATCTGGACATCACAGAATGAAAGTCTGTTGCACCTTTTCTTCTGCGCATCAGACCTTTAAGAGTAATTTATCTGTTGATTACAGTAGTTAAATGATTTGAGGTACTGTACTAGTTTTGGAACAGAATTTATCCTGGTACCTCTTGCATTTTATGTGCAAAATAGTAATTCCACTATGGTCTGCGGCTGCTAGAGAAATGTATTTCACTTTTAAAAAATACATTTATTTCTACTGCAGCTTTGATTTTAATGTAATTAGGATCCATATCAAACAGAGTGCAACTGGACGCAATTCTAACAAGGTTAAATGTCTCAGGGATTGACTAGTGTGGGAAGGATCGAAAGCGACTGCAGACAATAGAGGTCTGTTGGGTAAATACTCAGGTGCCACGGGTAGGCCAGTGCTTTTTCGAAGGGGTTCATACAATGCCAAGGCAAAACTCCATCCTGGGTGGTCCACTCTGCTCTAGACAGATTTAGACTGCGTGGATGCCAAACTGTTTTGGGGGCACACAGGTGCAAAAGAGACAGGATAACTAAGGAGTTAGGTCTTGATGCAACTCCCAAGTGAGAGAACACTTCTGTTGAGGGCGCAATCGAACTCCGGCAACACCGCATTTTCAAAAATGTCTCAGAGCACTAAAGCAAGTTTCTAAAGTGGTAATGTTTTTTTATGTTAGAAGAAAGTGCATTATCTTCAATGATTAGGTCATCAGTGGGAACCAGTTGTATAAATCCCCCTGCCAAGTAAGCATTGCATTCCAGAGACAGCAGTCCAAGACTGATAGCTGCAGTATAACTACAGCCTTGGTGGCTAGTAACATGAGGAGGAGAGAAAAAAAATCTATAGATAAATTCCGCAGGTCATAGGATTACAAGACATGCACTGTTTGCAAAACAAAACATGGCTAGGCTGTGCCAACTTTGTTTATATGAAGCATTTTCCAATGATCAACAAAATCATCACAAAATAAAATGTAGGAAATTAACTAGATGTTACATTTTGGACAGCTGTAGTTAACAGATAATAAAACATCAACTGCATTACTCGTGTGCAGCAGGCTATATTCTATTTTCAATGCAGATAATTAGATTTTCCCCAAAAAATTGTTTCAATTAACTTCATTAAAAAAATTCCACCATTTTGGACAAACTTACCAGCAAGTCTCAAGTGAGAGATTTACAGGGTGACACCCCCTGGGCTGATATAACCAACCCAGAATAAGAAAAACAAGGGAAATATTTTAAACAAAACATTTACAAATACAAACATATTTTAAAAAGCACATGTCAGAAATACATGCATCATTTACAATATTTAAAATAATTATTGTTCCAATAGCCCAATAGTTTCCTTTGGTGGCCCAGTCTATAATTCTACACAAAGTGTAGTCATGGGAAAAAAGTAGATTTCTATTATAAAGGAGTTATAGTGTCATTCCAGAATATTACTGGTGATGGCACATGCTTTATATGTTCCAGCATGAACTGCAGGGACAAATGCGACCTTGTTAAAAGAGTATTGCAGTTAACTAGATTTTCAGAAGAGTTTTATTTTAAGTTCTCATTTGCACGTTTTGTTTTGGAGTTGAACAATGATACTTTCCAACCTCTTCTGCAATCAGTAGGCACCACAGGACATCGACTGTTTCATTGACACAAATGTACATCTGGTCATTTAAATTTACTGGCACGCTTTTAATTTGGATGGCCCGTCCGACTGATCAGTGCGAGTTGCTTGCAGTTGTCCTGGTGGCATTTCAACCTGAGCAAAACAGCAAACTTTGCAATTTCCAATCGGGACAAAAAAAATCAACCACTGAGTTGGAACGGGAACATCCTGTACTCCTTTGTAAGTTGGACACTTAATGCAACCGTGCACACACGCTAACTGGGGTGGGGGGGTGTTCAGAATGCAAAATAATTTTTCTTTTAATCAAAGCCTCACGAGTGGCTTCAAATCCAGTTTCATGACAATAGATTTAAGCACCTCTGACCCATTAATCCGTACAGTTCATATAAGGCTCCCTTCAGAGTAGAAAATACATCAAGGGTTTTTTTAAGGGGGGGATTAAATATTAGTCCATATTTTTAAAATAGCAAATTAAGTAACTTTCTATACCGAATGGAAGATGGGAATGTACCTTCACGAATAGGGAGACCTCATGCTCCGGTTCTTGTGGAGTTTGATGGTAGATACTGAACACCCCGTTTCTCCAGGGGTTTTGCTGGTCCCTCTCTCCCTTTTCTTCCTCTATTTCGGGCGTGTTGTCCTGGATTTCGTCCGTTTCCTGGGAGTTCTTGTCCTCCTTTGCGGTTTTCCTGCGATCCCTCTCTCCCGAGCAGTTTGGGGCGACCCCCGGCTCTCCCCCCTCCTCTCCCCCCGTCTCCGCACCGTCACTCCGCTGACAGATCTGCCCCGCCATCCTCTTTCGCTCAAGGTGCAGAAGGAGGGGAGAATTCAACCGGTGGTTTGCAGCTCACTCAACCGATGGCGACTCCTCCAGAAAGGATGGATTAGCAGCTCATAAAACACACTGCGCATGATTCCTAAATCCTTTCCTGAAGGTTTAATACCAGAGAGAGAAGGGGAGGGGGGGGGGCGGTGGGATTACAGCAAGTAGCAAGAGAGAGAAATGGCAACAAATGGGCAAGCAAGGCAAAAAAAGTGTTTATTTGGACCTTACAAAGTAGTGAGGATTACTGTGTGGCCTGTTGACACCATAAGATCTCAAACTGGGTCCTCCAATCCTAGAAGGTCCGCCAGGAGATCCTTTTGGGTCCCCAAGATGAACCAATTTCTCTCCACCTGGCATCAGACTTCCAAATGCTTCGGGATATGTTCATGCACCAGCGGTTATTTCTGTAAGTGCACACCCGCAACGATTTCCTTGGTGTCTTTCAGAAGTTGAGACATGGGGATGGTCAGGAGTGTGTTCATGTTTGCAGAGGGTTCCCAACACAAGTTTGAAAATCACTGTTGCACCAGTGAACTTGATGCCACACTTACACTTACCTTTGCGGCGCAGGTAGGGTTGCCTGATCTAAAACTAGATGTGGGGGGTGGGGGGTAGAATATAGGGTAGGGGCTAAGTAAGAGGCGGGTTTATGGCCAGAGTTCTGATGTTTTTTCAATGAAAATTTGCCAAAAACCTTTAGTATGCTAATTTTTAAATTTCCCATTCTCACTACTTAAAAACAGACTATCTCGTTTAAAATCAGACAGATATAAGTGGACTGTAGAATGCATTATATTTACTTACCAATGGATTATCTGTCAACCTGAAGAATTGTGGGTCACAGTGGTTGGTCAGTATAAATTATAGCATTGATAAGCACCCTGGCGTTGTGATATGCAATTGATTCTGGGGTATTCTGAGGTATCCATTTTCCCCACTCTCTGGACTGATGGGTTTAGTTATTTCCCAGTGTGGGCATATCCTTATACTCTACATACCTATCTGCTGTATGTCTACACTTGAACCATCATCTACCATCCGCTGTTCGGTACCATAACATCAATTTTTCTTACCTCCATTAGTCTTTATTTTCTCTCTTTGTAATGATATTGATACTGGTCCCATTGTACAGCCCCCCTCCTGCCCCAGAACTTGTTCAAGTGTCCTGCTCAATCTGAAACCATCCATCTACACTATTTTTCTAACCACAGATTGACATGTCTAATCTGCTTCTCCCTAATTTGTCCAGCATATTTCACAGGATATAAACCTGAGACTACTACCCTTGAGGTCTTGGATTTTAGTCTGGAACCTAATCCCCCAAGCTCTCTACAAAACTTCCATCCTGGTCTTACCCATGTGATTGGTCACAAACCACAACTTCTGGCAGTTGGCCTTCCCTTTTTAGATTTTTTTTCCCACCTACTCCATTATATCTCCTTCCTTGACACATGGAAGGCAACCCACTATTCAGGACTCCCAGTCACAGCTGCAAAAACAGGGTGTCTATCCCCTAATTATAAAATCCCCCACATTTACCACTCTCCTATTCTCATAGAGTGCTTCTGTACCTCCGATAGGTAACCCCTTGCTCCATGGTGATTTGATGTTGCTCTTGATTACCCTGCCCTGTACCTCCATCGTTGTCCTCAACTTAGGCATTGAAAACTGTACACCAACTGGACAAGCCCAGGGTTTTCCTGTACTTGTTCATCTCATCGTCTCCTCCCTTCCTCGTTCAGGTAGTCACCCACTTCCTTTCTTCATTACTTCACTCTATTTGGCACGATTGAGACCTTGGGCTCCCACTTACAGAAGTCTGTCGCTGCCAGAATAAGCCTTTCTGAAGCTTTTCCTCCCCATGTATATTGCAGAGTATGACTGGTCCTCAAGTTCAGCACTGAGCAACGCAGCTCACACACTTCATGCATACTAACCGATCGCCTATGACGTTGCACACAGGAGTCAAAACCAAATGTAGTCTTCAGGTGAAGCAGGGTGTAAAGGCTGGGTAGAGTAATACAGTCTCCATTTTTTTTTAAGGGGCACAACTAATTAAACCTGAATTGTACAAAAAAGGACAAAGGACACTTATTAAATTAAATCATAATGTGATTACTGATGTCGACTACGCACGCCAGTCCTTGCGGTGCCGAACGATCGCAGAAAGCCTCAAGCATCAGTCTCCATTTTAAAAATCATACTTTCAGTCCTTATTTTTATATTTCCATTTTAAATGCCTATGTGACATTTATAATGGAAACTGCCTATGTAAACTTGTCACGTTGTAATTACATCCTCCCTCCAGTGGTGGAGTTGCAGTATCTCCACTAAGGGGGGGGGATGTAATTATAGTGAGATAAGTTTACATAGGCAGTTTCCATTATAAATGTAGACATCCAAATTTATAATGGAAAAGGTTGACAAAAAGTGCAAACAGACACAAGATTCTTAACATATTACTAGTTAATCTCCTGTAACATTGTGCACAGGAAGTTGCAGAACACATAGTTTGATAAGGCTACAAAGGTTATAGGGTAGAATGAGAAATGTATAATGTTAGAACCAAATAAAAATTATAATAAACTGAATGTAAGCAATTGAAAATTGCGATAAAATTGTATTTTAGTCGGTTTCTATATAATTGTAACAGTTTGGAAAAGATGGTCAAAATGAATTGTACAAAAAATGTATTTACAACAACAACTTGCCTTTATATAGTGCCTTTAACAGAGTAAAACGTCCCAAGGCGCTTCACAGCAGCATTATCAACAGATAAAATGTGTATGTTTGATTATGTATAAGCACAATTTTTATGTGTATATTGAAGATAATTTGAATGCAGTATATTTTGTACATAAATCATATAATAAAAGTATTTTGAAAATGTTACATCTATGTATCAATTTCTGCACTGAATGAAATGAAAGTGTGAAGTTGGAGAAGTGACAGTCAGAGGGGGTAGTTTGAGGAGTAATACTTCAGGGAAAGTATAAAATGGAAGGAAAAAGGGCCAGGCAGGGCAGGGCAGGGGTGCAGGGCGTGCACAAAAGGAAAAAGGGAAGTCCCGGGTCACAATGAAGAGAACTGTGAGGGAAAAAGTATGAAAGAAAACTACAAACGTAGACGGACAGGAAAAAACTCTCTGGTCCATCCAGCCTGTCCCACACAAGAGCAATACCTTGTGCATCACAATATATACTCTCCCCACCCCACCCAAAACCATGTGATCTCCTGGGAGAGACGAAAGATCAGATTAAAAATCCAGGCCAATTAGGGAAAAAAATCTGGAAACTTCCTCTCCCACCCCCCCTAGGAGATCAAAACTAGTCCAGGAGATCACTCTGGCCCTGAATTCTATGCATTACATTACCTACCTTTTGTACGAGGTGATCTCCGCCCCAGCCAGGAACAGGTCCAGCTCTCTCTTGAAGGAATTCAATGAATTGGCGTCCACCACACGAGCCGGCAGCCTGTTCCAGAGGTCCACTATTCTCTGGGAAAAGAACCACCTCTTGACATCTAACCTCGATCTAGCCTTACCCAACTAATTGTGACCACTGGTCCTCCTCAACCTTTTTAATTGGGACAAACTGTCCACTCAAACACAATCTATTCCCTTCATCATTTTATAAACCTCGATCAAAATCACCCCTAAGTCTACGCTTCTCTAAAGTGTAGAGTCCCAGCTCTTCTCACCCATCTTGATAAGTAAGATGCTCCAAACTGGGAATTAATTTAGTGACCCTCCTCTGCACCCTTTCCAAAGCATGTGAGGAGACCAAAGCTGTACACAGTATTCTAACTGAGCCTGACCAGGGTCTTGTACAAGGACCGTAAAAATAATACATTTCTAAGCATTAGGAATGGGAGTCTTGCAAGGTTCCAGAGTATGTGGATTTTTTTTAAAGCAGAAAACCAGGAGCAGGACTAAAAATGGATAAGACTAGCAATTAAGAAAAACACCTTTAATTGGACTGTAAAATACAAACATCATGGGAGCAATTTCAACCCTCAAGAACGGGTGGATTGGGGGCAGGTGGAAGGTTAAAATAATGGCTTTTTGGAGCAGGACCACATCCCGGCTCCAACTTCTCGGTGTGACCCAGGCGCGTATGGATGCGTCACACAACAGACACCAGGAAGTCCCACCCCCTCTTAAAGCCGATGGGCTGATACTTAAAGGGGCAATATACCTCACTGAAATAGTTGAGGTACTTAAGTTTTTGTGTATTACAAAAGTAAAATGACCTTACCTGTTCGGGTTTTCCATCGCTTCCAATGGGATGGGCTGGATCCATGAGGTGAGTGTCTTTATTGCACTGCTAGTGGGCCCGGAGGAGCAGGAGTGCTTCTTCTAGGTCCAACAAGCTCACCTGGCACGATATGACCCCATGGTCAGCCGACCCCCCCACCCCACCCAAATGCTGAAAGCCCCCACTCCCCCTGATCTCCGATGCTGGACCTCTTGATCCCCAATGCTGGCTGGACTTCCCCCCCCAACTCCGATGTCGTCCATGTCCGCCGACCTACCCCCACCCAACCCAATTTGTTCCAGGGCCCAATTCAATTTTACTGTCCGGCGTGTGGGAAACCCAGAAGCACAAATACTCACCTTCAATTGAGTTGTGATCGCAAATTACAACATGCTCATTTGGCT
Organism: Heptranchias perlo; assembly: GCF_035084215.1. Classification (NCBI taxonomy): domain Eukaryota; kingdom Metazoa; phylum Chordata; class Chondrichthyes; order Hexanchiformes; family Hexanchidae; genus Heptranchias; species Heptranchias perlo. The sequence continues at coordinate 63,346,083 of NC_090335.1, forward strand.
TCCGGGTTCCCCATGCAAATGCCGAGGAAGGGGCTGGGTTCCCGGCTCCAAGTTAAAATCATGCCCAATGCGTGAGAATGAAAAAATACCAGAGCAAGAGCATGACTAATAGAAAGATAAATACTAGGAGCAGTACTTAAAAGGAAACAGTAGAGCTCTGGTTAAAACTACAAACACTACATAACAGTAAAATGACAACACTAATAATCCATCAAATACCTGGATTAACACTACAAAAACTGAGAGTGGGACTGAAAACAAACAGCAGAGCCATACCTAAAGAGTGAAAACAAGAGATAGAGGAAAACAACCACATCTTGCATTTATATAGCGCCTTTAACGCAGGAAAACATCCTAAGGCACTTCACAGGAGCATAACCAGACAACATTTTTAACACGAGCTATACTTTGAAGCAGTGAGAATAACACTAAAAAAGTACAGACATACCAGATGTGCGACTAAAAAAAACAGGAAGATTAGGAGCAAAATTTTAAAATACAAACACCAAGAGTAAGACTGAAAAGGCATAATTGTGAGGAGCAGCACCAGAAAAAAACAGTACAAAAAAACACAGTACTGGGGCTGAAAGAAAAAGTCAAATAATATATTGTAGAAATGTATTCCTTCTGAATACTTTACAGACTCAGGATGTCCCATATCATGAATACCACACATATCGATGATCCTGCCATTACTAAACACCTAACTTCTATGATATTCTAGACTTAATTAATTAGAAATAATTATCATTGGCCTGCCTACTCTTACAGATTCAGACCCACTTTATTTCAATGCCAAATTCACAAGTTAACTCCGATACCATCTTACTCAGTCAACCTTATTATATATTTACAAGAATCTACCTAATAACTCACACAGGGATTAATTCTTTTAGCCACTCCCTCAATTAAAATTACACAATCAATCAATCAATACAATTCAGTTAACTTAATTAACAAGAATTTGATTTGTAGAGTGCCTTTCACATAGAAAAACACCCCAAGGCATTTCACAAAGGTATATTCAGATGAAAATGGAAATCAAGCCAAAGAAGGAGATAATAAGATGAGTGACCAAAAGATTGGTTAAAGAGATAGGATTTAAAAAGTGGTGTAAAGGAGGAGAGGGATATGGAGAGGCAGAGGGGCTTAAGGGTGGAATTCCAGAGTGTACAGCCGAGGTGGCTGAAGACCAATGATGGAGTGAAAGGAGGAAGTGATGCACGAGGCCAGTGATGGAAGAATGGAGAGATCTATGGAGTTGTTGGGCTGGAACAGTTTACAGAGATAGGGAAGGGGAGGGGCCATTTTAGCACAAGGATGAGAATTTTAAATGGAGGAATGCAGGACCAGGAGCCAATGTAGGTCAGCAAGAACAGGAGTGATGGGTGAGTGGGACTTGCAACATCAGAGTTTTGTATGAGCTGAGGTTTACAGTGCATGGAGGACGAAAAGCTGGCCAGGAGAGTATTAGAATAGTCATGTCTGGAGGTGACGAAGGCATGAATGAGAGTTTCAACAGCAGAAGGGCTGGGACAGAGGCAGAGGCAGACAATATTAGGCAGGTGGAAGTAGGTAGTCCTTGTGATGTTGAGGACATAGGTTCGGAAACTCAACTTGGGGGTCAAATAAGTTGCATACAGGCTGGATCAACCTGTCAAAGTGGCTGGAGAGGGGAATGGAACCAGTAAGAAGGGTATGGTCCATGGCAGGGGTTGAAGACAATGGCTTTACTCTTGCCAATATTTAACTGGAGAAAATTATGGATCATCCAAGACTGGATGTCGAAAAAAAGCACTCTGTCAGCACAGGGGGAGTGGATGGGATGAGAGAAGTCATGGAGAAGTTGAGCTTGGTGTCATCATTGTACCTGGGGAAACTGACCCCACATCTTTGGATGATGTCACCAAGAAGCAGCATATGGATGAGAAAGAGGAGGGGGCCAAGAATAGAATGTTGGGGGACTTCAGAGGTGACAGTGTGGGGGCAGGAAGAAAAGCCATTGCTGGAGATACTATAGCCACAATTTGATAGGTGAGAGTGGAACCAAGTGAAGGCAGTCTCACTAAGCTGGACAATCTAGGAGAGGCACTAGTGAAGGATGGTGTGGTTGAACACGTCAAAGGTGGTCGAAAGGGAAGAGGAGGAAAAAATGCATCATGGTCACAGTCACAGAGGAATCATTTGTGGCTTTAATTAGGGTCAGTCCTACAGCAGGGATGAAAATCTGATTGAAAAGATTCAAACATGAAGTTGGAGGAAAGATGGACACAGATTAGGAAGGCAACAACACTTTCAAGGACTTTGGAAAGAACTTTTTTTTTAAATTCTTTCATGGGATGTAGGCATTGCTGGCATGGCCAGCATTTATTGCCCATCCCTAATTGCCCTTGAGAAGATGGTGGTGAGCCATCTTCTTGAACTGCTGCAGTCTATGTGGTGAAGGTTCTCCCACAGTGCTGTTGGATGGGGAGTTCCAGGATTTTGACCCAGCGATGATGAAGGAACGGCGATATATTTCCAAATCGGGATGGTGTGTGACTTGGAGGGGAACGTGCAGGTGGTGTTGTTCCTGTGCACCTGTTGCCCTTGTCCTTCTAGGTGGTAGAGGTCGCCAGTTTGGGAGATGCTATCGAAGAAGCCTTAGCGAGTTGCTGCAGTGCATCTTGTAGATAGTACACACTGCAGCTACGGTGCACTGATGGTGGAGGGAATAAATGTTTAAGGTGGTGGATGGGGTGCCAATCAAGCGGGCTGCTTTGACCTGAATGGTGTCGAGCTTCTTGAGTGTTGTTGGAGCTGCACTCATCCAGGCAAGTGGAGAGTATTCTATCACACTCCTGACTTGTGCCTTGTAGATGGCGGAAAGGCTTTGGGGAGTCAGGAGGTGAGTCACTCGCCGCATAATACCCAGCCTCTGACCTGCTCTTGTAGCCACAGTATTTATATGGCTGGTCCACTTAAGTTTCTGGTCAATGGTGACCCCCATGATGTTAATGGTGGGGGATTCGGCGATGGTAATGCCGTTGAATGTCAAGGGGAGGTGGTTAGACTCTCTCTTGTTGGAGATGGTCATTGCCTGGCACTTGTCTGGCGTGAATGTTACTTGCCACTTTTGAGCCCAAGCCTGGATGTTGTCCAGGTCTTGCTGCATGCGGGCACGGAGTGCTACGTTATCTGAGGGGTTGTGAATGGAACTGAACACTGTGCAATCATCAGCGAACATGCCCATTTCTGACCTTATGACGGAGGGAAGGTCATTGATGAAGCAGCTGAAGATGGTTAGGCCTAGGACACTGCCCTGAGGAACTCCTGCAGCGATGTCCTGGGGCTAAGACGATTGGCCTCCAACAACCACTACCATCTTCCTTTGTGCTAGGTATGACCCAAGCCACTGGAGAGTTTTCCCTCTGATTCCCATTGACTTCAATTTTACTAGGGCTCCTTGATGCCACATTCGGTCAAATGCTGTCTTGATGTCCTAGTATAAGACCTTGATTAGGCCTCAGTTAGAATACTGTGTCCAGTTTTGGTCTCCCCACATGGTGGGTGATATTGAGGCTTTGGAAAGAGTGCAGAGGAGGGCCACAAGATTCATTCCCAATTTAAAACATTTTAGTTTCCAATATAGGCTCAGAGCTGGGATTCTACGCTTTAGAGCAGCGTAGACTTAAGGGTGATTTGATCGAGGTTTATAAGATGATAAAGGGATTACATCGTATTTGTGTAGACAGTTTGCCTCTTGTGCATCCTCGATTTTAGATGCTCCACCATCGGCGTGCCTTCAGCTGCCTAGGCCCTAAGCTCTGGAATTCCCTCCCTAAACCTCCTCGTCTCTCTACCTTTCTCTCCTCCTTTAAGATGCTCCTTAACACCTACCTCTACCTGACCTAATATGACCTATTATGTGGCTCGGTGTCAAATTTTGTTTGATAACACTCCTGTGAAGCGCTTTGGGAAGTTTTACTACGTTAAAGGCACTATATAAATGCAAGTTGTTGTTGTAAATAGGTTAGGCAGGACCAGGGGTCACAATCGCAAGGCTTACTAGGTTAGATGTTAGGAGGTGGTTCTTTTCCTAGAGAATAGTGGATCTGTGGAACAGGCTGCCGACTCATGCGATGAATACTGATTCGCTGAATTCATTCAAGTAAGAGCAAGGCCTGTTTCAGGTTGGAGCAGAGATCATCTCGTACAAAAGGTAGGTACCGTATAACATTAATCATGGCCAGAGTGGTCTCCTGGACTAGTTTCGATCGCCTAAGGAGGTCAGAGAGGAATTTTGCAGATTTTCCCCCCTAATTGGCCTGGGTTTGTATGTTTTCTCACCTCTCCTAGGAAATAACATGGCTTTGAGGTGGGGTGGGGAGTGTATATACTGTGATGCAAAATGCACACATTTGCGTGGGACAGGCTGGATGGACCAGTGGGTCTTTCCCTGTCCCTCGTTGTTCATATGTTTGCATGTTCATATAAAAAGAAGTTGGAGATAGGGAAGTAGTTTGCAAGGATAGAGGCTGAATTATAAACTGTTATGTGGTTAACTCCAGGCTTTGCATGCAATGTCACTGAAGGTGCTGAATATTTGTATTTGTTCCATGCTTTCTATAGCCAATATCAAGGTTTGGCCATTTCCCCACAGAAAAGGTTAAACATAAGCGAAAATAAGAAAATGCTTGCAGAGACACATTAAAAGGGTGATCAGATGGACAAAGAGAGACCTGGAAAAGGGCAGAGCCGCTGAGGCTAAGCATAACAGTAAAACATTCTTTCAGTACCGCAGGAGAGCAATTGGAGAAGAGGTGAAAACCATAAAAGATGCAAATGTCCTTGAGGACGAGCATAAAATAGTAAATATTTTGAATGAATACTTTCTCCAACATATCCTCTTCAAATAAAGTGATCCCAAGTAAAAATCAACAACTTCATTATAAATCTGATGGAAGTCCTAGACAGACTAGATGTGCTCAAAACAATTATATCAGTAGGGATAAATGGTATGCCCTGTCAAATCTTGACTAGGGAGATCTGTGAGGCACTGACAGTCATTTTGAGGGAGCCAATGGACACTAGGAAAGTACCAGCAGATCGGAAATGGGCCAATGTGGTGCTCATATTAAAAAGGGGGGGGCAAGACAAACACAAGCAATGACAGACCCCATCAGTCTTATTCCATCCATGTAAAATAATAGAATTGATTATCGGGAGTAAACTTGAGAATCACCTGAACAATAACCTAGGAAACAGTCAAGAAGGTGGATTCCGAAGGGGAAGGTCAGTTGAGGGTTGTTGGATCTGGGAGATGGAACACCTTTCCATTTTGGGTGCCAAGTATCAGCATTGTGTTAGTAGGTTAGATAAAGCAAGAATTAGATTCAGGTCAAAAACCTATTCATCCAAAACTCTGTTGCCTGTACTCTATCCTGCACCGAGTCTCACTCACTCATCACCTTGTCCTTGCTGACCTAAATTAGATCCCAGACCCCCAACACCACAAACTTAAAATTCTCATCTTTACGTTTAAACCCCTTTATGGCCTCACCCCTCTCTATCTCTGTAGCCTCTTCCAGTCCTACAAGCACCTACCACCCATGCACCACACCCCCACCGCCCCCCCCCCCCCCAAAGCTTTCAATTTTTCTGACTCTGGCTCTTGTGTTCCTCCCTTCATCCCATCATTAGGGGCTATGCCTTTTGCCACCTAAGCTCCATGCTCTGGAATTACCTCCCTAAACCTCTCCACCTCGCCACATCCCTCCCCTCCTTTAAGACCTTCCTTAAAACCCATCACTTTGATAAAACTTTTGGTCACCCCTCCTAATATCGCTTTCTTTGGCTTGGCATCCATTTTTTGATTGTACCTTTGTGAAGTGTTTTAGAAAAAATTTCTATGCAGCATGTAACATTCGTGCTGCCTGATGATTTCTATGATTGCTGCGTGCAACCATCGCTACCCGCGCTTTTGAGTGGCTGCACACACCAGTAGGGGGACCCAATATTGGGAATGGCTAGCACTACTTAAAGGCAGCCTGCACCTCTTAAAGGGGAGGTGCACTGTGGCTGCAGGAAATGGTGAAAGTCAATTGTGATGTGAATCTGTGCTGCAATATAGTGAAGAATGGTGATGATGGGAAATCAGGAATTTTTAGTAAGCAGCAACTTGGTAGCTCAAAGTTCGCGGGACTTTTATATTTTCAAAATATAAAATACGGGTCTGAATGGAGTCAGAATGGAGATCAGAAATTGCACAAGTAAAACACAGATCCAGATCTCATCCTTATGTTTAAAAACCATTGTTGCATTTTAAAATATTGAATAACGGTTTCTCAAAACTATATCCCACATCCTCCAATCTGCACGCCAGACCTGGCCAATCTGCCGATCTGAGTTTGTACCGGGCCTGCGAGAGAGCATGCACCAAGGTTCTCAGATGATGCACTGGAGGCCTTGGTGGAAGAGGGGGACAGAAGGAGGGGCATCATATATCTGCAGTGGGGGGCAAGAGGCCCTCCAGACATATGCTTCCGAGGCAGTGGGAGGCAGTAGCGGATGAGATCAATGCCAGGAGCACAGCACCACGAACATGGATGCAGTGCAGGAAGAAGTTCAATGGAGAGGATATAGACACTCTGGTGGCATAGGCGGACAAGTGGCAGATGAAGTTTAACGCGGAAAAATGCATGGGGATGCATTTCGGTAGGAAAAGTGAGGAGAGGCAATATTAACTAGAGGGCACAATTCTAAAAGAGGTGGAGGAACAGAGGGATCTGGGGGTATATGTGCACAAATCATTGAAGATGGCAGGGTAGGTTGAGAAAGCAGTTAAAAAAGCATACGGGGTCCTGCGCTTTATAAATAGAGGCATAGATACAAAAGCAAGGAAGTCATAATGAACCTTTATAAAACACTGGTTCGGCCACAACTGGAGTATTGTGTCCAGTTCTGGGCACCACACTTTAGGAAGGATGTAAAGGCCTTAGAGAGGATGCAGAGGAGATTTAATAGAATGATTCCAGGGATGAGGGACTTAAATTACGTGGATAGACCGGAGAAGCTGGGGTTGTTCTCCTTGGAACAGAGAAGGTTGAGAGGAGATTTGATAGAGGTATTCAAAATCGTGAAGGATCTAGACAGAGTAGATAGAGAGAAACTGTTCCCTTTGGCGGAGGGGTCAAGAACCAGAGGGCATTGATTTAAGGTGATTGGCAAAAGGACCAAAGATGACATGAGGAAAAACTTTTTTACACAGCGAGTGGTTAGGATCTGGAATACACTGCCCGAGGGAGTGGTGGAGGCAGATTCAATCATGGCCTTCAAAAGGGAACTGGACAAGTACATGAAATGAAAAAATGTGCAGGGCTACAGGGGTAGGATGGGGGAGTGGGACTAGCTGGATTGCTCATGCATAGAGCCGGCGCGGCATCGATGGGTTGAATGGCCTCCTTCCATACTGTAACCTATGATTTGACACAAATGGTCAAGGTGAGTGAGTTCAACTGTCAAATGCCATATCTTACCAACTGCACCACTTGCCTTATCCACTGCTCCACACACTACATCCCCATTACCCACCTACCAACAAACTCTTTCAATCAGTACGCAACTCTTCCAATCGGACGCTTCAACTCACCCTCACACATTACCACTGTTGCAAGCTGCACACCCACAACTCACAGGTCACACACACTGGCAGCTATTCAACTATGATAGCCACATCACCCAAAGATCTTGCAGGACACTCACCAACACACTTGCCGCTTTCTTGCAGGAGAAGGTGGCACATAGCAGGAGGCAGCAAGTAGCAGTGGCTCCATGGAACATGAACCTGCTGTTCTCTCTCAGGATGACAGCATTCCTGCTCCCACCTCTGCCACTCCGCCAGTGCCCTTGCTGTTGCCTGTCAGCTAGACAGCCCACTCCCTGTAGAATATTGCAACTTTATCAAGTATAAGAAACCTCCAAAAACAGGTACAAATGCATCAGCAGCCAGAACAAATAATCCAGCAACTAACCAGTAACTCCTGCATGATCCCTTTAAATAGCAATGGGGGGGGGGGTCCACCATGCCGTTTAAGGTCTGTTCAGCTGTGCGAGGTTGAGACAGTGCATTGGCTGGAGCATGGAGTTCCAAAATAGCAGCGGTCCCTTTAAATCAGCATTGCACACTGATTAACATCATAATCTCACTACTCTACATGCTGCCGGCTAAGCACGCGTGCGCAAACGCCGTTACCAATATGACATCCTGCGCATGTCACGCCGAAAGTGTGCGTGCTCATCTCAGGCGCCATTTTCGGGGCTTAGGTGTCCGCGTAGCGCCTACAAAACAGGCGCTATGCAGCCCAATTTAGCCCCCAGTACATGTTGTTGTTAATGCTTTAATCCCTATTTCAAAGAGCAACCATCAGGTTGAAATTTTCTGTTTTTCTTATTTGCGGCCTCTTAATGAAATTGCCAAGTATACAACAATTATTGTCAGTTTTGTGCTGTGGACCCATTCCCCCTCAGAGTTCCCTATGAAGTTGGACAAGTTCATTTCACATAGGACCCGAACAGCCAGCAGATGCAGACATTCATCCCATCATTCTGAGCTGGATTCAAACTCAGGTTCCAGAGGTAAAAGGACAATATTCTGGCCCTCTGTGCTACCCAAACGTCTTGCAGTCTTTTTTTTTATTCGTTCATGGGATGTGGGCGTCGCTGGCGAGGCCGGCATTTATTGCCTATCCCTAATTGCAATTGAGAGGTGGTGGTGAGCCGCTTTCTTGAACCGCTGCAGTCCGTGTGGTGAAGGTTCTCCCACAGTACCGTTAGGAAGGGAGTTCCAGGATTTTGACCCAGCGACGATGAAGGAACGGCGATATATTTCCAAGTCGGGATGGTGTGTGACTTGGAGGGGAACGTGCAGGTGGTGTTGTTCCCATGTGCCTGCAGCTCTTGTCCTTCTAGATAGTAGAGGTCGCGGGTTTGGGAGGTGCTGTCGAAGAAGCCTTGGCGAGTTGCTGCAGTGCATCCTGTGGATAGAACACACTGCAGCCACGGTGCGCCGGTGGTGAAGGGAGTGAATGTTTAGGGTGGTGGATGGGGTGCCAATCAAGCGGCTGCTTTGTCCTGGATGGTGTTGAGCTTCTTGAGTGTTGTTGGAGCTGCACTCATCCAGGCAAGTGGAGAGTATTCCATCACACTCCTGACTTGTGCCTTGTAGATGGTGGAAAGGCTTTGGGGAGTCAGGAGGTGAGTAACTCACCACAGAATACCCAGCCTCTGACCTGCTCTTGTAGCCACAGTATTTATATGGCTGGTCCAGTTAAGTTTCTGGTCAATGGTGACCCCCAGGATGTTGATGGTGGGGGATTCGGCGATGGTAATACCGTTGAATGTCAAGGGGAGGTGGTTAGACTCTCTCTTGTTGGAGATGGTCATTGCCTGGCACTTGTCTGGCGCGAATGTTACTTGCCACTTATGAGCCCAAGCCTGGATGTTGTCCAGGTCTTGCTGCATGCGGGCTCGGGCAGCTTCATTATTTGAGGGGTTGCGAATGGAACTGAACACTGTGCAATCATCAGCGAACATCCCCATTTCTGACCTTATGATGGAGGGAAGGTCATTGATGATGGTTGGGCCTAGGACACTGCCCTGAGGAAGACCTGCAGGTCTTCCTCAGGGCAGTGTCCTAGGCCCAACCATCATCAATGACCTTCCCTCCATCATAAGGTCAGAAATGGGGATGTTCGCTGATGATTGCACAGTGTTCAGTTCCATTCGCAACCCCTCAAATGCCCCGGGGCTGGGATGATTGGCCTTCCACAACCACTTCCGCCTTCCTTTGTGCTAGGTATGACTCCAGCCCTGGAGAGTTTTCCCCCTGATTCCCATTGACTTCAATTTTACTAGGGCTCCTTGGTGCCACACTCGTTCAAATGCTGCCTTGATATCAAGGGCAGTCACTCTCACCTCACCTCTTCAGCACTACAGCCGGGATGTTGTCGGGGCCCAAACCCTTTGCTGTATTCAGTGCACTCAGCCTTTTCTTGATATCACGTGGGGTGAATCGAATTGGCTGAAGACTGGCTTCTGTGATGGTGGGGATATCGGGAGGAGGCCGAGATGGATCATCCACTCGGCACTTCTGGCTGAAGATGGTTGCAAATACTTCAGCCTTGTCTATTGCACTCACGTGCTGGACTCCGCCATCATTGGCGGAACCCAAACTGAGCATTGGTGAGCTGGTTATTGGTGAGTAAGTGCAGCTTGGTAGCACTGTTGACGACACCTTCCATCACTTTATTGATGATTGAGAGTAGACTGATGGGGCGGTAATTGGCCAGATTGGATTGGTCCTGCTTTTTGTGGATAGGACATACCTGGGCAATTTTCCACATTGTCGGGTAGATCCCAGTGTTGTAGCTGTACTGGAACAGCTTGGCTGGAGGCGCAGCTAGTTCTGGAGCACAAGTCTTCAGCACTACAGCCGGGATGTTGTCGGGGTCCAAACCCTTTGCTGTATTCAGTGCACTCAGCCATTTCTTGATATCACGTGGGGTGAATCGAATTGGCTGAAGACTGGCTTCTGTGATGGTGGGGATATCAGGAGGAGGCCGAGATGGATCATCCACTCGGCACTTCTGGCTGAAGATGGTTGCAAATGCTTCAGCCTTGTCTATTGCACTCACGTGCTGGACTCCGCCATCATTAAGGATGGGGATGTTTACAGAGCCTCCTCCTCCCGTTAGTTGTTTAATTGTCCACCACCATTCACGACTGGATGTGGCAGGACTGCAGAGCTTTGATCTGATCCGTTGGTTGTGGAATCGCTTAGCTCTGTCTATAGCATGTTGCTTCCATTGTTTAGCATGAATGTAGTCCTGAGTTGTAGCTTCACCAGGTTGGCACCTCATTTTTAGGTACGCCTGGTGCTGCTCCTGGCATGCTCTTCTACACTCTTCATTGAACCAGGGTTGATACCCTGGCTTGTTGGTAATGGTAGAGTGAGGAATATGCCGGGCCATGAGGTTACAGATTGTGCTGGAATACAATTCTGCTGCTGCTGATGGCCACAGCGCCTCATGGTTGCCCAGTTTTGTGCTGCTAGATCTGTTCTGAATCTATCCCATTTAGCACGGTGGTAGTGCCACACAACACGTTGGATGGTGTCCTCAGTGCGAAGACTGGACTTCATCTCCACGAGGACTGTGCGGTGGTCACTCCTACCAATACTGTCATGGACAGATGCATTTGCGACAGGTAGATTGGTGAGGACGAGGTCAAGTAAGTTTTTCCCTTGTGTTGCTTCGCTCACCACCTGCCGCAGGCCCAGTCTGGCAATTATGTCCTACAGGACTCGGCCAGCTCGGTCAGTAGTGGTGCTACTGAGCCACTCTTGGTGATGGACATTGAAGTCCCCCACCCAGAGTACATTCTGTGCCTTTGCTACCCTCAGTGCTTCATCTTGGAGGAGGACTGATTAATCAGCTGAGGGAGGGCGGTAGGTGGTAATCAGCATTAGGTTTCCTTGCCCATGTTTGACCTGATGCCATGAGATTTCATGGGGTCCAGAGTCAATGTTGAGGACTCCCAGGGCCACTCCCTCCTGACTGTATATCACTGTACCACCACCTCTGGTCGGTCTGTCCTGCCGGTGGGACAGGACATACCCAGGGAGGGTGATGGAAGAGTCTGGGACGTTGGCTGAAAGGTATGATTCTGTGAGTATGGCTATGTTAGGCTGCTGCTTGACTCGTCTGTGGGATAGCTCTCCCAATTTTGGCACAAGTCCCCAGATGTTAGTGAGGAGGACTTTGTAGGGTTGACTGGGCTTGGTTTGCCTTTGTCGTGTCCAGTGCCTCGTGGTCCGATGCCGGGTGGTCCTTCTGGTTTTATTCTTATTATGACTTTTTTTAGCGAGATTTTACAACTGAGTGGCTTGCTAGGCCATTTCAGAGGGCAATTAAGAATCAACCACAGTCTACCAATCCATCAGCCAGTGCAATCGAACTGTAATACGCTGCTCCACTGCGTTTTTCTAATTATACTAGCTGATCTATGTTAATGCTCATGGGTAATCTTGAATCTGGAACAAGGTTGCGATGTTTACCTGTTAAGGTAGGGCTTTAACCTTGTTAGCCCTTTTAAAGCCACTGCTCAATTACTCCATGCAGAGATGTAATCCTAATAGGCACATTCTGGGAACAGTTCATGGATAATTGTTGGAAGTTTCTGTAGATCGACTACTACTTGTAAATCCCTCAATCTTGCACCTTGGGAGAGGCCAGGTGATCAAAATAAAAGACAGAAAATAACGAGCCTTCTTTCACTTTTTTAAAATGTTTTTTACAATTTGAAGTGTGACATTGGACGTATTGGTGAATAGCCTGTCGATACTTATTGTCTAGGCTCACACAGGAAGAATGACCACGAGTCAGGTCTTAGAGGGCTGCTGATATCTAGCCTTCCAGAGACGAGCAGAGAAGGTTAGGTGGTAGGAAAGAAAAGAAATTAGTTTGGGTTATGAATATATTTTTTAATTGGTCACATTATATTCTGGAATGTTTTGCTTTTGCCTGATATAATTCTATTTAGATCTCTTTAACTAGTTGGATGCATAACAAGACCTTGTGCAACTATGACCAGACATGATCCCAAATGCATCTTCCCATGTCTCCACAATCTCTCTGCACTACAGCAGTTACCTTACATTACAACAGTGACTACACTACAAAAGTACTTCATTGGCTGTGAAGCGCTTTGGGATGTCCTGAGGTCATGAAAGGCGCCATATAAATGCAAATTCCTTCCTTCCTCTTCTCCCTTTAATGCATCTCAGTGCGTTGGAATTCCATTACTATAACATTCAATAAAAATAAATGTGGAAATCAATTTAGTAGTACTCTTATTTTTACAAAAACGTTCGTTCCACTGATATTTATATTGATTGATGTATTGAAATGGATTGATGTAACTTTGCTCCTTCAGGATTAAATGCCACTTCTCTAACTATTTCTGCTTTGAATAGATTTTACTATCCAAATCATGCTTTACATTTTACTGTTGAAAAGATTTGACAGGGAATATCCCATATAATTATGGTCTGAATTATTGTTTTCTAAATTAGATTTTTAGTAAAAATTTTAGATCCTTCCTTGAAGACTTCTTATTGGATACTCTATGTAATCGTATGGTTTGTCCTTTAAAATAAATAAGAAAACTGGAGTTGCAGTGTAAATGCTGTATCAGAAATTGCTACTGATCGATCGACAAGGCACTCTGATTGGTAAATTGGTTTTGTGATTTACTCTGAATTCCACACTTATTAGATTGGTGTTTCCTTATTTCGCAAAACTATTGCAAGGTCAGGAATTCCTGCCCACAGCATGCAGCAGAGTTCGAACCCCACACGAAGCAAAAGGTAGGAGATAGGACTGATGAGGGATGAATGGAGGAAGGGAGGGGTGTGGAGCAGAGCAGAGTCGGTCCATTGCAATTGAGCTGCAGTTGGTCATTCTGTAATCTCCATGGAGCATGGGAAGTTTGAATCTCACTGATTTTTATCAGCGACAAGCAGATACTGCATCTGAAATGTTAGCTGTCACTTAAAATGCAGATAGCTGACATGTATGGGGAGCCTTGAATAAAAATGGAGGCAGCGGAAAAATTCAAATCCCTTCACACTCTCTGCAAATAATTACATTAACACCTGGTCCTCAGGCCTGTCAAGCCTCGCTAATTTTGACTTAAAATACTCTACTTTGATTGACGTCCCTTTTAAAAATAAATACAGCCCATTTTGCTTAAAATAGTGTGTAATCTCTTTTGTTCTTTGTGATCATAAGTCACATATCCCTACCAACTACCTGGACGTATCTGATCGCTATAACACAACTCCATGCACCAAAACATTAATCATTATCCCTCGTCAGACTTTCCCCTTTAAAACAGCTGTCCATTGACGCACTTGTATCCAAATACCATCCCAATTTAGGAATACTACCCCTGACAAAGTGTTAAACAATTCTAGAGGTTGGATGTTGCCCTCTGCTGTTCTTAACCAATTTCCTACTCACTAACGTCTCATTGCTTCTGCGCTCACTCTTTTCACAGTCTTTGTCTCCATCGCTTGGGCGCAAGGAGCATTTTCTCACTTTCAGGTGGAGAATAGGGAAAACAGTGCTCAGTTTCCTGTTCTATTTTTAGTTCAATGATGGTAAGGTTTGATGTCTTCAATACCACAAGTGTATTGGCCACAAGTTTTGGTCAGTGGTCATATGTGGCCCTCCTTCCTCAAGAGACCTTTCACTAAGCTACTAAGCCAGACCACATGCTACCATTACTAAGCTACTAACGGCCATTGTTGCTATTCTGTCTCGCATTTCCATTATTTTGTTTTCTTCTTTCAAGCACAAGTTACTTTTCAAGGTAAAATTTCAACAGGGCTGATTTTAACCCTGTGGAAACCAGGCAGGCAGTTAAAATGGCCGCAGCAACTTACTCCCTCTGATCCCACTGTCTTCCCATGGGTTGTAATTTTAACCTGTAGTTTTGAGCCAGCGAGAGGGACACCCACCAGAAGTCAGCGGGGTTGCTTGAAATATTCAGATCAGGCTCCATTGAGGTGATTGGGGCCCGACTGCAATTTTAACCTTAGGTGCCTACGTGCCGCCAGGCCAACCTGGCGGGAAAACGAGTTGGAGCCAAAACCAAAGCAGGTGGGTTAATTTTTTTTCTGGTTTCTTTGTGGACCAATTGGAGCAGGATGCTCCTCCACCCCACATGGAGACCATAGGCCCCCACTGCATCGGGCTTCCCTCCCCCTCCCCCAACCAGAAGGCCTCCTGATTCCCCCCTCCTAAATACTTACCTGAGTGCTGGGGGCCATTCCTTTGGGTCCTTTCCAGTGGCCTCCTGCTACAGCTTGCCCAAAATCCCTCTCCCGCCCACCGGCCAGCTAACACTTCCCTCCAGGTTCAGGCGGAAGACTGACGGGTCCTATACAGATGAAGCTTGGGTGTTAAAATTTTCCAGGCCTCTCACGGCAGAGGGCCAGATGGTTTGCCATCCGCCTCAACCCCTACCTGCCGACTCCCACCAGGGAGTTAATATCGGGACTAACATATTTTAAATAAATTAACTTAAAGCATTACTTTGCATTGAATTTCACAATTCTTTTTCATTGAATTGTAGGCTAAAATTTATGCTAGGTATACATTAGAGGGATATCTGCAAAAACACAGAACTGCAGCACAGACTTGGGCGAATCGCTAAATGGAGTGAGTTGCTAAACAGAGTGAAGACGGGAATTTGGTGAGAGTGGGAATTAGGTGCAGAGGGGGAAGGAGGTGCTAAGTAATTTAAACCAAGAGGCAACATTAAATAAGTAAATATATAAATAAATAATCAGAGTCATTAATTAGATCTGAAACTAAAACATTACATACATACATCGCACAACGTAAGTAGATAGACCTTTAAGTAAAATAATGGGACAGCTGGGACCCATTGCCTGAAATTCCTGTGCTATGTGGGAACTCCAGGATGCTTCATGTGTCTTGGATAATCACGTGTGCAGGAAGTGCCTCCAGTTACTCGAACTCAAGCTCAGGGTTTCTGAGCTTGAGGAGTGGCTGGCGTTACTGCAGGGCATATGGGAAGCCGAGAATTTCCTGGATCACACGTTCCAGGAGGTGGTCACCCCGCAGCCACAGGGATTTCAGGAGGATAGTAAGTGGGTGGCCATTTGGCTGGGTTGAAGGAGGCAGGCAGCGCAGGAATCCTCCGGGAATGTGGCTCTCTCAAATCGGTTCTCAATATTGAATACCGGTGAGGGTGATGTCACCTCAGGGGAGTGCAGACCAGAGCACATCCATGGTAACATGGAGCAAGTGACTGCACGGGGGGCACAACGAAGTATAGAAATGCAGTGGTCATAGGGGGTTAATATTCAGAGGAACAGACTGGCGTTTCTGCAACCGCCAACATGAGTCCCACATGGTGTGTTGCCTCCCTGGTTCCAGGGTAAAGGACATCACTGAACGGGTGTAGAATATTTTGCAGGGGGAAGAGGAGCAACCAGAAGTCATAGTCCACGTTGGAACCAATGACATAGTTAGGAAAAAGGTTGAGGTCCAACAGGCAGAGTTTCAGGGGCTAGGGAGGAAGATAAAGAGCAGGACCTCAAAGGCATTACTCCCAGTAAGAAGGATTACTCCCTGTGAGAACATAAGAACATAAGAAATAGGAGCAGGAGTAGGCCATAAGGCCCCTCAAGCCATTCAATAAGATCATGGCTGATCTTCGACCTCAATTCCACTTTCCCATCCGATCCCCATATCCCTTGATTCCCTTAGAATCCAATAATCTATCGATCTCAGTCTTGAAAATACTCAATGACTGAGCATCCACAGCCCTCTGGGGGAGAGAATTCCAAAGATTCACAACGCTCTGAGTGAAGAAATTCCTCCTCATTTCAGTCCTAAATGTCCAACCCCTTATCCTGAGACTATGTCCCCTAGTTCTAGACTCGCCAGCCAGGGGAAACACCTTCACAGCATCTACCCTGTCAAGCCCTCGTAGAATGTTATATGTTTCAATTAGATCACCTCTCATTCTTCTAAACTCCAGAGAGTATAGGCCCATTCTACTCAATCTTTCCTCATAGGACAATCCTCTCATCCCAGGAATCAATCTCATGAACCTTCGTTGCACCGCCTCTAAGGCAAGTATATCCTTCCTTAGATAAGGAGACCAAAACTGCACACAGTACTCCAAGTGTGGTCTTACCAAAGCCCTGTACAATTGCAACAAGACTTCCTTACTCTTGTACTCTAACCCCCTTGCAATAAAAGCCAACATACCATTTGCTAGTGAGTATTGGAGCAGTAAAATAGGACAGGTTAATGAGTGGCTGCAGAAATGGTGCAGGAAGGAGGGCTTCAGATTCCTGGGGCATTGAGACCAGTTTTGGGGCAGGAGGGATCTATACAAGATGGATGGGTTGTACCTCAACCAGGCTGGGACCAATGTCCTTGCAGAGAGGTTAACTAGCGCTGTGGAGGAGGGTTTAAACTAATTTGGCAGGGGTTGGAGCACCAGGATGAAGCATTAGAGAGGAGAAACAAGGTGCACAGAGGACTGGGAGAGACAGTCCTCCCATTAGAATAAAGAGTAGGGGAGAAATGCAAGGCAAACTAAGATGGGTGTGGAGTGCATGTGCGTAAATGCATGGAGCATGTTAAATAAGGCAGGTGAGCTGCAGGCACAAGTAGTCACATAGGATTATGATATAGTGGCAATAACGGAGACCTGGTTCAAACAAAGGGAGCAATGGGCACTTAATATTCCTGGCTACAAAGTATTCATAGGGAAGGAAAGATAGGGAAGGAAAAAAAGGAGTGGGGGATGGTGGTGTCAGTATTGATCAAAGGTACTGTTACAGCACTAGAAAGGGTAATATACTTGAGGGTTCAAAGACAGAATCTATTTGGTTAGAATTAAGGAACAATAGAGGAGCTATTACATTGCTGGGTGTATACTATAGGCCACCAAATAGTGAGAAGGAGATAGAGGAGGAAATTTGCAGGCAAATTGCAGAAAGATGCAAGAACTTTAGAGTAGTGATAATGGGGGACTACAAGTATCCTAATATAGATTGGGAAAATAACAGTGTAAAGGGCAAGGAGGGGGAGGAATTCCTGAAATGTGTATAAGAGAACTTTTTTGATCAATATGTTTCCAGTCCAATGAGGAAGGAATCAGTGCTGGATCTGGTTCTGGGGAATGAAGTGGAGCAAATGGATTATGTTTCAGTGGGGGAGCATTTGGGAAATAGTGATCACAATATCGTTAGGTTTAGAATAGTTATGAAAAAAAACAAGGAAAAATCAAATGTGAAAATACTCAACTGGAAGAGGGCTAATTTCAGTGAGTTAAAAAGGGGTCTGACCCAGGTGGATTGCAATCAAAGATTGGCAGGTAAAACAGTAAATGAGCAAAGGGAGGCCTTCAAAGAGGAGATAGTTGGGTGCAGACTAGACACATTCCCATGAGGGGGAAAGGAAGAACATCCAAAGCTAGAGCTCCCTGGATGACTAATGATATAGAGATTAAATTGAAACAGAAAAAGGATTATGATAAATGTCATGTTCATAATTCAGTGGAGAACCAAGCTGAATACAAAAAGTACAGAGGAGAACTGAAAACGGAAATAAGAGGGGCAAAGAGAGAGTATGAAAATAGATTAGCGGGTAGCATAAAAGGGAACCCAAAAGTATTTTATAAACGCAACAGTAAAAGGGTAGTCAAAGGAAGGGTGGGGCCAATTAAGAGATCTTCTTGAGGAAGCAGAGGGCATTACTGAGGTATAAAATGAATACTTTGCATCTGTCTTCACTAAAGAAGAGAATGCTGCCAATGTCACAGTAAAGGAGGAGGTAGTAGAAAAATTGGATAGGATAAAAAGAGATACGGAGGAGGTACTTAAAAGGTTGGCAGCGCTCAAAGTAGAAAAGTCATCCAGTCCAGATGGGATGCATCCTAGGTTGCTGAGGGAAGTAAGGGTGGAAATTGTGGAGGCTCTGGCTGCAATCTTCCAACCTCCTTAGATATGGGAATGGTGCCAGAGGACTGGGGGATTGCAAATGTTACAAATTTGGGCAGAAATGAGTTACGCTTGTTAAGGTTAAGGGGGAGATTTGATAGAGGTGTTCAAAATCATGAAGGGTTTTGATGGAATAAATAAGGAGTAACCGTTTCCAGTGGCAGAAGGGACGATAATCAGAGGATACAGATTTGAAGTAATTAACAAAAGAACCAAAGACGAAGGAGGAAAAATATTTCACGCGGCGAATTGTTATGATCTGGAATGCACTGCCTGAAAGGGTGGAGGAAGCAGATTCAATAATAACTTTCAAAAGTAGCCATGATGTGGAGATGCCGGTGATGGACTGGGGTGGACAAATGTAAGGAATCTTACAACACCAGGTTATAGTCCAACAAATTTATTTTAAGATCACAAGCTTTCGGAGATTATCTCCTTCGTCAGATGAATGAATGAAAAGGTTCTCAAATCGCATATCTTATACGATGTTGGGACAGCATCACACCAATCAAAAGGTGTCGTTGTTATTCAAACAGGCCAGTCACGGAGAACAGCACGTCCCAGTACACTCGATATACATTGTGTCTTTTACACAGGCAGGCAGAAAGAAACTCAAAATGGCAGAGAGAGAGAGAGAGAGAATTTTAAAAAACATATAAATTTTTTCCCCCTTTTTGCTGGTGGGGTTACGTGTAGCGTGACATGAACCCAAGATCCCGGTTGAGGCCGTCCTCATGGGTGCGGAACTTGGCTATCAACTTCTGCTCGACGATTTTGCGTTGTCGTGTGTCTCGAAGGCCGCCTTGGAGAACGCTTACCCGAAGATCGGTGGCTGAATGTCCTTGACTGCTAAAGTGTTCCCCGACTGGGAGGGAACCCTCCTGTTTGGCGATTGTTGCGCGGTGTCCGTTCATCCGTTGTCGCAGCGTCTGCATGGTCTCGCCAATGTACCATGCTCCGGGGCATCCTTTCCTGCAACGTATGAGGTAAACAACGTTGGCCGAGTCACAGGAGTATGAACCATGTACCTGGTGGATGGTGTCCTCTCATGGATGGTGTCCGATCTTCGGGTAAGCGTTCTCCAAGGCGGCCTTCGAGACACACGACAACGCAAAATCGTCGAGCAGAAGTTGATAGCCAAGTTCCGCACCCATGAGGACGGCCTCAACCGTGATCTTGGGTTCATGTCACGCTACACGTAACCCCACCAGCAAAAAGGGGGAAAAAATTTATATGTTTTTTAAAATTCTCTCTCTCTCTCTCTGCCATTTTGAGTTTCTTTCTGCCTGCCTGTGTAAAAGACACAATGTATATCGAGTGTACTGGGACGTGCTGTTCTCCGTGACTGGCCTGTTTGAATAACAACGACACCTTTTGATTGGTGTGATGCTGTCCCAACATCGTATAAGATATGCGATTTGAGAACCTTTTCATTCATTCATCTGACGAAGGAGATAATCTCCGAAAGCTTGTGATTTTAAAATAAATTTGTTGGACTATAACCTGGTGTTGTAAGATTCCTTACAACTTTCAAAAGGGAATTGGATAAATACTTGAAGTGGAAAAATTTGTAGAATTGTGGGGAAAGAGTGGGGGAGTGGGACTAATTGAATATATCTTTCAAAGAGCTAGCACAGGCACAATGGGCCGAATGGCCTCCTTCTGAGCTGCATCATTCTATGATTCTATAAAATGACTTTTATAGTTAACTTTCACTGTGTTAACTCCCCAACTTGATTTAAAAAAACCTTTTCCCTCTCTCTCTCCCTCGCCATCTATTTTAAGTTTCTCTCTAAAATATACCTCTGTGATAAGGTAGTCTGGGAAATTGCTCCAACATCCTTATCTATGTCACAGTGTAGCCAGCCATTAATGGGTTTGAATGGCAGCCCCTATTTCTCTCCCTGTTCTCTTCTCTAAGAGTTATTGATCCACCCGCCACCTTCTGAAATAGTTTCTTTCTCAGTATATCTCTACAAAAGACACACAAATTACAGCATCCCTAATTTCTGCCACACATTAGCACACATTAGCATTAGCACACCAACCCCCGCTACACCAATGGCTGACCTAAGTCTCCTGAGTCAATTCAAAAGTTCCCCCCACCCCCGACCCTCTTCCACCACCACCAAACAAGCACAATTGGAGAAAACTCCCGTTTCGGCACTGGGGACGTGGCTAGTTTTGTGGGCAGGGTTTAATCAATGCACTTAAAAGATCGCAAAGGCTCAGACGTACTATAGTTACGAGCGTAACTCATTTCCACCAAAATTTCCGCAATCTTTTATGCTATTTAATTTGCTTGTGCCCAGATTACACGTGTATCTGGGCGCAAATGAGGAGAAAACTCCAGGCCTTGAAGTACATGGTTGTAATCTATTGTGACCTGGATAGTTTGGGTTTTGAGTGGCTGTCTGTGAATTTCTAAAATGTAAACCAAGGATCTGGTTTTAAAAAAAAACCTCGATTTTCTCCATTATTTTTGAGTTTTAGATTGTAGTCATTAGTTAATAAATTCATCTGCATCAAATCAAACATCAGAGCCAATAATCCATCATCACCCAGCCCCTATAGTGCCCCTGTCTGGTTTTGGACTTGCTAAAAAGTGGCCACCTATTCAAGGGGGAAATAATGTTGCAATATGTGCACAGAGTCACTGTGCAGCAGCATGCAGCACCTATTTCAGCTGCAATTGTTGACTTTCATTCTTCCATTAAGGATACACCAACCGTAGCAGGTCATGTACCTCGACCAACAGGCACCAGGATATAGCTTGGATGGTGGTGAGAAGGACCCTCCTAGTGCGGTCTTTCCTGCATGCCCGGCATCTCAGTGCCACCGCGAGTTGCCCTCGGGGCTGCAGCGGGGACGAGACCATCATCCACCTCCCGGTGGCCTGCCCCTTCGTGGAGAGAGATGCGTTGGTATCTGTCCCGGTTCGTCCCCATCAGTTCGGTAACACAGGACGCTGTGTCCTACGGGCTGTTCCCCCGGATGCACACCGAGACAGATATCACCTGCAGCTGGAAGACCATCAATTCAGTAAAGGAGGCCCTTTGGTCTTCCAGATGAAGGAGCTGTCCACGACCAAGTGCTGCCAACTGGCACAGTCCAAGGTCCAGGAGTAAGTGAGGTGCGCCCTACACAAAGGCTCAATGGGGAAAGGCCACCATGTAAGGCCATTTCACTTTGCATTGTACAGCATGTATTAGAAGATACGTACTGTGTTTTAAATTGTAACAATGGAATCGTATTGTGTAGGATCTGTATTGTATTATTCTTGAATTATAATTGTGACATCTACGTTGAACTGTGTGAATCCCTAAATTTTATGAAATAAAATATATTTTGAAATTTTAAAAAATGTACCTTGGTCTGCTTAGAAGCCCTTAGATCCCACCCCTTTTAAATTTAGGCTGCTGATTGGGTTGGCAGAACATCAACTAAAAGGGAGCAGCAACCAGTCTTCCAGCGCTCAGTCATTTAGGTCACTGTGCAGACTTAGGAAGCTTTTTCTAAGTAGATGGTGTCGGCTTGATATAAAACCATGTTTGCTGCCTGCTGAAACTTAAAAAAATTAACATTCTTCAAAATCTGAATTAGAAACCTAGTTTAATGTCACACTATAGTTTATACATGGTGAAAAAAAATTATAAAATAAAGTACAGATTACTTCCCAGTAGAGTAATGGAAACTCAGACATTGTCTCTAGATATGACCCTTCAGAGAAGTTGCAATTCTGTAAAGAAAAAACCTTGTCCTTTTGTGGTATTTTGCTCTTTTGCTACGTTTTTTCCAATTTACAAATCCAGTGATACAAGATGTATTAGGAACTGGCTGATGTATAGCTTTAAATACTATGGCCCTGATATTACTCAGAGCTGGAAAGAGTGTGGAGGGAATTTTTTAGGGCGCAAAACCCGAAAGTGAAGTTAGCGGGGCAGATTCTGTGATTGCAACTTAAATGAAGCAATTAATTTTTACTTCAGGGTTTTGGTGCTCATTAGCCAGCCAGATTGACAGGCTGGCTGCCTGTCGGGCGGGAAAGCAGCTGGGGAGAGATCAGAGTCTTCGGGGTTTGTATGGGGGGGGGGGGGTGATCGCGGGGGGAGATGGGGGAAGTTGGACATCATGGGGGGAATGTCAGACATTGTTGGGGGGGGGGGGAGGGAGTTGGACATCGGGTGGGGGGGGCGGCCGATTTCAGGATCTTCAAAAGGTAAGCTTGGTGAGCTGCGGGGAAACAATCCTGCTCCTTCTGGCCCACAAGCAGTACAATAAAGGCACTTACCTCATGGGTCTGGCTCTTCTCACCTCCGTTTCACTGGTGAGATTCACGAGCTCCGGGAAACGCAGATTGGAGGCATTAAATTAACATTTCATAACGACGTTAATTGCTCCGTTAACTACCCGCCCACTTGAACTAATTAGGGGCCTGCCCCCGACGAGTAAGTTACTTGCATGCGTCCAAACCTGCCTCCATTAAACCTGGAAGTGGGCGCATTGGAAAAATCATTCATTTTAACTTCCCACCAGCCCCCCACCTGTTCTTGGGTGTTAAAATTCCCCGCATAGGGTTTCACGAAAAACGGGCATCCGGCAGTGGAGAACTGGGGAGGTACCTCAGCCACCCTATGGATGCTCAAAGTCTGCCTAATGTAATAAATGTGCCAGGAAGTGAGTACCATGAACAGCAACAGAGCGCAGCACTAATCAGTGTAGTCTTGAGCTCCTAGGAGCCATCCTTGCAGTTTTCTTTATCCATCAAATAATCCTGGCCCAGTGGATTGCCTTAAAACAAATTGCCAGTCATGACTCTTGCCTAGGAAGCAGGCATTCATTTCCATGATTCTGTTTAGAAAGTCACAAACGACCTGCATGTTGATTGATTAGAAGTCCTTGTGGTTCATAAAGGTCATGAGATTATGTGCAGGGGCTCATGGCACCACCTGCACGCCGTCAATAATACCCTGGACTTAGGGAATCCTGTCATGCGAAAAAGTTACCCAGCCCTCTAATTTTGCTGCTGATGCCCATGGAAAAAGTCACAAAATGTGCTTGCTCTGCCAAACAATGCATCTCTCACTTGTTTGATACATCTGTGAATTACAAATTGATTGATATCGCTGATGTCCCTTGTGGTAGTAGGAGTGAGTCAGTTACATAAAGGTTCGGGGCTGTAGTGACTGTGACTGCCACTGCCAGTACTGTCCCTATGGTGGGGATTGATATTAGTCAGATTCTAGAGTATGTCACAACTCTTGTCACTGTCTCCCTGGTGAAGCACAGCCTGCCTGTAAAGGCAGTTTTTCTCTGACATTCTAAGGTAGGTATGCCTCTGACTGAAGACATGACTGATAACAGGAAATGGCAGTCTGCCTCCTTTACAATCCGATCTTCCTTACACCCCACCGTTCATCCTTCAAATTGTAGTTTTACACAGATAACCACAGATGCATTAGTCTCACTGCAATTTCATGTAAAATAATAGAATCAATTATCTGGAGGAAATTTGAGGAGTATCTGTACAATAATAATTTAGTCATCAATCAGGAAGTTCTTCTTCATGCAGAGTGATCAGCACAGTAGAATGGTGGGACTTAAAACCCTAAATGCATTTAAGAAACGATTGGATGCTGAAATGAGGAGACTATAGGTGCTTCTGGATGGACGAACTAATTTGAGCTGAAAGGTCTTCCTCATCCTTAATTAATTAGCTCCCACAAACAGCAATGAGTTAATGACCAGATAATCTTTTTGTGATGTTGGTTGAGGGATAAATATTGGCCAGGACTCCGGGGAAAACTCCCCTGCTCTTCTTTGAATAGTACTATGGGATCTTTTATGTCCATCTGAGAAGGCAGATGGGGCCTCAGTTTAACATCTCATTTGAAAAACAGCACCTCTGACAATGCAGCACTGCTTCAATGCTGCACTGAAATGTCAGCCTAGATTATATGCTCAACTGCCTGGTTTGGGATTAAACTCATGACCTTCTGATTTAGTAGCAAGATTCCTACCACTGAGCCCAGTTCACACTTAGACAAAACATAAAGGGACATAAATAGAGAAAAATTAAGTTTTGAGATGGAGAAAATCAATGTATTTTTGAATTGTAGTCACTGTTGTAATGTAGAAAACGCAGCAACCAATTTGCGCATAGCAAGCTCCCACAAACAGTAACGAGATAATGACAAGGTGATCTGTTTTTGATAGTGTTGGTTGAGGGACGAATATTGGCCAAGACACCGGGAGAACTCCCCTGCTCTTCTTCGAATAGTGCCATGGGATTTTTTACATCCACCTGAGAGGGCAGACGGGACTTCTTAACATCTTATTTAAAAGCCAGGATGCCTTTTCTTAAAAACCCAGTATCATCAAACCAAATAAATCTAACAAACGTGCCCCCTTTTTAGAAGGGCACAACTAAATCATTTAAAAAAAGGAAACTTATCACAATAAATAATAATATTATTTACATATGCACTATACACTCCAGTCCCTGCGGTGCCCACCGGTTGTGGAAGGCTTTAAGTGCACCGGCGGACACCGGGTGGTGCTCCTTCTCCAGGACCACTTGGGCGCGGATAAGGCCAAGTAAGAGAGGCAGGCAACCAGTAAGTCCACACCCACGGGCAGCGTCCAACCTGGACCTGTGGGTAGCCACCTTGGCCAGGCCCAGGAGCAGACCCACGAGGTGGTCCTCTGACTTGCCCACAGCCCCCTCCCACCAGCTCGCCGAAGATCAGGAGGGAGGCCAAAGATCAGGAGCAAGGGACTGAAGTGGAGCCAGAAGTTGAGGAGCAGCCCCTTCAAAGAGTGAAACAGGGGCTGCAACCTCTCACACTCTGTGTAGATGCGATACATGGATTCATACAGGCTGAAAGATAGGATGCAACTGAAGGGGACATTATAACTTTAAATTAAATTAAAAACTGTCCACGCATCACTTGAATGAAATTAAAAATTGAATTTAAAACAAAAATCTAACCTGAAGCATGTTAAATTACTGTGCGAATCGGCACATCTTTGCTGTTAATGTACCTTCCTGTAAATGCTGTGTTAAGATTATATACCACTACCACATGAACGTGAAAACCACATCCGAACTTCTCTTTTAAAAACATTGTAAATTTAAAAAGAAATATTTGTATCTGGATCGTTACATAGAATTAACAGCACAGAAACAGGCTGGTGTTTTTGCTTCACACTAGCCTCCTACCACCCCTCTTCATCCAACCCAACAGCATAACCTTCCAATCCTTTCTCCCTCGTGTGTTTATCTAGCTTTCCTTTAAACGTATCTATGCCATTCCTTAAATGCAGTTCATAGTTCGGATCGTTCATTGTTCAATAAATAAGCTGTTTGTAACATCTGGCTTCGAAGGAAACATTTTATTTCCAGAAGAAGAGAAAAAAAAATCAGATCTAGTTTGAGGAACAGAAAAAGTGGGGGGTGCTGTTTATTTGAAGCAGTTGCATCGGGAAGGGAGTCAGTTGGGGTGAGGGGAGGACGGGCTGACTGATAGCAGGTTAAAAATGGCAACATACTTGTATCGTGTTGCCAGTGCTGACGTCCAAGGCAGTAACTTGTTACGTCGTGTCCTGGCAACAAAGTATCGGCGCACGACAAGGGAGCTCCGGTGAAAAGGTGCAACATGCTGCACAGGAACTAGACAGAGACCCGGCTTCCTTCCTAAACTCGGACTCCCGTATGATGGGTGGAGGTGGCTGGCTGCTTCTGAGGGAGTGTGTTCAATAATTCTTTTTTCTAAAAATTAAAATCCAAGGGGGAAAAAAAAAATACCCACGCTGGGAAAAATAATGACGGTAGCGAATAGCGGTGACAGTGAGAAGAGAAGCTTGGTGAATCCTGACATGGAGAGAGAAAATGAGATGTTTCCGGCCGCGGCAGAGGGCGAATGTTCCGGATCAAACGGCGAGGTGGAGAGTGAGAGGATGGAGTCCGAGCCGTCGGGTGGAAAGGGTTGGAGTCCCGGCCGTCCCCAGCAAATGCACTTGGTATCCCAGCTGGACGACCTGCCGACCTCCACCATCGCGTGCAACGTGGACGAGCAAGTGTTCGTGGACGCCTTGTACCGAGTAAGCGGCTTCCCTTTCTCTGTGTGAAGATGTGAGTGAAACACTAGGCCCCTGAGTCTGTGTGTACGTGAGCTCCGAGTGTGTCAGTCAGGCCAACGGCAGGAAGCGAGCTTTCTCTTCCCCCAGCAGCTTGTTCCATTCACACCTGTTGTGACTTGCGACTGCTTAAAATAATGCGGATATTGTTTTAAAATCCTCATATTTAGTTACAATCGTCTTCGTGAAGTTGTAGAGTCATAGAGTTATACAGCACGGATAGAGGCCCTTCGGCCCATCGTGTCCGCGCTGGCCATCAAGCCCTGTCTACTCTAATCCCATATTCCAGCATTTGGTCCGTAGCCTTGTATGCTATGGCATTTCAAGTGCTCATCCAAATGCTTCTTGAATGTTGTGAGGGTTCCTGCCTCCACAACCCTTTCAGGCAGTGAGTTCCAGACTCCAACCACCCTCTGGGTGAAAAAGTTATATTATGTTGCAGCAAAAAAAAATCTCACCGCTGACTTTGAGAGTATGCAATACATTAACATGGACATGTTTGTCTTTACTTTAAACATAATGTTTTGAGCAGAGAAAGATTGCAAATGTCCGAGTGACTGGCTTGGATAATGCTGTTAATCTGGTATTCTTTGGTGAATTAGATTGTGAATATAGAAATAGCCATCTGATGCCATTTAAACTATTGAACAGGTCTCCTAGACACATTAATCACCTAGTGATAATTCTGAAGTGGCATGGAAGGGAAACAAAATTAACTTGGACCAACCAAGAGGTTAAATGGAGAGGCCTTTTTGTCTCTAGATGCTGTTGGTGCTAGTTACAGTTTAATATAAAGGCATTCTTTTCACATTTCTATATTGTCACCTGTAATGGCTTCTCTTCCTGCTCCGTTACCTCTGGAGTCCCCCATCTTTGGCCCCCTTCTTATTTCTCCTTACTGTCCCTTGGTGACAACACATGTACGCTGACGACACTCAGCTCTACCTCACCAACACCTGGCTCGGCCCCTCCACTGTGTCTCATTGGTCATGCTGCTTGTCCGACATCCAGTATTGAATAAGCAAAAATTTCCTCCAACTAAATATTGGGAAGACTGAAGCCATTGTCTTTGGTCCCTGCCACAAACTCTGTTCCCTAGCCCTTAACTCCATCTCTCTCCCTGGCCACTGTCTGAGGCTGAACCAGACAGTTTGCAACCTTGGCATCCTATTTGACCCTGAGATGAGCTTCCGACCACATAATGCGTTCCATCACTAAAACAGCCTAATTCCACCTCTAACATTACCCAACTCCGCCCCTGCCTCAGCCCATCTGCTGCTGAAACACTCATCCATGCCTTTGTTATCTCTAGACTTGACTATTCCAATGCTCTCCTGACCGGCCTCCCATCTTCCACCCTCCGTAAACTTGAGCTCATCCAAAACTCTGCTGCCCGTATCCTAACTCGCACCAAGTCCCGTTCACCCATCATCCCTATGCTTGCTGACCTGTTGGCTCCTGGTCCAGGAATGCCTCAATTTTAAAATTCTCATCCTTGTTTTCAAATCCCTCCATGGCTTCGCCCCTCCCCATCCCTGTAACCTCCTCCAGCCCTACAACCCTCCAAGATCTCTGAGCTCTTCCAATTCTTGCCTCTTGTGCGTCCGATTTTAATTGCTCCACCATTGGTGGCTGTGCCTTCAGCTGCCTGTGCCCTAAACTCCGGAATTCCCTTTCTAAACCCCTCTCTCCTTTAAAACGCTCCTTGAATGTACCTCTTTGACCAAGCTTTTGGTCACCTGTCCTAATATCTCCTTATGTGGTTCAGTGTCAAATTTTGTTTGGTAACGTTACTGTGAAGCATCTTGGGATATTTTACTAACTTAAATATGCTATATAAATGCATGTTGTTGTACTGGTCTTGAAAACCTTTAAACAAAAAATGTGTTTCTGTTGTAACTGCTTTTGTGGTTTTTACTAGTCCAAATTATCAGCTGTGGGAGCTGAAAAGTTCAACTTCTCTGTTTAGCAGATGTTGGTCAGTGACTTGAAAATGCACCTGGTCAGTTTGCCTGAAGAAGGTTATGTTGTGGTTTGTGTGCAATGTAGAAACAAAGTGAGTTAATTTGAAATTGTCAGTAGATATCTGCACCTATGATGATCTTATCTTTTGACTGCTGTTTCCTAACCCACTGATTAGCTCTATTTGTACTGAAGGTGCATTTTGTTCTTCTAGAATGAACTTTCTCTGAATACATTGCAGGAAAAATTGCACTTAAGCCAATATGCTCCAATAAGCTCCGTTTGCTTTGTTCCCATTACTCGTGCCACTAGTGACCTATAACTATCAATACTTCATGTTCTCTCCAAACCAAATTTGGAATGGCAAAATCTATAATTGTGCTACTGGATTGCTTTTCACAGCTCAAATGGCTAGTGTGAAAATTCTACACACTCACCATTATACTTTATTGAAATCTTAGTAATAACCATTGTTTATTAATTTAAAGTTAAAGTACATTTGAATGGAAAGAATGATTAGATGCATTTTTTTTAAAAACTCTATTCATTAAAATCTTTCTAGCCACAGTAGAGTTATTACCACATTTACATTTTCTGGGTAAGTTGACAGCCTTGTTTATGTCAGCTGTGATTTAGTTATAACACAGGTACCAGTTTCAGACTCGTATCTACCTAGAATGATGCACAGTTGGCAGACAGGCATTACTACTGACTTCGCTTCATTTTTTGTCAAGCAATTTAAAGCTCTATGCAGAAGTATAAGCAGACATGCGCAAAGCGCAGCTCATCAACGTCTAAATGCCAGTTACATTTTAATGATAGTGAAAAGCTGACGGGACATTAGGCTCCCTGCCATCATCAAAAAGGTTATCGATGAGCCATTTAAAGTTTGCTTTGGTTGTAGTATAATCATGCAATGTAACGCAACTGCCTCCTCCGAATAGTCTCTCGTCCCTTTACAAAAATGCGAACTGCCTGTCAGTTCAGTCACTGCACTTCTCCCTGCATCACATTTTTGTCCGTGCACAACTGCGACACGTTTTCTTGTATTATAACTGCCTATGGAACAAGTTGGATTATCTTGCTTGTGAATATCTTGGCCCAAGTAACTGTTCTACTGTACATTACATTAGTTAACATACTGTACATATAAAAGCTTTGAGGATTATTCAGAATGCTGAAGTTTGTTGCTGTAGGAGACCTATAAGTAAAGGAGACAAATTTAAGTTGTTACAATCTGTGAAGCTTCACTTTTGGGCGTGAGATTCATCAAAATGTTTTTTTTTCCCCAATTCAACTCAAATGAGTGAGATTTACTCCAGGATTATTGGGAGTAAACAGCAGCCAACATGGACTCAGAAGGGGAAGATCCTGTCTGATGAAATCCCCTTGACTCTTTTTTCCAAATGGACTGTGGAAAGCCCTATGACCTTGTGTACCTCAACCTCCAAAAATCATTTGACAGTATTCCACATAAATGTAAAGTGGTGAGGATTCAGGGTAAAACCTGGGAATGGATAAGAAATTGGTAGATTGGGAAGCAGTACATTACTTGTTTGATGAATACCACCAGGATCAGTGTTAGAACCCTTTCCAATTTATATTAATGGCCTGGATTCAGAAACTCAATTCACAGATGATATCAAGAGGGCCAGTTGAATCTGATGACACCACTTAGGAACTACAAATTGAGTTGGACAAAATATGTAAGTGTGCTGATCAATGGCCAGTGAAATTTAATATGGAAATGTAAAGTACCGCACTTAAGAAAAAGAGCATAGGAACAGGAGTAGACCACTCAGCCCAATGCCTATACCAAAATTCAGTTCGATCATGGCCAATCTGACCCTCAGCTCCACTTACTCGCTTTTGCTCCCTATCCCTTGATACCCTTACCTAACAAAAATCTATTGATCTCAGTCTTGAATTTTTAATTGACCCATCATCCACAGCCTTTTGGGGAAGAGAGAGCCAGATTTCCATTACATTGTGTGGAAAAAGTGCTTCCTGATTTCACTCCTAAATGGCCTAGCTCTAATTTTAAGATTATGCCTTTTTGTTCTTAATTCTGTAGGGAATTCCTTATTTCACGTGATTCTTGGACACTGGATGAATAGTCAAACAAAGAAAGTCACCCTCACTCACGGTAGTTTCATTAATTAATATCATTCATACAAGCATTTATGAAGCAAAATCAAACCATACATATGGCTTTCCTCTATTAAAAACCCATTTTACGCTTAATAATTTGCAACATTACTATGTAATGACTTAACAATTCATACACAACCTGAAACCAAGGCTTTTGCTCATCAGGCCTGAAGGTTGATCAGCTCTTCAGTCCTCGAGGTCCTCTTCTTCTTACCTGATGTTCAACTGCAGTGTGTGTTCCTTGTGACTGCCAGGGGGTGAAGAGGCTGTTCTTCTCTAAGTTGTCTTTTATATTTTTTTTACCAGTAGGACGTAGGATTGGGGAGTGCTATTCTTTTTGTCCAATCGCTCCCTGTTGCTATGCCTCAATCGTTAACATACCTCAATGATTGACAGTTTGGGCATGTGACTGGAGAGATGTCGAAAAGACCATGTGCTTGAACCATGGATTGTAAAAGGCCCCTTTACTGTCTGTTTGTAGCCCCTTACATTTCTATGCCCAGACATTCTTAATGGTCCTGATGTCTCCAATTTTGATTGCTTCAGTGGCTGCAAATCCATCCCTTATATGGTCAAATGGTATGCTGGATGCAATACTATTTGATGTTTTACAAATCCTAGTTCTTCGAACAGACTACCAGATAGGAATGAAAGGGCCAATGCCTTTTCACACCTATCATTGCTTTCCCTATCCAAAGCCTTTGATGTATGCCCTTGTTGCCTTTTCTTGCATTTCTTACATTGGGGATGAGGGGGTGGACATATGAGGAGAGGTTGAGTAGATTGGGACTCTACTCATTGGAGTTCAGAAGAATGAGAGGCGATCTTATTGAAACATATAAGATTGTGAAGGGGCTTGATCGGGTGGATGCGGTAAGGATGTTCCCAAGGATGGGTGAAACTAGAACTAGGGGGCATAATCTTAGAATAAGGGGCTGCTCTTTCAAAACTGAGATGAGGAGAAACTTCTTCACTCAGAGGGTAGTAGGTCTGTGGAATTTGCTGCCCCAGGAATCTGTGGAAGCTACATCATTAAATAAATTAAAAACAGAAATAGACAGTTTCCTAGAAGTAAAGGGAATTAGGCGTTACGGGGAGCGGGCAGGAAATTGGACATGAAGCTGAGTTCGGATCGGTCAAGGCCCTGTGGGTGGCAGAGCGGGACCAGGGACTGAGTGGCCGGGTCCTGCTCCTACTTCTTGTGTTCTTTAGATTTGAGGTTAGGATCAGATCAGCTATGATCTTATTGAATGGCGGAGCATGCTCGAGGGGCCGTTTGGCCTACTCCTGCTCCTATTTCTTATGTTCTTATATTCTTATTACCCCCTGCTGTGTTGAAAAGCTTTTGTTTCCAAAAGCCTATGTTTTGAAAGCCTGACAATGCTTTAAGCTCAATATTATCCATCTGTCTTATTTATTTAATCTAGATATCTATCCGCAGTACAATGTCTTCGATCCTGAAACTCATACTTCTCCAATGCCATCAGCATCAGTGGGGAAAAACAGGATTTGCGAGAACACAGTTTACCACATTACTGTTTGTGCAGATTTTCAAATGTCTTTATTTAAAAGGGATACAATTAACCCTTGCCTTCAAATATCTTTTGTTAAAGGGGTTTTGAACCCCACAACTCCTACCTCTAAAGGAAATCGTTTTTCTGTATCTGCGCTATCGAAACCCTTTATCATTTTAAACACCTCAATTAGATCACCCCTCAACCTTCTAAGCTCAAGGGAATACAAGGGAACTTTATGCAATCTGTCCTCATAATTTAACCCTTTAATCCCTGATATCATTCTGGCAAATCTGTGCTGTACCCCCTCCAATGCCAATATATAGTTCCTGAGATTCAGTGCCCAAAACTGAATGCAGTACTCCAGGTGGGGTCTGACCAAGCCTCTAAAACTGAAGCATCACTTCCTTGCTTTTCCATTCCAACTTCTTCGACAAAAAGGCCAAAATTCTATTAACCTTTTTGATTACTTTTTGGACATAGAAACATAGAAAATAGGAGCAGGAGCAAACTATTCGGCCCTTCGAGCCTGCTCCGCCATTCAATATGATCATGACTGATCCTCTATCTCAATACCATATTTCCGCTCTCTCCCCATACCCCTGACAACAGAAGTACTTCATGAATAGTGTTGAAATAGCTGAGGATAAAGTTGAAAAAGATATACGGGGGGTTATCAGACCCTATGCTCAACAGGTCCAATCATTGTGGAACAGCAATCAACAAAGCAAGTAAAATGCTGAACTTTTTAGTCTAAGCAAAAAAGAGCTACAAGGCTGATCCCCAGAATCAGAGGACTGAGTTATGAGGAAAGACTGGAGAAATTTGGGCTTTTCGCCCTTGAAAGGAAGGCTGAGGGGTAATCTTGTAGGTAATCTATTGTTATTTCAAAATTGCTTGATTCCAATTATCCAATGATTCCATATCTTTTAGCAATAAATTCACACTTTGTATTATTTACATTGCTTAATTTAAATTACTGGATAACTCAAATTTGTTAGTGCGAAAAAACCTTTAAATTATCAGGAGTAGACTGTTGAGTGCATGGCGGATCCTTAAAATTCTGTAGCACCTCAAAGCCAATTTCTGCATCAAGAGAATCCAAATTTTGTGGCAGGAGCGTTTAGATTCTGTAACATATTATCAAGTGGTCTCCACGCATTTATGTCATAAAAAGTTAGATAATGTTTTTTGGATTTGTGTTTTTTTTAAAAAAGCAGCACAGTTTTAGGGACTGGCACACCACAAACTTACCAGCCCCTGATGAGAAGAATTAGAGCAGGAGCTGAAGTGGAGACTGCAGCAGTACAGAGAGAGAAACATTGTCACGGGCCCAGGTACAGCTTGCTTCTGATTCTATGGCTGTGGAATCATGGAGAATTGATGGTTCTGATACATGCTAATAAAGAGGTGGATCTGGAACAGTACTCCAAACTACTCACAGAATCATACCTTTCAGCCAATGTCTCAGACTTTTGTATCACCATCCCTGGGTATGTCCTGTCCCACCGGCAGGACAGACCGACCAGAGGTGGCGGTACAGTGATATACAGTCAAGAGGGATTGGCCCTGGGAGTCCTCAACATTGACTCTGGACCTCATGAAATCTCATGGCATCAGGTCAAACATGGGCAAGGAAACCTCCTGCTGATTACCACCTACCGCCCTCCCTCAGCTGATGAATCAGTCCTCCTCCATGTTGAACACCACTTGGAGGAAGCACTGAGGGTAGCAAGGGCACAGAATGTACTCTGGGTGGGAGACTTCAATGTCCATCACCAAGAGTGGCTCAGTAGCACCACTGCTGACTGAGATGGCCGAGTCCTAAAGGACATAGCTGCTAGACTGGGCCTGCGGCAGGTGGTGAGCGAACCAACACGATGAAAAAACCGACTTGACCTCGTCCTCACCAATCTATCTGTCCATGAGAGTATTGATAGGAGTGACCACCGTACAATCCTCGTGGAGACCAACATGTGTGGCACTACCACCGTGCTAAATGGGATAGATTCAGAACAGACCTAGCAGCTCAAAACTGGGCATCCATGAGGCGCTGTGGGCCATCAGCAGCAGCAGAATTGTATTCCAGCACAATCTGTAACCTCATGGCCCGGCATATTCCTCACTCTACCATTACCAACAAGCCAGGGGATCAACCCTGGTTCAAAATAAATATATTCCACTGAGGAAAAAAGGGTGTAAAAGAAATGACAGCCACCCGTGGCTAAGTAAAGAAATCAAGGATAGTATCCGACTAAAAACAAGGACATATAAGGTAGCCAAACTTAGTGGGAGGATAGAAGATTGGGAATTCTTCAAAAGACAGCAAAAAGTAACTAAAGGATTGATTAAGAAAGGGAAGTTAGATTATGAAAAGAAATTAGCAAAAAATATAAAAACAGATAGCAAGAGTTTCTATAGTTATATAAAAAGAAAAAGGGTGGCTAAGGCAAACATAGGTCCCTTAGAGGATGAGACCGGGAAATTAATGGTGGGAAACATGGAGATGGCAAAAATGCTGAACAAATATTTTGTTTCAGTCTTTACAGTAGAGGACACTAAGAATATCCCAACACTGGACAAACAGGGGACTCTCGGGGGGGAGGAGCTAAATACGATTAAAATCACTCAGGAGATGGTACTCAGTAAAATAATGGGACTCAAGGCGGATAAATCCCCTGGACCTGATGG
The DNA here is from genome assembly GCF_035084215.1 of Heptranchias perlo. Classification (NCBI taxonomy): domain Eukaryota; kingdom Metazoa; phylum Chordata; class Chondrichthyes; order Hexanchiformes; family Hexanchidae; genus Heptranchias; species Heptranchias perlo. Next base: position 63,381,129 of record NC_090335.1, read on the forward strand.
CTTCCATCCTAGGGTCTTGAGGGAAGTGGCAGTAGGGATTGTGGATGCTTTGGTGATAGTTTTCCAAAATTCCCTGGACTCAGGAGAGGTCCCGGCAGATTGGAAAACTGCTAATGTAACACCGTTATTTAAAAAGGGTAGTAGGCAGAAGGCTGGAAATTATAGGCCAGTTAGCTTAACATCTGTGGTGGGTAAAATTTTGGAGTCTATTATTAAGGAGACAGTAACGGAACATTTAGATAAGCATAATTTAATAGGACAAAGTCAGCATGGCTTTATGAAGGGGAAGTCATGTCTGACAAATTTGCTTGAGTTCTTCGAGGATATAACGTATAGGGTGGATAAAGGGGAACCAGTGGACGTAGTGTATTTAGACTTCCAGAAGGCATTCGACAAGGTGCCACATAAAAGATTATTACTTAAGATAAAAAATCACGGGATTGGGGGTAATATTCTGGCATGGGTGGAGGATTGGTTATCAAACAGGAAGCAGAGAGTTGGGATAAATGGTTCATTTTCGGACTGGCAACCAGTAACCAGTGGTGTTCCGCAGGGGTCAGTGCTGGGTCCCCAACTCTTTACAATCTATATTAACGATTTGGAGGAGGGGACCGAGTGCAACATATCAAAATTTGCAGATGATACAAAGATGGGAGGGAAAGTAGAGAGTGAGGAGGACATAAAAAACCTGCAAGGGGATATAGACAGGCTGGGTGAGTGGGCGGAGATTTGGCAGATGCAATATAATATTGGAAAATGTGAGGTTATGCACTTTGGCAGGAAAAATCAGAGAGCAAGTTATTTTCTTAATGGCGAGAGACTGGAAAGTACTGCAGTACAAAGGGATCTGGGGGTCCTAGTGCAAGAAAATCAAAAAGTTGGTATGCAGGTGCAGCAGGTGATCAAGAAAGCCAACGGAATGTTGGCTTTTATTGCTAGGGGGATAGAATATAAAAACAAGGAGGTATTGCTGCAGTTATATAAGGTATTGGTGAGACCGCACCTGGAATACTGCATACAGTTTTGGTCTCCATACTTAAGGAAAAGACATACTTGCTCTCGAGGCAGTACAAAGAAGGTTCACGCGGTTAATCCCGGGGATGAGGGGGCGGACATATGAGGAGAGGTTGAGTAGATTGGGACTCTACTCATTGGAGTTCAGAAGAATGAGAGGCGATCTTATTGAAACATATAAGATTGTGAAGGGTCTTGATCGGGTGGATGCAGTAAGGATGTTCCCAAAGATGGGTGAAACTAGAACTAGGGGGCATAATCTTAGAATAAGGGGCTGCTCTTTCAAAACTGAGATGAGGAGAAACTTCTTCACTCAGAGGGTGGTAGGTCTGTGGAATTTGCTGCCCCAGGAAGCTGTGGAAGCTACATCATTAGATAAATTTAAAACAGAAATAGACAGTTTCCTAGAAGTAAAGGGAATTAGGGGTTATGGGGAGCGGGCAGGAAATTGGACATGAAGCTGAGTTCGGATCGGTCAATGCCCTGTGGGTGGCGGAGAGGGCCCAGGGGCTATGTGGCCGGGTCCTGCTCCGACTTCTTGTGTTCTTTAGATTTGTGGTTGGGATCAGATCAGCCATGATCTTATTGAATGGCGGAGCAGGCTCGAGGGGCCGATTGGCCTACTCCTGCTCCAATTTCTTATGTTCTTATGTTCTTAATGAGGAGTGTAGAAGAGCATGCCAGGAGCAGCACCAGGTGTACCTAAAAATGAGGTGCCAACCTGGTGAAGTTACAACTCAGGACTACATGCATGCTAAACAGCAGAAGCAACATGCTATAGACAGAGCTAAGCGATTACACAACCAACGGATCAGATCAAAGCTTTGCAGTCCTGCCACATCCAGTCGTGAATGGTGGTGGACAATTAAACAACTAACGGGAGGAGGCGGCTCTGTAAGCATCCCCATCCTCAATGATGGCGAAGTCCAGCATGTGAGTGCAAAAGACAAAGCTGAAGCGTTTGCAACCATCTTCAGCCAGAAGTGCCGAGTGGATGATCCATCTCTGCCGCCTCCCGATATCCCCACCATCACAGAAGCCAGTCTTCAGCTAATTCGATTCACTCCACGTGATATCAAGAAACGGCTGAGTGCACTGGATAGAGCAAAGGCTATGGGCCCCGACAACATCCTGGCCGTAATGCTGAAGACTTGTGCTCCAGAACTAGCTGCGCCTCTAGCCAAACTGTTCCAGTACACTGGCATCTACCCGACAATGTGGAAAATTGCCCAGGTATGTCCTGTCCACAAAAAGCAGGACAAATCCAATCAGGCCAATTACCGCCCCATCAGCCTACTCTCAATCATCAGCAAAGTGATGGAAGGCGTCGTCGACAGTGCTATCAAGCGGCACTTACTCACCAATAACCTGCTCACCGATGCTCAGTTTGGGTTCCGCCAGGACCACTCGGCTCCAGACCTCATTACAGCGTTGGTCCAAACATGGACAAAAGAGCTGAATTCCAGAAGTGAGGTGAGAGTGACTGCCCTTGACATCAAGGCAGCATTTGACCGAGTGTGGCACCAAGGAGCCCTAGTAAAATTGAAGTCAATGGGAATTGGGGATAACTCTCCATTGGCTTGGGGTCTTACCTAGCACAAAGGAAGATGGTAGTGGTTGTTGGAGGCCAATCATCTCAGCCCCAGGACATTGCTGCAGAAGTTCCACAAGGCAGTGTACTAGGCCCAACCATCTTCAGCTGCTTCATAATGACGTTCCCTCCATCATAAGGTCAGAAATGGGGATGTTCGCTGCTGATTGCACAGTGTTTAGTTCCATTCGCAACCCCTCAAATAATGAAGCAGTCCAAGCCCGCAGGCAGCAAGACCTGGACAACATCCAGGCTTGGGCTCAAAAGTGGCAAGTAACATTCGCGCCAGACAAGTGCCAGGCAAAGAGCGAGTCTAACCACCTCCCCTTGACATTCAATGGCATTACCATCACCGAGTCCCCCACCATCAACATCCTGGGGGTCACCATTGACCAGAAACTTAACTGGACCAGCCATATAAATACTGTGGCTACAAGAGCAGGTCAGAGGCTGGGTATTCTGCGGCGAGTGACTCACCTCCTGACTCCCCAAAGCCTTTCCACCATCTACAAGGCACAAGTCAGGAGTGTGATGGAATACTCTCCACTTGCCTGGATGAGTGCAGCTCCAACAACACTCAAGAAGCTCGACACCATCCAGGACAAAGCAGCCCGCTTGATTGGCACCCCATCCACCACCCTAAACATTCACTCCCTTCACCACTGGCGCACAGTGGCTGCAGTTTGTACCATCCACAGGATGCACTGCAGCAACTCGCCAAGGCTTCTTCGACAGCACCTCCCAAACCCGTGACCTCTACCACCTAGAAGGACAAGAGCAGTAGGCACATGGGAACATCACCACCTGCACGTTCCCCTCCAAGTCACACACCATCCCGACTTGGAAATATATCGCCGTTCCTTCATCGTCGCTGGGTCAAAATCCTGGAACTCCCTTCCTATCAGCACTGTGGGAGAACCGTCACCACACGGACTGCAGTGGTTCAAGAAGGCGGCTCACCACCACCTTCTCAAGGGCAATTAGGGATGGGCAATAAATGCCGGCCTCGCCAGTGACGCCCACATCCCATGAACGAATAAAAAAAAAACTAAACTATGCCATCAAGACAATGGGGACAGATTCAAAACTGGTGAAATGTACATTTAGGACTGATGTCAGTAAGTTCTTCACATGAAGATTGATCAACGCATGAAATGGACTTCTGGTACAAGAATGGAAGGCATCCCTCAATGTTGCATTCCATGAGGTTGGGAATGGTCTGTTTCTGGTCTTCAGGTGTCAGCCTTGGCTCAGTGATAGCTCACTTGCCTCTGAATTAGAAGATGGTTGGTACAAACCCCATTCCAGAGACTTGAGCATATAATCTAGGCTGACACTTTGGGTGAGTACTGCACTTTTTGATGAAACATTAAACCGAGGCCCTGTCTGCCCTCTCAAATGGACATAAAAGACCCCATGGTACCAGTCAAAGAAGAGTAGAGGAGTCCTCCCAATATCCTGGCCAACATTTATCCCTCAACTGACACTATCAAGAACAGATTATCTGGTCGTTTATCTCATTGCTGTTTGTGGGGCCTTGCTGTGTGCAAATTGGCTGTTGCATTTACCTAAATTACAACTGTGACTTCACTTCAAAAGTACTTAATTGGTTGTGAAACGCATTGGGACATCCTGAGAAATTGAAATGTGATTCCACCTGAGCTAAGGTGGATTGTATCCCTTCCTCATCTGTATTTATCTTGTCAGTGTCAGGTAATGGGTTTCTCTAAGGAGTCATAAATGAATTGGGGGACAGTCACAATGGTGCCCACACCACAAAACTGCCTGCCTTTGTCAGTCTCCGCCCAGCCCTGGCTTAGGAACTCACGTGAGTGCAGTTTACCTTCATGGAAATGGTGATTGTATAGATCATAAAGGCTTTTTTTTTTGTTAATTCTTTAATGCGAATAATGGCATCTGAATTCTCAGACCCACATTTTGCTTGTGGGCCTGAGTATGAATGAGGCAGATTGCTTCCAACAGGGCAAATGCACCTAAAGAGAAATGGCCTTCAGGGCAAAATTCTGTCATGTTTTTTATACCAGGAAATGGATCCAGATTCTTGTTTTTAACATTTATATATGATGACCTCGTAAAATACTGCAATATCCATTATTTATGGCTCCTTCATTAAAGCTGCATGGCGCCACAGTTCTGATATAGTTCTCAAAGTAGTCGCACTTTAAAGAGGAAAGCAAATAGTGGATAAGTCCTTGCCTGGAGAATATTGTTGCACTTGTGTTGTACCAATCTATTCCTGGCTATACAGGCAGAACTCTTGCAGCAAAGCAGATGCCAATATTTATCACGTATCATGGGGGAAGAAAGAAGGCAAGAGTGCTGTCGTACTAGGGGCACTACGGAGAACTTCTGCCTTCATCAGGCTACTGAGATCACAGTGGAAGATATAAGGCGATTTTACAAGTTTGTCAGTGTGGATTCTAAACCTTCCACTTGTTATGGATAGGTCAAATAATCAGTTTGAGTGAGAAATACTGTATTATTGGAAGTACTACTTTTTAATGTAATTTAATTTACGGAGTGAATATTCACAGGGAATGAAACGTCCTGTTTTCGATGACGTGCGTGAGTGGGACTCCTCCGGTATGATGACGTCACTTGCCGTGCATGCGCGCTGCACCGGGCCTTCCAAGAAAGCCAAGCGCGGCCCAAGAGCATGATGCAAGCACGGTTGGGGAGGGAGGGGGGGGATCATGAAAATTACACTGGGCGTTGTCATTAAATGCAGCCTAAATTTAATGCAACGCAGATTCACCAGAATGATACCGGGGCTAAAAGGGTTAAATTATAAGGACAGCTTAGACTAGGCTTGTATTCCCTTGAGTATAAAAGACAAAGGGTGATCTAATTGAGGTATTAAAGATGATTAAAGGATTTGATAGGGTAGATAGAGAAAAACTATTTTCTCTGGTGAGGGAGTCCAGAACACTGGAGAATAACCTTTAAAATTAGAGCTAGGCCATTCAGGGGTGATGTCGGGAAGCATTTCGTCACACAAAGGCTAGTGGAAATCTAGAAAACTCTCTTCCAAAAAGCTGTTGAGGCTAGGTCAATTGAAAATTTCAAAACTGAGATTGATAGATTTTTGTTAGGTAAGGGTATTAAGAGATTTGGAACCAAGGCAGGTAAACAGAGTCAAGATACAGATCGGCCATGATCTAATTGAAAGGTGAAACAGGCTCAAGGGACATAAAGGCCTATTCCCATTCCTATGTAATTTTTACTCGCTTGATTCTTCAGGAGGGCCTGAATGTGTGGCTCACAGACGACATCACTGCCAATGTCCCCTGCGACTGCCTGTCAAGAGGGATGATGTGCCACCCGGATGTGACGACCCCCTTCTGATATTTCTCCTCTTCCCACTCCGCAAGGAGAAAGTACAACCTCCACTCAGCGCAGCTAAGATTCAAGATTAAACATACATTCTTCACACACTATGGCACTAAGTACTAGTGCTCTAATCTGCAGCACCATTGCACTACCCACAGTGTTTTTTGGGTTTGTTTTCAGTGAACTTTCTTTCTGTTCCTTTTTTGAGAGTTCCATTATTCTGAGCTTCAGGAATTCCATAGGTTTGGGCTTGTGACATGTGGAGCGTGCTTCAGTTTCAAGAACAAGAATGAAGCCCATTGTCATTTGAGTGAGAGAGTTGTGTGAGGTGACCCTCTGCTGTCACCTCACCTCACTCTAGAGGAGGATGCTTCATTTAAATGAAGGCTGTATACAGAGATAACAGAGTTGTTTGTGGAGCTCTTCCTACAAATAACATTACAGGGATATTGCTTTTATCATAATCCTAGAGATGCAGCTTTTCTGGGATAAAATGACTTGCTGGCGTCTTCAACTGCTGTGGTGAGGTCTAAATAGAGTACTGATATTTGGAAATGTACAGGGTGTTCCAAGAGGCAGCCTTGTAGATAGTCAAAATCAGTTAATTTGAAGACTTAGCCAAGATGTGGCTGTATGGTGACATGAATTCCCCTTGGTCTTCACTGGATGATTTCTTAATGTCCATTGCATGGATTAAAACCTATCGTACCAACTGTCAGAGCAGCTTCTGTTTGAAGGGGGGGGGGGTGGGGTAGGGGATGAGTTCCCATTGTAAGTGTTCTCTATCTTAATCTTCACTGTCTAACCATAAAAGGCTAGATTTTATATAGCATCCACATGGGGAGTATCTCCTTATCTGAAAAATGGGATAAGAATACAGGGAGTGGTCAAGCTGACGCTGGTCGGAATCTGGTGCCTAAGATCTACCGAATCATTCATATATATGGATAAGTGATAAATTTGTTGGCTCAGTTTTCAACAGTGGGATGTCCCAGGTGTAATGATGTAAAGGCTTATTTAGTTTAAGGTGCTGACTTAGCTTTCCAATTGCCATGTTCTTTTTTTTTAATAGATAAAATTAGGCTAATGTTCCCCAAAAGAATTGAGTCTGAGGGGAAAATAGAATTCTGCTTTTGTTGCCAGTTGTATGGGGCTGAGTTCTAGCTTGGAGGCGTTGGAGATATTCCAAGATCATAGAATCATAGGCTACAGCACAGGAGGCCGCCATTCGGCCCATCGAGTCGGTGCTGACTCTATGCAAGAGCAATCCAGCTAGTCCCACTCCCCTGCCATTTTCCCATAGCCCTGCAAGTTTTTTCCTTTCATCTACTTATCCAGTTCCCTTATGGAGGCCATGATTGAAGCTGCCTCCACCACCCCCTCGGGCAGTGCATTCCAGATCCTAACTACTTGCTGTGTAAAAGGATTTTTCCTCATGTCACCTTTGATTCTTTTGCCAATCACCTTAAATCTATGTCCTCTGATTTCTTGACCCTTCCGCCAATGGCAACAGTTTCTCTCTATCTACTCTGTCTAGACCCTTCATGATTTTGAATACCTCTATCAAATCTCCTCTCAACCGTCCCTGTTCCAAGGAGAACAACCCCAGCTTCTCCAGTCTATCCACATAACTAAAGTCCCTCATCCCTGGAATCATTCTAGTAAATCTCTTCTGCACCCTCTCTAAGGCCTTTTCATCTTTCCTGAAGTGCGGTGTCCAGAACTGGACACAATACTCCAGTTGTGGCTGAACCAGTGTTTTATAGAAGTTCATCATGACTTCCATACTCTTGTACTCTATGCCTCTATTTATAAAGCCCAAGATCCCATATGCTTTTTTAACCACTTTCTCAACCTGCCTTGCCACCTTCAACGATGTGTGCACATGTACCCCCAGATCTCTCTGTTCCTGTACCCCTTTTAGAGTTGTGCCCTCTAGTTTATATTGTCTCTCCTCGTTCTTCCTACCGAATTGTATCAGTTTGCATTTTTCTGCGTTAAATTTCATCTGCCACGTGTCCGCCCATGCCACCAGCCTGTCTCTATCCTCTTGAAGTCTATCACTATCCTCCTCATTGTTCACTACCCTTCCAAGTTTTGTCATTTGCAAATTTTGAAATTGTGTCCTGTACACCCAAGTCCAAGTCATTAATATATATCAAGAAAAGCAGTGGTCCCAGCACGGACCCCTGAGGAACACGACTGTACACCTCCCCCCAGTCCAAAAAACAACTGTTCACCACTACTCTCTGTTTCCTGTCCCTTAGCCAATTCTGTATCCATGTTGCTACTGCCCCCTTTATTCCATGGGCCGCAATCTTGATGATAAGCCTAACGTGCGGCACTGTATCAAAAGCCTTTTGAAAGTCTATATACACCACATCAACTGCATTGCTCTCATCTACCCTCTCTGTTACCTCATCAAAAAACTCTATCAGGTTAGTTAAACACAATTTGCCTTTAACAAATCTGTGCTGGCTTTCCCTAATCAATCCACCCTCGTCCAAGTGAGTGTTAATTCTATCCAGGATTATCGTTTCTAAAAGTTTCTCCACCACTGAGGTTAAACTGACTGGTCTATAGTTGCTGGGTTTATCCTTACACCCTTTTTTGAACAAGGGTGTAACATTTGCAATTCTCCAGTCCTCTGGCACCACCCCTGTATATACGGATGTTTGGAAGATTATGGCCAGTACCTCTGCAATTTCCACCCTTACTTCCCTCAGCAACCTCGGATGCATCCCATCCGGACCTGGTGACTTATCTACTTTAAGTACAGCTAGCCTTTCAAGTACCTCAGTTTTTAGCCCATCCAGTATCTCAACTGTATCTTCCTTTACTGAGACTCTGGCAGCATCTTCTTCCCTGGTAAAGACAGATGCGAGGACAGATTAGAGGACCTTATAAGAGATGGGGATTTAGCAGGTGTAGCAGTGGCACAGTTTATCTTTGGCATTATACAAGCAGTCTGGTACGGAGGGTACTTAATTGGTTTCTGTAAATCATCTGACTTTGAAATGACGTGTATGAGTGGGAATGCAGTCTGGGTCTGAAGAGATCAGTTTGAAGGTGGCTCTCAAAACTAAATGACTGCATTTTGATCATGCCATCTTCCAGTACAAGCGAGTGGCCTGTTGGTTTTGACGTCGTCCAATGGTTTAAGGATTTAATTGAACTTGGTCTGATAGCATTTGTCCTTTTCATTCTGTGAATTAGTGATCTGGAAAGAGTTTTGCAAGGAAGAATCCCTGGCAGCTGTAGACATTGGATTGAAGTCCTGCTTTGGCTCTGAGGGATGAATGCTGATGGTTGCAGATCTGTTGCTGGCAGTAGGAGCTATGAAATGATGAATTAAGAGTATTGCGTAAGAAGCATACAGCTCAACATCAAAGCCTGTTGGCTTTAAGCTATTTTTTAAAGCCAATACACTAAATAAACTTAGTGACAGCACTGTTTTAGAATGTGTCCAGCTGCAGTTGTCTTTCCCTTGAAGGTCAGGGAGAGCCTACAATCAACTGTTCAGAAACTGACCAGAAGTGGTTGTCAGTGCTGAGGGTCTGTGTTGAATTTAACCTTTTTTAAGTGCTGGATGATCTCAGTGTTGGATAAAGTATGTGCTGTTGCTGATGATTTTGTGATATCTTAAGCCTGAGCACTTGATCTGAGTGCCTTTTTTTGTGTATGTAGGCATTCATTTGCAAATAGCAGCCGGCTTCCCACCACTTGACAGTACCAAAGGATCAGTGAAGAATAGAGCTGAAGCTCTCTGCTTTAATGCTGCTAATGTTTATCAAACATTCTTGCCCTTGAGCTGTTGGCTCACATCCTTGATGCTGAAGCAGATCAACTGGTATTGAACGGTGTAGAGCTAATGCTGGATTGGCACAGGTCTTGATTAAAGGAAGTACAGATCCTAATTATGGTCCATAATGGATCTCCCTGGGACATGACTTGGCTCTGAAATTTGAGGAGGCTCAGAGTGGCATGGAGTGATGCCACGTTCAGTGCACTGAGGACAGGTCTGCTATGGAACAGAAGTTCCCACTCGATTCTATATTTGCTGTAGATTCTTATGGCATGAACAAAGTTCTAGCAATCTATTGTTTGGAGAGGCAAGTCAGATCTTGAATAACCAACAAGGAAGAGCATTGTTTGAAGCCAGGAGACCTTTTTTTTGTTTCTTGTTTGGGAGTGGGGGGAGAGCAAGACTAATGTTCCCTTACCAAAAATGACCCTGGTAAGCTCCAAACTTGCCAAAAGATGGCAGTAGGAGAACTAACATAATCAGTTTGGTGCGTGTTACATACTTTGGGGATGGTGGACATCTTACATGTCTTGCAGGAATTTTCCTGTTGGTAGCATTGCGTTTTATCATACTACTCTATGGAGAACGTCCACGATTAATAGAGGTTGTGTTTGCCACGGTTCTGGATTTTCTCCACAAAAGAGCACTTGAACATGTGATTTTAATGTGTATTGGGCAGCAGTTTGCCTGAAAGAGAATAGTTTCAGCAGGCTTGCTTGGTTGGCAGATGGGAGATGATTTAAATGCAAGATGGGCAGTTGTTTTTGCACAGATCCCAAATAGTGGCCCATTTGTTATCCATCTCAAGCATTTTGGTGGTGACAAATTTCTTTAATCGCTGCGAGTTTTTGAAGGGAGGCTTTTTAAGAATCAACAAGGGCAACTGAGATCAGTCAGGCAGCAGCAGAGTGTTCATCTTTTTACATTAAGAAAAGGGCCCATCGAAGTGGGCTAATGTACCTGTGTTCTTTATTTTTGTAATAGTATGTGCACAGAAGTTGAACTGATTATGCCAAATGATTTTCATCACATTCAACTATGTTTTGAGGAATAAAGCAGTTTACGAACTGAACCAAACCAAAGGACACTTTGCCTAGTGCTAACTTGGTCTGCCTTCAGAGAGATTAAGGGAGTACACATGCTTAAGACACTGAGATCTGATATAGATGACAAGGAAGATTCACTGTTACACTCCTGGGTTCTGCTAACAGATACAGGGCAGTGGGAGTCAATTTCCCCCATGAAACAGTAGTGCAAGATGTGTTTTTACACTCTCAACTCTTTTTAGGGTAATCAGAAGTGAGACTTTTCTAACAGTTTTATTAACACTAAAACAGTACAGGTTTACAGATAGGGATGCATACAACCTTTTAAGTCAGTAATATAATTCAAAATTTAGACTGGCCGATTCTTCTGCTTCGTGAACACTGAAAGGTTAATTCTCTGCTGACGTTCTGCGTGGTTGGAGGTTAATAATCCACCGACTTCCTGTGTCGCGTTCTTCTGGTCTGACTCGTGCACTGACCATCGGTTGGTCTCGTGGACAGTCGCTTATACCATTCTTGAACCTCTCAATAATTTTCCGTTCTCTTTCCCATGGTTAAACAGTCTGATGCTACCAAACAGCACCTGGTGGTTATGATGGTTTCCGATAGTCTCTCAAGGCCTCCTTATCTGTGGCCTTCCATACAGTCTGCCTAACACGTTTCAAGTTTGGTCAACTTTCCCAGCATGCCCTCTTGAACAGTCAATTAAACTGTTCTTTTAACCAAACTCCGCTCCTTTAGCAGGTAATTAATCTAGGTAAAGTCCAAAAATCCTTCAGCAGGCAACTTCAGAAGTAACTGAACCCAAGGAGATACTTGCAGCTGACCTGAGTTTGTAATGGTGTTCTGTGTTTTCTATGGGCTGCAAATTTACAGTTTGTCATGTTCATATTACCAACTTATCAAAGCTTGGATTTTTTTTTTCACCAAAATGCTCCTTTTTTGTTTTTTATACACACAGTCCCTTGATTCTTCAATGATCTGGCGACTAGCTTTGCAAAGACCTTGCTTAGAGTGGTTTTTAAAGTTGGAGATTGTACCTCTGCAACTATCACTATCTCTGTTGGTCTCATTGAAACATGCAAAATTCTTACAGGGCTCGACAGGGTAGATGCAAAGAGGATGTTTCCTCTGGCTGGGGAATCTAGAATCAGGGGTCACAGTCTCAGAATAAAGAGTGGGCCATTTAGGACTGAGATGAGGAGAAATTTCTTCATTCAGAGGGTGGTGAATCTTTGGAATTCTCTACCCAGAGGGCTGTGAAGGCTCAGTCATTGAGTACATTCAAAACAGAGATCGATAGATTTCTAAATATTAAAGGCAGCAAGGGATATGGGGATGGTGCAGGAAAATGGCATTAAGGTCGAAGATCAGCCATGATCTTGTTGAATGGCGGAGCAGGCTCGAGGGGCCGGATGGCCTACTCCTGCTCCTAGTTCTTATGTTTTTGTGTCTGACTACTAGCAGATGCACAAGAGCAGCTAGGTGACTTAGCCTTTCTATATTAATTTTAAAAATAGTGCTTCTTGTTTCTACTTTCCCTCTTCCATTCCATATTTTAAAATGATTGGTATTTAGGAATGCATTGTTCTCTTTTTATTAGCTGGGAGACATTACTAAGAAATGCAGCGCTTTTGAAGTAGAGTGTACTAACCTGAAAAATATAGTCCTGGATCTCAGAGAAGCTTTCTTCAAACAAAGAAAATGTATGTCACTTTCAAAAATATGTAACCAGATAAAAATTGTTAATGTTTGAAAATCAGGGCTACGGGGAAAGAGTGAGGGAGCGGGTCTCATTGGATAACTCTTTCAAAGAGCTGGCACAGGCATGATGGACCGAATGGCCTCCTTCTGTGCTGTAAGATTCTATGAATTTGGTTCGCTTCTTGTAAAGAACTGTTTACATCTACTTAGCCTGTCCTGTACTTGTTAATGGTACAGCTAAAGTCAGTATCTGTTGCAGATACGAACTTGTATATTGCCACTCTGTAGCACTAATATGCGACACCACAGAGTGTTGTAAAGTGCTGTGTTCCAGTCACTTTTTTAATAACTTTTTATAGTGCTAATACCATTTTGTAATATGGTATGAGAGCCTTAGTTTGTCCTGCAACTGTTAAACCTATGGAGAAAGTATTACAGAAGTAATTCTTGCATTTCAGTCAGAGTTTAAAAACTAAAGGAGTAGTGTAAGGCTTTAAAGATTAGTTTCTATTTGGATATTTTGATACTTCTGCTTGAAAGGCCACTGCTTAAGTTAAAGGCATTACCCAGGACATTCTCCACATTGAACTTGTCAAGTGTACTATGATGTAATTGTGATTAAAAATTGAGCATTTTGTTCTTGGTGAATTGTTTTTCTTCCCAGTATTTCTGTGATTGCCAATAGTTTTTTGAAAATAATTCACCCTAGTGCCTTGCATTTCATTTTAAGCAGTATATTCATTCCATTTTTAGAGCCAAACCTGCCGTGATGAAACCAGGTTCTTGAGAATGCTGATGGGTTTGTTACAACCTTGTTTACCTGCTTACTTAGTTCTGAAAGCAGCCAAGTAAAATAATTCAGTAAATGAGAAATAGTCATTCTATGTCAGTATTAAAATAATTTACATTGATCCTGGGAAGTAGCCAAGCTACTCAGTTTGAATCTTCTGGCGCACCGGGATGTTTGGGCTCCAGGCCACAGGCTCCTTTTTGTGTTTTAATTTGTGTGCGAGTTTTGGTAGCTTTACGCAATTTTGAAATGTACATTACTTTGCTCCTGTCTGAATTTCAGTGGGACGGAGAATATATCTCGACCTTGTTGCAGCTTGGGAGTTCTCTTGTCTGATGGTTTTAGCACACGTTTTATGTTATTGATATTGGTCTGGGCTTAGTAATAAGGATTAAGAGGCTTAGCAGCGTGCTGTGTATTTTGTTACATTTCAATCTGTGATGGTATAAGTTAGAAGTTCTGTAAAGAAGAGAAATCTACGGTATTGACTTTACTGTTTAACTATTACTTGTAACTGTTATAAACTATGATTCATGTTTAATAGCCTGCTACACAGCCTGATGGTGCTTATTCTTCTGCTATCCAAAGACTGTGAGGATGCAAGAGGGCTCAGTAAGCTAATTACAGTGGATATGGTAGCCCAGTGGTTATGGTACTGGACCAGTGACCCAGAGAATGAGAGTTAAATTCTGTCATGAATTCAATAAATCATGGGCTGGCACCAGAAAAATGACCATGAAAGTTGCCAGATTGCCATGAAAACCCAATGGGTTCACAAATATCTTTGACTTGCCACTCCTTCTCCATCTGGCCTACATATCACTGTAGTCCCATACTACATGGTTGACTCTTAATGTCCTCAAGGTAACTAGGGTGGGCAATAAATATTGCTGTACAAATGTTGCCTACATCCCAAGAACAACATTTTTTAAAAATCAATGCTCCAATAGCCAATTTCTGGTGTGTAAGAAGGGCTTGTTTCTCAAAATCCCCCCCAACCTTTTCAAAAAAAAAGACATGCATTTATAACTTCCAGTAGTCCCCAAAAAACTGTATTTTTGGTCCTGATCTGCTAAGTTACTGGAGTGGGTTTTATATGGGTGGGGAAATATATATTTTCTAACAGTTCAAATTGCACATTCCAGTAATTTGCCCTTTTTTCTGATTCAACCAATGATCTTTCAATAATGACCTGCTTGCCCATGACCTCTGTCCTCACTGACCTACATTGGCTCCTAGCTTCCCCAATATCACACATTTAAAATTCTCATCCTTACCTTGAAGTCCCTCCACATCTTTAATCTTTCCCAGCAAATCTCTCTTTCCCTCTACCACCTCCAAACTCTGCTTCTAAATCCGGCCTCTTGTTCATCACCCCTCCTCCCCCTTCCCTCCCTCCCTCCCCCCCCCCCCCCCCCCAATTGGCAGTTGTGACTTCAGCGCCTCGGCCCTATGCTCTGGAATTCCATCCCTCTCCTCCTATAAGACCCTCTGTAAAACCTACCTCTTTGACCAAGCTTTTGGTCACACCTAATATCCTTCCTTGGCTCGCTATCCATTTTTTATATCTTAAGCCTTTGTGAAATGTCTTGGGACATTTTTCTATATTAAAGGTGCTACATAAATGCAAGTTTTTAGAAATTAACTATCTTAAAACAGTTATTTCGCTATTTTCTCTTCCCTCCCCCCACCTCAAGCCCAGGTCAGCTAGTTTTTTTTGTATACTTCAGATTATTTGCTTTTTGTCAGTGTAAGAAAGTTTGATCCCTGAATCGGAAACAAGTTTGTGTGAGAGCAGTGATTCTGCAGTGTACAAATGTGAAGTAGGAACATGAGGGTAAATGTCGATGTGTTCCATTTGCGTGCAGTATAGTTTCTTCATGTAGCAGCGCTTTTCTGTCCCTAGAGGGACACCTTCACACGCAGTTCTGTTCCAAAACTATTGACTCTTAAAGCTAAAAATAACTGAAAATCTTGGAAATCTGAAACAAGACAACAAAATGCTGAACATGTACAACCCATCAGTCAGCATCTGTACAGAGAAAAGACATCTTAACATTTTGGATATAATCCTTCATCAGAACTGAAAAATAATATCCTTTTGGGGTGGGGGGAACAACAGATACTCGAATCAGAGGTTAATTTTTGCTGTCCAGTGAAGTGTTATAAAAAAGTAATAACCTTTTAAACCAACTTCTAAGCTTGACTGCATTAAACATTATTTACAGCTATTCCTGGGGGAGCTGTTTGGTTATATTTTTGTCGCTGTGACTGTTTCAGGATATGAAACATTTACCTCCTTTTTGTTTTCTCTTTTGGCATCTACGGTTACCATTGGGCACGCCTAGCTCCGGCAGGCCACCACATTCAACGTTTTCTACCCAACCATTACCTTCAGTCTGATGGAGATGATTGAATTAATGGAATCCAGATCAACTTTACGGCAGCAAAAACTGGACTGAGACTTGACTTGAGTGTTTTTTACAAAATAATAAATCTGTCTTATGAGCTCCAATAGCATTTGGGACTAACCAAACTTCCTTGTGTCACCTTGATACTTTGTTTTTGTTGTCTTACAGCTTGTATTTTTTGTTAAATTTTGTGGAGGGGGTGGGGAAGTGTGTGCCAATATGCACACTGTTTCCTGCCTGTAGCATTTCACCAGATTTAATTAAAATTTTTGAAAGTATCTGTAATGAATTGAAGGATCGAATTCTAGAGCCTGGTCTTCAGTTGCTTCCAAGTTTTTGTTCGCAGAGCTCCACTTTACCCCCTCCACACATTAGATAAGCTCTCATATAAATGGATACAAGAGAGTCCCCAATTGATCTGCACTATCTGAATACAATTAACACTATTTGATATAAATCATATGGATACAATTAACAGTATCTTCCCCTCAATTATCCTAGGTTCCTTTTGAAACAAAACTCCTGGAATCTTGTCATGACCTTAAGAGGACAAGTACTGCCTCGATAACATGATTCACTCTGAATTCCTTTTGATACTAAGTGACCTGGGAACTGCGCCTTCTTGCTGTCCTCTTCACCTCCAGTTGTGACTCATTGAGGAGGTTACTCTCTCTCCTGATTGAGTTGATCTCGGCTACAGCAGCAGTAGGGGTTGCTACTACCGGGCACATTACAGCATCAAAGCCAAGCTTCGTTTTGTCCACACAAGCACACCATTTGGTGAGCAGCATGTGTGAAGCCTAGCTATCCCCACCCAGCCCCTCCTGTGAAATCTAGTAACTCATCAGGCACTAAGTTGACTCTTGGGATGTGTCATTGTAAACCTAGCCTTCTGGCACATAAAAAAAAAAAGGACATTTGCTCCTGATTTGCTTTTTTCTCTCTCCCAAATTTGGCTTTCCTGATCTTTCGTGTACTTCCTCAGTTTTGCTCTGCAATTTTTTTTTTATTGACCTTCTGCAAGAGGGATTTTAGAATAAACTCTTAAGAGCTTAAACAAAACTTTTATTTTCTCCCTGCCCTCTTACCCATAGAGTTTCTGGAGGCAAAAAAATTTGTTCCTTGTTAATATGTTGCCATATCCTGATTCCTGAGTCTAGGTGATGCTAAAATCCCACAAGTTGAACTACAAAATGCTGTTCTAGAAAGAACACTTTTTGTAGAAATAGTATGAGAATAAATTTTTGTGTGGAGGTGAATCATGGAGCAGTGGAAGTACTTTTTTTTTCCATAAAGGAAGTATAGAGTTTTGCAATATAAACTTTAGGCAAATTGGAACCACCTAAAGCATCAACAGTTAGTTTTTTAAATTGCATTTAATAGACACAATATGAAAATAATTTTCGTTCTTCCTCCCTTAACAAATTCAAATGTGCTCTTTTTTTCAGACTTTGATTAAAAGTTTGTTGAGTTGCTATTCTGGCAGTGATGCCTTGAGTTGTCGGTGATGCCTTGGATTTTATAAAGGAAAACGTTCCTGTCCTCTTTCCTGCCCCCCTCCCCCACCCCCACCAACCATGAAAAAATTGCTTTGGTGCTACCTCCACATTAGAATATACTGTCCTATTTATTGGCTCAGCTAAGATATGGTCATAATTTTTATTGGCTGAGCCTGGAGTCTTTCGTTGTAGGTTTGTCATCCGTAGCGGCCTTTATTTGCTGCTCAGACACAACCTTACATCTACCATTCCCTCGACACTATGGTCGTTCTTTGTAGGTCAGTATCCCTGAGGAATCTCAGGAGAGGTATAACAAGTGACCAAAAAATGGCAGATATCCTGAATTTCTTTCAGTATTTATAAATGAATCTGAAGACTACCTTTGCCATACAGGAATTTAAAGGACACAAAGATGAAAAACTAATGGATGCTATCTTAGAATTACCCAGAAAGAAGTGATGCATTTTGAAATAGAGGAAGGCACCTGCCTGGCCTTGTTTCAAAATGGAGTTTTAAAGGACACAGCAAGTGTCATGGGAGACATCCTGACTGATACCTCGAGGGAATTTCTAAATTATGAAGTTAGACAGAAGAAAAACCCAGGGAACCATAGAACTGTGAACTGACGTTGGTAGTTGGGGAAAATAGTAGGATGTAACCTGAAAAAATGAATAGTGAAGAAACAGGAGAAACAAAGAACGTTTAGATAATAGTCAACATGTCTTCCTTGACCAGAGATATTTGAGGATATAACAGATTCATATTAGAGGGTGAGGGATGACCTATAACTGACCTTTATTGGGGTGTTGTAAGATCTTTGAGCGAAAAGATAAATCAGATCCCAGAATGATCAATTTAATGCAAGACAAGGAGACTTGTATTCAAATTTAGACGAGAAAAGGGAATAGACAATTAAGATATGACTTCTTACGCAGAGGTGGAAATCATGTGGAATAACCCACCCAGGGCGGTAGTAAAGGTGGAGGATGTTGTAAATTTTTTTAACTTTTTGGCAGCCGGGACCACTGAAGGGTATTGGTGCTAAAATGGGGAAAGAAGTCTGTGTCAGTTTAGGATCTGCCCGATGGACGGAAATGGTAATTTCCAGTCTTGTATAGACTTATATTTCTAAAAAAAAACCTGAGATATAAAGGTGGTGGGATCATGTTAGTTCAGGTATGTCTAGTGATGTATCATGGGTAAACATGGTCTCCTAAAGTTTGCTCGACTACCTTAGGGAGTCGGGAGCATTTTCCAGAGTTTTTCCTGAAATTGAGCATAAGTTTTCTTTTTTTTCCCCCCCTAAACCCCCCTCACTAAGAGTTACATTACTAGTAGTTGGGAGAGGGTGGTGCACAATGTCTGATGGGTAGAGTGAACGTGGATGGACCTGATGGTATTTTCTCACCTTTGAATATGCTTGTGTGCAAAGTGATTCAATCTTATGCTTCTACTGCAACCCTCAAAACTGTGAACTTGTTCAATAAATTTAAATCTTTTCTCTGTATTTCTGTCTAACTCTACATTGCAAACAGCACACCTGTTTATAGTAAGTGATGCTCAACAACATTGCTGCAAGACAGCATTCCTGCTTTCAGAATCTCTCAAACACCAGTAAGTGTCATCAGAAACCTGTTTTTAAACTTTGTGGGGCATGGGCAGGAGTTATTAATATTGCAAGTTGCAACAGATAAGTGATACAAATTATGCATGACCAGGATAAGTGATTTACCTAGATTAAGTACATAATGAATCAGACTCATAATTAAACTTTGAGTTGTGCCCAATGTTAACTCGATTTATATCCCAGTAAACCATCACTTTGCTTAAGCTCCCTTGTACTTATTTGGCCACTAGATGTCCCCCCTCATTCAGGAGGACCAGTCTGTAGTTACTGCCTCTAGGCTTATGGCAAGGTGTCCTAGCAAGGATTCAACACCTTCAGACGAGTGGAAAGAGAAAATTGATAGAAAAAGCTGGAAGAAAAAATATTGCACATTTTAATATAACATAAATTAAACTGTAATTGAGCCTGGTTATAGAGATTTGGTAGGCAGCGAGTGAATTCTGGGCAGCTTATCCAATCATTTTTTTAAAAAGTAAACGTTTAATGTAGGAATCACATAAACTTGCATTGTGTTAAATTAGTTCAATCTTGCTAAACTAGAATGGGCCACCAACACTACTTTCACAGACTTCTCGTAAAAACCATGAATGTCCAATAACACCATTAGCATTAGATCAACCAGCAGTTGTGACAGTGTGTGTACAGGCATCATTTCCTTCTGTGTGGTGCGTGTTCAAAGACATTCCTTTCCTTCAATCTTCAAATGAAATTAAATCAGTCTGGCTTCAGCACAAGAGTATTGGTAGTTTAAAAAAAAATTGCAGTAAGCTTTATTTTATTGGTGTGTAATCTTAATAATTGCATCATAAAGGAGTCCAATGTGGCAAAATAGCCTGTCTTCATTATGGTTATATTTATTGTTCCAGTAACGTAATGGAAAATTGGGATGGAAATGACCCGGTGCATTAGGGAAATGGTCATTATGTGAGCTTTTAAAAAGCTGTTGTATACAATGGATATTACTGTTCAGAATTTCCATTTGTCTAACCACCTCTATTGCATGTGACTAAATCTACTGCTGTACCTGAGATGGTAGTGTTTTGAAAGGTGTTTTTCCATTGCAAGTATATAATTTATAGAATAAATGGTTTATAATAGCATTAATTTTGACTTTTGCTCCTTTTGTGAAGCAAATATGCCTCTAGTTCAGGTTTTTTCTTTCAATTGGAAATATTTTGAGAAATAATCCGAGATTTCTGTTTTCACTAGTTCCGTGGAGCACCCAAATAGTATTTTGGAGAAGAAAGGAAAATGTTAGATGTCGTTTATGAAATGGGAAAGCTATCTTCCATCAAATGGGTGCTTTTTTTTTAAACCTATTCTGAACATTTAAAAAATGTTGCTGTATAAATAGTCCTTTTGTGATTTGTTGGCATATTTGCAAGTATATCAAAAGTCTTTCGATCAACTTTGTTCATTTTTTATTTAATCATTGTATGTTATAACACTTTGGTTGGTCTGTATGCACTACTGGTCATCCAATCACAGGATATTGGCCTTGGTGGGGGGGTTACAGAGGTAAGCAACTAAGGTGATTCTGGATATTGGGAATTTTAATATTGTGAAGAAAGATTACGGAAGCTGGGTTTTTTTTTGGATAAGAGTACACTGAGATTTGATGGCATAATTTTACAAACAATTTGATTAATCACATAACTGAAGCATCCTGACTTTTTCACAAGCTTTATAATCTTGGGCACAAAAGGCGATTTCATTACTTGCATGCAACTTGAATGGTCAGATAGATGGAAATTCTGAAGAGTAATATCCATCATTAAAAGCTCAGATAACTATTTTTGTTGTTGTCTCAGGTCATTTTCATCACCTTGGTGTCTTTTTGAAAAGTTGTCCTGATTTTAGGAAGGGATTTGATGAAATTGATCAAGCGAATTGTTCACCCTGGTGAGCGGTTCAAATATCAGGGGATACGTACTTTTTAAAAAAAAATTAGGGATTAAGAGAGAAAGTCCGGAGGAGTGCTTTACAGGTTATGGGATAAGATACTAGGGAATGCTATTGAAGTGGACTGTATAAGTGGGTTCAATGGACAATTGGATGCATTTTCTATAGTGCAAAGGGATTGAGTGATAATGGTGACCAGGCTGGTAGATGGAGTTCTATGAAACGGGTCCTAATTGCCTTTCCTGTTTTAAAAAAGAATTCTTATGAATTCCACTTATTTAAGTGAAGAATGTTACCGATGGGAGTTGGAACAAAGTGTAGACATTGAATGCTCCCAGGTATGTTTATAGTCAAGTAGTTCACTCATGTTTTTAGTATGCCTCAAACCCAAATTCCGGGGAGTACTGCAGTCGGAAATGTCATCTTTCAGATGAAACCGTAAATCCGTCAGTCCTCTCAGTGGATGTGGAGATGCCGGTGATGGACTGGGGTTGACAATTGTAAACAATTTTACAACACCAAGTTATAGTCCAACAATTTTATTTGAAAATCACAAGCTTTCGGAGGCTTCCTCCTTCCTCAGGTGAATGTCAAGAAATCCTCGAAGCTTTCGCATTTATAAATCACAGAACGATACCTGGTGATTACAGATAGTCTTTCCAACTGCCCGTTGCCAAGGCAATCAGAGTGTTCAGACAGAGAGGTGTTACCTACAGGGCCACCGAATATACAAACAACCAAAAAAAAAGAGAGAGAGAGAGAGAGGCAGAAACATCCGGAAGGAAGAGAAAGACAGCAAATGACCCGTTATATTAAAAACAGATAACCTTTGTTCGCTGGTGGGGTTACGTGTAGCGTGACATGAACCCAAGATCCCGGTTGAGGCCGTCCTCATGGGTGCGGAACTTGGCTATCAATTTCTGCTCGACGATTTTGCGTTGTCGTGTGTCTCGAAGGCTGCCTTGGAGTACGCTTACTCGAAGGTCGGTGGCTGAATGTCCTTGACTGCTGAAGTGTTCCCCGACTGGGAGGGAACCCTCCTGTCTGGCGATTGTTGCGCGGTGTCCGTTCATCCGTTGTCGCAGTGTCTGCATGGTCTCGCCAATCTACCATGCTCTGGGGCATCCTTTCCTGCAACGTATGAGGTAGACAACGTTGGCCGAGTCACAGGAGTATGAACCATGTACCTGGTGGGTGGTGTCCTCTTGTGTGATGTTGGTATCTGTATCGATGATCTGGCATGTCTTGCAGAGGTTACCGTGGCAGGGTTGTGTGGTGTCGTGGACGCTGTTCTCCTGAAAGCTGGGTAATTTGCTGCGAATGATTGTTTGAGGTTGGGTGGCTGTTTGAAGGCGAGTAGTGGAGGTGTGGGGATGGCCATAGCGAGGTGTTCGTCGTCATTGATGATACGTTGAAGGCTGCGGAGAACATGGCGTAGTTTCTCCGCTCCGGGGAAGTACTGGACGACGAAGGGTACTCTGGTTGCATAGACCTCCTCAGAAGACTAACACTGGACGCAACCAACAGAGTACCCTTTGCCGTCCAGTACTTCCCCGGAGCGGAGAAACTACGCCATGTTCTCCGCAGCCTTCAACATGTCATCAATGACGACGAACACCTCGCTATGGCCATCCCCACACCATTGAAACATACAAGATTCTGAGGGGACTCGATAGGGTGGATGCTGAGAGGATGTTACCCCTCACTGGGGAATCTATAACTAGAGGGCATAGTCTCAGAATAAGGGGTCACCCGTTTAAGACGGAAATGAGGAGGAATTTCTTCTCCCAGAGGGTTGTGAATATTTAGAATTCTTAATCCCAAAAAGCTGTGGAGGCTGAGTCATTGAATACATTCAAGGCTGAGTTAGACAAGTTTTTGATCAGCAAGGGAGTCAAAGGATATGGGGAAAGGGCGGGAAAGTGGAGTCGAGGTAAAAATCAGATCAGCCATGAACTCATTAAATGGTGGAGCAGGCTCGAGGGGCTGAATGGCCTACTCCTGCTCCTATCTCTTATGGTCTTAAAATGGAATCTTCTTGTATATTTCAGAAAGTTCTGTTGGTGCATGACCAGTTGTGTACATGAGTGTGATAAATTTGTTTCGTTTTGCTAATGTAGACCCAGGAGCTGAAAATATTCTTCTCAAAGTTCCTCGTACATTTGTAGCTCTGCGAATAGTTACTATGTTGGTTTAAATTTCAGTGGGACAGTTTGTAATAGATATTTCTTCTTACCAATAATTGGGCTCCTTGCTGCTTCAGTTTTGCAGTTACAATTGAAGTTTGTGCTACACAGTGGGAGATTTGATTAGCTCCACGAAAGGCTGTTGGAGTCTGAAATTTTCGATTTCCATCATTTGTGAATTTTTTAAATTACGTAAGAAATAGCAGTAGGCCATATGACCCCTCAAGCCTGCTCCACCATTCAATAAGATCATGGCTGACCTTCGACCTCAACTTCACTTTCCAGCCCGATCCCCATATCCCTTGGTTCCCCTAGAGTCCAAAAATCTATCTAGCTCAGCTTTGAATATACTCAATGACTCAGCATCCACTGCCCCCTGGGGTAAAGAATTCCAAAGATTCACAACCCTCTGAGTGAAGAAATTCCTTCTCATCTCAGTTTTAAGTGGCCGACCCTTTGTCCTGAGACTATGTCCCTTAGTTCTAGACTCTTCAATCAGGGGAAACAACCACTCAGCATCTACCCTGTCAAGCCCCCTCAGAATCTTTTATGTTTCAATTAGACCACCTCTCATTCTTCCAAACTCCAGAGAGTATAGGCCCATTCTACTCAAGTTAGTGATCAAACCTCCCTGTACAGAAGTGAAAGGTATAAAATTTAAGTGCACCATTTATGATCTGTTTCTGATGGCAATGAGATGGCAATCAGTTCCCAAACCATTTGTGATTTTAAGAATCTTTTGTACTAGGTTGAAGCCTATTGGGCAGCTCAACCAAGAAAGTGTTTCATGTTACATCAGGTAATTTTAAAGGAGCAAGTAATGACTTATTTTAAAAAGTTCCCATTCTTGGATCAAAAGATGACCTGCAGGTGCATGGAAATCTACTAGTTGCTATAATGTCTTTGCTAACTTTAATCTGCGCTCTGTTTCCGCGCCTAGTACTAAATCAGTTGGAGTAATTGGTGTGATTGTACTCTGTATCGTCTAGGTGTCTTCACAGGTGATCGAATTGGAGGTTGGAAATTTTAATACTGCCTCTTGGTAAGCAGTGTAGATAACCAAAATGACGTGAAGGGAAAAAAAAGCACACAATATTGCAGATGCTGGAAATCTGAAAAAGAACATTGCATAATATAATGTTCTTAATGTATAATGTACAATAAAAGATGGCAGTACTGACTAATGGAAACCACTGTAAAGCAGCTTTCAAACTGAATTTGAAAATCCTATATCAATATCCTTTTAATTAATGTTTACTGGCTCATGTTTATTTAGAAATACAGGACCTTCACCAAATGCAAATCAATGTTGCAGCAGTTGTAGTAATAGCAGCACGTGCAGCATACAATTGCATCACGATTCAGTTAAGTACATCGTTGCATGCTTTATAAATTCCACCCCCCCCCCCCCTCACTTTCCCTTCCCTTTGAATTTAAACAGATGTCTACTGATTAAAGTACTGTGCCATCTTAGATTTGATTGCTTTATTCTTTGTGATTCTCTTTCCTTATCCTTGGATGTGTTTAAGCATTTTTAAATTACTCCTGAGTTAAATGTTGCAAGTGAATTTTAATTGGGGAAAGCTACACAAGCACTGGAGTTGAGTTGATTGCCACCAATAATGTACCTGCCAAATCTGTTTTTCTTTAAGAATGTAATAGAGACAATGATGAAAGAACTCTACCCTTTTAGTGACAAAATAAATAACTAAACAGTGTAACTCCAAATCAAACAAAGCAATTATTAGTGTCTGCATTTGATACTAGTGATGCGGTTGAAGATCTTCAAAATGCTGGGCTTGAAGCAATTGAAAATCATTGAATCCCATTTTTGTGCTGGCTTGAGTTAAATATGAGAACAAACACCCATTGTTGGAGGTGCCGTCTTTCGGATGAGATATTAAACCATGGTGGACAAAAAAGATCCCATATTACTATTTTAAAAAAGAGCAGGTGAGTTCTCCTTGGTATCCTGGCCAATATTTATCCCTCAACCAACATCACTTTTAAAAAAAAAAAAAACAAATTATCTGGTCATTATCTCATTGCTGTTTGTGGGACCTTTCTGTGCAAATTGGCTGCTGCATTTCCTATGTTACAACAGTGACTACTCTTCAAAAGTACTTCATTGGCTGTAAAGCACATCGGGGTGTTCTGAGGTCATTTTTTTACATCCATTCTTTTAAATCTGTGCTTA
The DNA here is from genome assembly GCF_035084215.1 of Heptranchias perlo. Lineage (NCBI taxonomy): Eukaryota > Metazoa > Chordata > Chondrichthyes > Hexanchiformes > Hexanchidae > Heptranchias > Heptranchias perlo. The sequence goes on from NC_090335.1 coordinate 63,406,252, forward strand.
GAGCTAGCTTTGTGGAACATTTTTTTTTGAAAATTTGAGTTTTTTAAAAATTATAACCATAGCTTCATAAAATTTTAATCTCTCCTGATTCTGGCTGTGATTAGTGAACTTCTCTTGCTCAATAAGTGAACTTAAGTGTGCTGTTTTTCCTTGGTGGCTTGTCTTTTTTTTCCCCCTCTTGTCACCAATGAGGTACTCCACATATCTGCCTGATAACTAGCTGCCTGATTCTGCTTGGGGGAGAGGTGAAGTTTTGATTTATATTTTGGCTGTTTGAAAATACAGCATGCTTCACAACCAGAACTCGTGGACATGTGATCATTGCAATATTGTTATTGATTATTGCGGTTCTTCAGTACAACATTCATAATCTTGATTTCAATATACGATGTACGTAATAGTGATCGGGAGTTGGCATAGCACCGCAGCTAATGGACAGCCGAGGAGAGGGATTCTGGTGAAGACCCTGCTGTTAGTGGAGAACCCAGAGAGGTTTGGATGTGTGGGAGGGCAGTGTACTAAAGTTGGATTGATTTTTGAGCATGGTAAGCTTTTGAATTCCATTGAGTTCCAATTCAGTGTTTTTTGCTAGTATGGCTGAACCTTTGGGCGCAAATAGAAATGGGAAAGACCATGCCGTCCCGAACACAGCCTGTCCTGCATACTGCCCAGACTTCGAGGCTTCATTTGTGCAGACAGGACAGGATGTCTGTTGGAGGTTGAGTTTAAATTTGCTTTTTTTTTTACCTTTTTTATTGCAGATGAAAACTCAGGTTTTTCCTTTTGCCATTTGTTGCTGGAGAACATTCACTCCAATACAATTTTATTAATGTCTATTTAGGTGGAAAATAAAGTGCAATTTAAGGAGACTGCAAGCTTAGATTCTGAGTCAGTACTTTTAGGGTGAGCAATTTGTCCTGTGGCAGCAGCCTATCCTTGGAGGAAGGGAGGATTCAGACGTCGGGTAAAAATTGTTCAAAGTTTCCACTGCTTGCATAACAGCTGTTTGAAGCTGTCATTCAGTGTCTTGAGTAGATAATGGTCTTTCCATAGACTGATCCCAGTGGTTACTCAATGACGTGGTCAGAGTGGTAATGGACTTTTGACAAAGGATTGCACCATGTATGTTTTTTCCTTTAGTGAGAAGATTTGGGTTTCTTGGGTGTGCATAAGCATATACTAATTTATAATTCCATAATGACTGAAGGTCCAATTTTATTTTCAGGAAAAAACTTGAGACCTTGAAAGGTAATTTTTGTGTGCCTTTGGCAACTTTTTCATAGGGATCCATTGTAGAGGACTTTTGTTGGTGATCTTTTCAATTAGTGGTTGATTATAGAGGGGAGGAAAATTCTACAACATTTTGCCCATAAATGGTGAGGTTTTTCTCTTGAGCTTTACATCTTCCAACAATGTGCTTTTTCCAAAAAAAATTTCCCCTCCACACCCCATTTCCCACACACAGCTCAAGACATTTGTGAAAAGTGGCTGATTTGGGTAACAACCCTCCTATGTGCCATTGTAACTGTCAAGATATCCATTTCAGTATGCTAATGATGGCAAAGTATCTACTGCAGGCATGTTACATCCAAATGTTTCTTTCACTTTCTCTTCTACCTCCTGACTCTGTGCAGCTGCTATGCTGGGGTACAAATCATGGATAACCAGCAGTTCTCTGGTGTCTTGCCCAGCTGATCATTCTTCATATGTGAGTGCAGATGGGGAGTATCAAACAGTTATTCAACTGTAACAAATAGTTAATGCTCTTCCCTACAACATTTTTCTTGTCAGGTTCACTACTAAACTACAGTTTCAATAAGTAGATGGAGTCTCTTGTGAACCGAAACTTGCACCTCTATTCTCTGCCTTACATGGGTTAACGTAGATCAAAAACATAGATCTGAGGAAAGGTCTTCAACCTGAAACATTAACTCTGTTTCTTTCTACAGAGATACTGCCTGATTTGCTGAGCTGCTCCAGCATTTTCTGTTTTTATTGGGTTAACATAGACTGGGTTGAACAATTATCCCCACATCATGGTAAATTGCTCACTGGAAAATATGCAGGATGCCCACTACTGTTACCTCAGAAGGTGGAAAAATAATGCTGCTGTACATCAGTTTTTACAAGCGAAGATCATGTTTCCATCCTTATTTACAGATAACATTTATATATAATAGCAGGAAAATTGGCATGATACTAATGGTACAATAATGTAACTTGTCTATTTAAAAGCAAAAGATTCTTCCAGCTCCTCCCAGCACATTCTTGGAAACGCACCTCAGATTATACCTATGTAATGTTTATTTCTAATGCCGTTCCTATTCTCTCCTCTTCCTCCCGCCCTAACCCTTCCAACTTGCTTCCACACACACGGACTACATGAATTGAAGACTTCGAGGGTCCCTGCAGTTAGTAGTGGAGACGATAGATTACCTGAGCCTATCCCTCAAGTAGCAAACTCTTATGTACTCCTAACTGAGATTGACTAACTTGGCATGGACTAGTGGGTTGGTGCTTTATTGGGTGTTGAGCCATCGAGCCAGCACAAAGGACTTTTTAAAGAATATTTAAGTAGTATTACAAAAATGGTTTATGTGTGGGAGGGGGTAACTGTTCGAAGACGACTGGGAGTTCTCCCAGTGTCCTAGCTAACATTGCTCATTCATCTCATTTTGAGATTTTTCTTGTGCAAATAACTGCCCTATTTCCCCACCTAATAAATCAACACATTCCAACAGTAATTTGTGTGAAGTGCCCTTAGATTTTTCAACAACATGATGGCATACTATGTAAAAACTTCTATTAAAGAGAAACAGTTGTATTCATGTTCCCCAATACCAGTACAGATCAATCATCAATCAAGAACAATGCATATAGCAGTGAGGCTATTCTATCTGGCTTGTCACACTGTTTGAGAACCAGGTTGCATTAGCAGTGTTACCATGTCAGCACTTGGTGGTGGAGCTGAATGGTTTCTGTTAATTTTCATGTCTGCTTTGTGGTTAAAGGTGTTTAGCAGTAGACTTTTTAAATGTAGAAATATTGTTTTAAATAACATGTACAAATCATTTTTAATCAGATTTTGTCCCCTTACAGGATGAGTACATTTAAAGCAATTTTGGAAGGGAAGATAAACACATCTTTTATTTTTTTTAAATGTAGATTTTTTTTTTCTTCTTAAAGAACCTAGTTGCCTAAAGAGCTAAATGTTCTTGAAGTTCAAAAAACGAATAAGCTTCTTGGGTGAGATCGGATAAATTCTCAGGAATGTAACTAAAATGTACAGAATGGCCTGGAATTTCCTGTGGGGGTACAACCTGAAAATTGCACCCAAAATTACTCCCATTCTGCTGACGTCAATTTATGTTCAAGTTTCCTGCCAATCTCATTAACATATGCCCAAACATAAAAGTAGGTGTAAATCAGCGTGAACAATCGGGGCCCAGAGAAAGCGCCAAATCTGCACGTATATTCCTCCTTTAAGTATGAAAATTAAAGTTTCAATTCATTTAACCATCATTCATGAACATGAGGCACAGCATGTTTAAGAACCTGCAATTGGGGCAGCATTTCAATTTTCAATGTGACTTATACTGATGCCATAAAAATGCATTCAAAGAAACAAAATACAGAGCAGGTCTCAGTGAGGATAATTTTTTTTTAAAAGCTCAAAATTGCAATAAAACAACAGGAAAATGAAATGATTTCCTGCAATGCCCGGAAAACTGGTCATAATTTGAAGAGAGCCTCTGAGCAAACGCTAGTTTCCTGCAATTGTGCATCAGGCTCTAACTTGGGGGCAAGGCCATTATTTTGGGCGGAGATACATTTGAGCAGAGAGATCGATAGATGATCTCAAAAGGTCAAGGGGATTGTACTTGCGGCCGGAACTCACTTAGAGCCGAATTCCCCAATCTTTTAAGCCGTGTACTTGCTATGTGCCCTAATTGTGCGAGTATCTGGACGCAAAGATGCAGGATATTCCTAGCCATTAAACATAATGTTCTTTGTGGATTACAGTGATGGTGGAATTAGAAGCATTGGCGATTTGTTATAAGCAAAATTGAATGAGGCTGTGACAGATCGGTTTTTAAGAATCTCTGTATTTTTTTTGATCTAGTCCAGTGATTTTTTTTTTCTAAAATGTTTTTCTGAGATGGCTGACTGATGGCAGCCTTCCTCCTACTGGGGGAGGGGGAGGGAGAGGGGGAGGGTTGGAGCAAATCCACATCTCTGGATAGTATCTAGCTGCCACTTCATATGGAGTTATTTGACCTCTTTCCATGCAGGTTGCTGAACAAGTAATGCTTATCTTGTATTGGCCCTGAAAGAGTGGGAGGGGAGGGAATGAGAGAGAAAGACTGTCGCTCACCATTGCAAGGTTGTTTTGTTCTACAAGTATTAGAAATTGAATGAGGAAACCTGGAAGGCAGCCATTGTGCCATGGATCACTATTTTGACAGTTTTGACTACTTGTAAAGAATACTTTTTTGATCTTCCTTTTATAGCTGCTCCATATCAAAGGGAAAGGGAAGGGTATAACCCAGGGTGGTGGCACTTGTTTTTTCAGTTCCCTTAACGTTGTACTGCTATACAGATTGCAGTCAATAAGGGTTCATCTTGAAAAAAGCATCTCATCATATATAATCCAAACTAAAAGTGTTACTGCTGAAGATACGTGACACTTTTATTGTTTTAAAAGAGACACCGTGTTAAGTGAAGTATTGGAAACTAGCCACGTCTGCTGTTTTCTTTAATCTTGCTTCTTAATAAACTTGACGTAGTTTTTAACCTGAGATGAGGTCTGTCAATGTTTTCAGATGGATAAATTAAGTGTATGGTGATGTGTTTCCAGTGCACATATTGACATGTTTTCTAGAGCATGCTATGTTCCCGGTTATTTCATGCATGAAATCATGGGGGCGATTTCAGCTGCCAGCAGGTTTCCGGTGAGAAACTGGTGGTTTCAATTAGTTTCCCACCTGCCCGTGACCGTGTGAAGCCACAGTGATTTTTAACTGCCCGGGCCTCATTAACCTGCCACTCGTCCACTTCCCGCCTGTTGTGGGCGGGAAGAAGTTTGCTGACCTCCATAGAATCAGGTGGCTTCCCCTCTTAGGCCGAGGTTAAAATGGCTGTTGGGGCCTGATGCTGTCATCGGACCCCGATTAGCATATGTGTATCAGGACCCGTCGGCTTTGGGGTAGGTAGCTTAGCCGCCTGTCCAGACGCGGCAGCATCCGGGCGGCTTTCCGGCGGGTAAGTAACCCAGGGCATTTTAACTGCCCCCCCGCCCCACCCGGTTTCCGCCGAGCAGGTTGGGTTAAAATCATCCCCCGTATTTGTTCATGGGGAAACGAAGGCATGCATACAGAAGTGGACTTTTGCGTGGGTACAAGAAAAAAGTATTTGGAGAATACCAAAATGATAAGTTTTCCAAACCCAGAGCTGTTTGTCAAACAGTTTCGCACTTTGTGTAGTGAATGCAAGACTCTCTTCTATCATAAAATCCATTAAAGCCAGCATTTAATGTTTACATATATATAAAGTAAAATTATGAAAATGGAACCACATAATATTTTAATTGGTAGTGCTGAATGATGTACACTGCATGAACATACATAGAATATGTCCTTTTTCCATAATTCATTTATAATGATGATGGCTCATAAACTCAAGTTGAAATTTCTTAAATGAGATGTTATTGTGCCATAAATAGCCAGCAGTAGCATTGTAGAGAAATAAATATTTGAAGGATCATTAACTCGTTGGCAAGTTTTTGCTCAGACTATGTTCTTGAAATAGCCCATTCTGAAAAAACACAGCACTACTGTTAGTCTGCAAACAAAGGTCATTATACACCAGCTGGTGCACCTTTTGCATCTCAAACTGTTGGTTTACAGTGTACATTTTCAAAAGGAATATATTTTTTGCAACTTCATTGTGTCCTTTTTGGCTGAATTCATTATAGGGCTTTATCCTGTGTGTTTTCATTGAGGGGAGGAACGCCCATATTGGGAAATGGAAATACGAACACACAAAAATGACAGGCAGGAAAAGACCATCTGGTCCTTCAAACCTGCCCCACACAGTCGTGATCCCTGAAGCAAAAATGTCTCCATCATTATCACAAGTCAAGTATAACATGGTTGGACACAGGTGGTGGTGTACGTTTCCTCTACTCTTCCCTAACAATGTACTAACAATAACCAGAAGACCATGTCTCGCTCCTCATCTCTCAACCGCTTCAATCAAAATGAGTCAGCCATTGTTTCTAGATTGTTTCTGGCAATGCCTGTGCTGTTGATGGAAGAAATCTTGACTATGAGCGCAGTAATAAAATTTTACTGTGGTGTATTTGACCTGAATGTACTTGATCACCGTACTCTAAAGAGTGGAAAGTGTTAATTTCCTAGAATTGTGATCGCGTGAAAAAAAATTGAATCTTTTAAAACAACTCATCTGAATTTATATTTGCAGATAATGATTTCATGCTACCAATAGCATTGGAATCAAAGAGGTTCTTGCATAGAATGTACAGCACAGAAACAGGTCATTTGGCCCAGCGGGTCTGTGCCGGTGTTCATGCTCCACACAAGCCTCCTCCCACCTCTCTTCATTTAACCTTATCAGCATAACCTTCTATTCCTTTCCACCTCATGTTTATCTAGGTTCCCTTTAAATGCTATTTGCCGCAACTACCCCTTGTGGTAGCGAGTTCCACATTCTAACCACTCTCTGGGTTCTGTAGTTTGTTTAAACATGTAGTTTTCCAATAACTTTAAGAGCTATTCTTAACTAGATTCATCCAGCTCCTTTTGATGGCATTAACTACCATGACATTAATGGCACCACTCTACACATCTACAGTTATTGGAGGGAAGAGGGAAAGGAAGAGAATTTCCCATCTTAATTGAGGCTTACCAATTTTGTTATTTTGTCCTCTAGCTTCACGATGACGATCCAAATGTAATCCATGCTTTGCAGTGTTTATAGAGCTGGGTTATGTTCCTTCTTCTCTGAACCCCCTCCAGTGTACCAGTGTATTTAAGGTAGGATGCCCAGGGTTACACACAATATTCCAAATATAACCTCAGTAATGAGTTATTTTAAACTTTATGTAAACTCTGTTGACTTGCTGTCGGATGTCCTTGAGAAGCATCCAAGAATTTGAGGAGGCTTGTTGATTGGATACTTTGCTCAGTCGCAGCACAACCTTTTCCTTTCCCGGGTTTGCTGGTGGGCAACCTTAGTCCCCACAGTTCCTACAGGCCTAATTTTAAAAATAAGACCTTTTTGTTAGTTTGAGTGGACAAATCCCTCTGGTATTTTTAGTGCTTGCCTCCCTGGAAAGGGAGGTTACTGATGTATTCCAATCACACATTCCACAGGCATATTGCAAATATGATCAACACATTGCATACATGTAAGGTAATGCACATTGGTGCGAGAAACATTTGTTCATATTAAATTCATTTAATAGCCCAGCGGCTCGGTTTAGCTAATAATTTGAAAGGAACTGCGTCGTCCCTACCGCTAGTGACTGCCCCCGCAGCTTAGTATATTCTACAAACTTGGGAGAATTAAAAATAAACATAGGATTGTAGGAAAAGAAAGCACTTGCATTTACATAGCAACATTCATGACCTCACAACATCCCAAAGCACTTTACAACCAATGAAATACTTTTGCAGTGTAGTCACTGTTGTAATGAGAAAACGCAGCAGCCAATTTGCGCACAGCAAGGTCCCACAAACAGCAATGAGATAATGACCAGCTAATCTGTTTTAGTAATGTTGGTTGAGGGATGAATATTGGTCAAGACACTGGGGAGAACATGTCATCCAAAAGACAGCACTTCCAACATTGCAACACTCCCTCAGTATGGCACTGATGTGTCAGTCTAGATTTCGTGCTGAAGTCTCTGGAAGGGGACTTGAATCCACAACCTTCTGACTCTGAGGTGAATGCACGATCACTGAGCAAAGGCTAATGGGGATGGTATTTTGATATATTTCCATCTTCAGTTGCAGTTTCTCTATTTTTGGAACTTCAAAAACATAACTTGAGGATTCTATTTGATGCGGTGTTCAGTTGACACTGAAACTTTAAGTTTTAATAAATGCAATGCTTGTCCATCTATCCATTGCATTCCTAGGCAAGTTTGGATGAATCTGAGGTTCTTCCTGCTAATTTTCATCCGTGAAAACTGATTTGAAGAGTACAACACACTTCGCTTTTTTCTAATTCTCATTTTCTAACTAACATCCCTTCAGAGCTAATCTGATCTTTTAACATTATATTCTGCCTTCTATCGAAACTAGAGATATCAAAAAAAATTAAAAGGTTTCAACAAATGATTATCTTCTGGCTTCCAATATTTGGAATATCCACAACTCACTTATGATTCCCAGCACAATGTTTTGACTCTTGGCATCTTTCAAAATCTTTTGAGCTCCAGTATATCTTTGGTCGGTCTTTCTTTTCTTTCTTTTCTTTCTTTTCTTGCTTTCTTGCTTTCTTTCTTTCTTGCTTGCTTTCCCCATGTTTACCACTGGGTTCCTTTATTAAAAAGCTCTGATCAGTTCTTGCTCTCTCCCTCGCCCTTGTATGTCTTGGATTAAACACTAACATTCAAACTATCAGTGACTCATTTTGGGATTTTTCACCAATTCAAAGGATAATAAAATTGTCTTTCATCCAGGTTACTTAAAAGATAGGTATGCTACAAAATGTCAGTGTGTTGAATCATGTGTTAGTAAGCATACAATTGTCATCAAGAGCTTAACTATTGTACCTTCAATAGGTTAGCTGAGATTTTTCTCATTCTTTCTTGTTTTTGTTTGATATGGGAAGCTGGAAATCATACCAGCATACATTCAGCTACACATGAAAAGGTAAGGCACGACCTCAGTAAAGAAGACTTTATTGGTTTAAAAAATGAACTCGTAACTTCCTCCTCGTCATGTTTCAAGCCTGGTGCAAATTTTCCATCTTCTCAATTGTGCATGACTATCAATGGATTACTATCTTAACACCCAAGACTGTATTACATTTCCAATTTTTCCATAAATCGCCCAGATGCTTATTTCTTGTGCAAAACATTAATTTTTAAAAGAACATGCAATACCATAAATGTAGCCTGTACTTAGTGCATTTAAACCCAAACTACATTTGTGACAATTGGGTTCTTTTAAAATATTTTTTTCTACTAATTGCTGGAATGACTTTTTTTTTCTCCATGTAATTTTCTGTCACCATTACTTTTAGTGGGCATGGGATTTTTTTCAGCTTCTTCCATTTTGATTGTGTGTATTTGGTGGCCTTCATTGGGTTAATGCAAGCCCTTTTACAGATGCAACTGAGGCAAGGAATGGAAAATGTGATATTGCATTAATTTGACTGAAAGCCAAATATTTATAGACTGGTCTTTGTACAAACTTTAACAGACTATCTGCATTGACAGAACTAAAGTTCACTAATGCGATTTGTGCTTTTAGTACAGGATCTGTTTAGTTATGTATTATTGTATTAGAACTCTTCCCTCCCTCTCTCCCACCCACCATCAATATAACTTAACCTCCAAAAAAGCAATTAATTAACTGTCAATTACCAGCCTCTTTTTATAGTGGCTGAGATGCTGACCACTTCTGAAAAATATTTAGTTCTAAAATGTAGCTACAGGGATCTTGAGTGGAAGTTGTGCACAGATTAGATTTTTCAGTAGCAGTTGCTAATGTATAATGATTCTGATAAAGAAAAATGGAATTGTAGGAGCAGCTGCCTCATTTTCATAGCAACGTCTCTTACACCTGTAAGGAATCTTACAACACCAGGTTATAGTCCAACAGTTTTATTTGAAAATCACAAGCTTTCAGAGCTTTTCTCCTTCGTCGGGCGAAGGAGGAAAGCTCCGAAAGCTTGTGATTTTCAAATAAAACTGTTGGACTATAACCTGGTATTGTAAGATTCCTTACATTTGTCCACCCCAGTCCATCACCGGCATCTCCACATCATCTCTTACACCTGCACTAGCATGGAGAGCTGTAAGTGTTAATTCCAGTTTTGCAAGCGGATTCAGTTACCAATTGCTAATGAGACAGTAACATGCTCATTGTCCTTTTATCTAAAGTCCACTGTATTCAATTTTAACATCTTAAAATGTGTGATTTTTTTTTAATGGACTGTGAGCCTTGTTTCTAAATGCAGTGATTTTTTTTGTTACTGTAAACTGGTAACTTGGGGAATTGCCCACCATTTAGCTCATGAGATTTACCAAGAACCAAATGTATGGAAATTGCGCCATCTTTCCTGTGTACTTTTCTACAGATTTGACTCCTACTTAGACTGTGAGCAGTCTTAAACGGATCAATGACTTAGGATCTTCTATTATCTCATTATCCAGATTTTTCAAAAATTCTATTGTCCAAGTATGGTACCATACTTTTTAATATTTATCTGATGGAAGCATTTGGTTAAGCGTCCCCATTTCTAGTTTGTATTGGTATCGGCCTTTTATTGAAAGGCCTAGTCTGACACTTGCACCTAACCGCCCACTTGCATAAATTGCACTTAAATTGAGAGATGCCAGAGGCTGCCACGGTGGGACCCTTTTCCAAATTTCCTTCCACAATAGCGGGAGATACTGCAGCCCCAGCCTGGTTTCTTCGCGCCCCCTCCCCCCCCCACCACTTCCCTAACATGGGAGCTGAGGAGATTAGGGTTTAAATTATGGGTATTCCCATCACTAATTTTTAACTCCATTTCTAATATTTGAATAAACACACTAGGTGGTTTTATACAGCAAAGTCCTGTCTTGCCATAACCATAGGAACAGGAGTAGAATGTTCAGATCCTCAAGCCATTCAGTCAGATCGTGGCTGATCTGAACCTCCACTCCATTTACCTGCCATTGATCTATACCCTGTGATACCCTTACCTAAGAAATATCTGTCGATCTCAGTCTTTAAAATTTCAATTGACCAGTATTTTGGAAGCGAGAGTTCCAGATTTCCACTACCCTTTATGTGAAAGGTGGTTCCTGATTTCACTCCTAAATGGCCTAGCTCTAATTTTAAGATTGTGTCCCTTTTTTATTCTGGATTTCCCACACCAGAGGAAATTGCTTCTCTGTATCTACTCTATAGAACTCCCTTTACCACTTTAAACACTTCAATCATCTGTTTTATGTTTTGGCCTCAAAATTTGCCTGAAACTTGAATATTAGTGCATTTATACCATCCATACACAAAGGGTCATCTTCATGCATCATTGTTTGGAGGCCTTTATTGTTGCATTTATATTATAAACTGTAATGTGACTGACACTGTAGTTGTAATGTACATGCAACCTGAACCCAGAGTCCATACCCAACTTGATAAGGGAGTAAAGAGGAGCCAGTTCAGGCCTAGATACCAGATTTACATTCCACAAATTTAGGGGCAGTTAGAAGGATTTTTTTCATTCAAAGGGTTACTAGAATATGGAACACATTGCCATGTGGCAATTAAAATTGAGTCGATCGCTACATTCAGGGGGAAATTGGATTAAAAACATGAAAGAAAAATACAGAGGTGTATGGGATTAGAGTAAATAGCTCTGATGTGGGCTGAATCACTTCCCTAAAATTTCTTTGATTCTTTGTCATTGTGTTTTCCTGTTTGCTATGTTGAGGATGCCACTTTAATGCATGACTCACCCAGCAATACAATTGTAACTTCTCCATGTCCAATGCTGCCTTTCTCTCACATGTCAATTTAACATCTATATTGCTGGCTCTGCATGTTCTCAAATTAGGATAAAGCAGAACGCATGCGCTTCAATGTATGTACAATGCTTTGTTAACTGCTGTACAAATGCTGGTGGAGAATTTTATTGTTGGTCTCTACTACTAAAAGCTTGAAAGATTCGCTGGAAACTTCTTAGTTTTTGTACTGTCGCAGGTCAAGGCCTTGGAGAGGGTACAGAGGAGATTTATTAGAATGGCACCAGGGAAGCTGGATTATTTCCTTAGAGCAAAGAAGGTTATGGGGAGATTTAATGGAGGTGTTCAAAATTCTGAGGAGTAGTTATGAGAGTAAATTGGGAGAAATTGTTTCTACTGGCAGGAGGGTTGGTAACCAGAGGACACAGATTTACGGTAATTGGCAAAAGACCCAGAAGGGAGATGAGGAGAATTTTTTTTTTACACAGCGAGTTGTTAGGATCTGGAATGCACTGCCTGAATGGGTGGTGAAAGCAGATTCAATAGTAACTTTCTAAATGGAAATCGATAAATACTTGAAGGGGAGAAATTTGCAGGGCTATGGGGAAAGATCGGGGGAGTGGGACTAATTGGATAGCTCTTTCGAAGAGCCAGCACAGGCATGATGGGCAGAATGGCCTCTTTCTGTGCTGTACGAGTCTTATGATTCTAGATGTGAAGCTGAGTGGTGTGAGAGTACCTCCTGGAAGTGGTCTCGATCCTGAATTGGGCTTCAGTTATGCTGCATGTCTTGCTGTGAAGCCAAAGTTGCTTTGTAGTAATGTGACATGTGCATTATAACTGGCAACTAATTCTGTGATTTGCTGCAGCTAGCAGCCTGAAGAAATCTGTGCTCATATATAACCGCTGCAGTGGTTATACAACCAGGCATCCAGAGTGACGTGTCAAATGTGACCTTTGGAAATGCAGAAATGAAGGTTACACAATTTTATAATTGAATGACTCCTGATTCCTGGTGACTTTTAATTTGGTGCTTTGATTATTATCACAATGTTTGAAAAGAAAGAAAATCCAGATGTGACTCAGTTTCCTTTTTTGCTCAGCATGTGATTAGATTATTCAATAACACATCCTTGTAACTAGCCAAATTTGTCATGAAATTAACAATGGTATGAAATATATTTTCTATTCTTTGCCCACTTAAACCAACACAGTTTGGATGGTGATTCATAACTAATTGCATTCTGCAGAGACCGACATGATGTGTTGTGAAAACTTGTATAACTCTATTTAGTTCTGGGCATTTGTGTTTAATCTATTTTTGAGTTTTCCCCTTTTTTAAAACCCAGTATTTGCAAACATATACGACAATGAGGGACAGGAAAAGACCCACTGGCATTTCCAGCCTGTCTCACACAACTGTGTCTCCTTGTGCATCACAATGTGTACACTACCCAGAGGTTAAAAACCCAGGCCAATTAGGGGGAAAAATTCTGACTGTTTCCTCTCTGACCCCCTAGTCCAGAGACCACTCTGGCCCTGATTAATGTTATACAGTACCTACCTTTTTATACAAGGTGATCTCCACTCCAACTAGAAACAGGTCCAGCTCTTGCTTGAAGGAATTTAGTGAATCAGCGTTCACTGCACAAGTCTGCAGCCTGTTCCACAGGTCCAATATTCTCTGGGAAAAGAACCACCTCCTAACATCTAACCTAGTTCTGGCCTTCCATAACTTGAGATTGTGACCCTGGTCCTCCCTAACCTATTTAGTTGAAACAAACGGTCTACACAAACACCATCTATTCCCTTCATTGTCTTATAAACCTCAATCAAATTTGTATTTTCTTAATGTGAATATAAAAACTGTAAATCACAATATGGCATATCTGGTAAAGCAATAATTCCTCCCACAATTAACCAATTTACAGTTACACAAGAGAAATCTAGACATTCACTTATCAAACTGTTGTCTATATAGTATACAGGGTGAGATCCTAAATCAAAACAGACTAAAATGGAATGAGATGAAGGTTGCTAATTTTTTGTCTCTTTCCCCCACCCCAACTCTTTTCTTATATCCACGTATCTAAAGTCTGTAGGTGCAGCAAGTTTGCTTAATAGTTCCCGTAAATATTTGTACAGACGCTCAGTAAGGCCAATACTGGCAAATGGGACACTTTTTTTTTCTACTTGTCAGGTACGGGAGAGTATAGCTCCCAGGTCGGGCATTGCCAGAACTATCGACAGGGTGAAGCGATATACCTTGAACTCGAGCAAAAATAAAACACCCCCTACTGTATCAGTGTGGATAACAGTCATTCTATTGCACTCTAACATTGCCAATTTGTGCCCACTAGTGTTACTTCTATGTACGTGATCTGTGTATATTGGGTTGACTTGCTCAACTCCTTTTGCAGAGGCCTTTGCCGCTAGTGGAGAGTTTTGCTTCAACCACTAGTTTAGTTAATGCGATGCTCTGTTGGTTTCATTATGACTGTCAATATCTGAATTTGAGAAAATTGCAATTCAGAAGTTTTTTTAAAAAGAAAAACTTTTAGGATTGGGGGTAATACATTAGCGTGGATTGAGGATTATTTAATGGACAGAAAACAGAGAGTAGCAATAAACGGGCTATTTTCGGGTTGGCAGGTTGTAACTAGTGGGGTGCTGCAAGGATCAGTGCTTGGGCCTCAGCTATTTACAATATGTACCAATGACTTAGATGAGGGGACCGAGTGTAATGTAGCCACGTTTGCTGACGATATAAAGCTAATTGGGAAAGTAAGCTGTGAGGAGGCCGCAAAGAGGCTGTAAAGGGATATAGTCAGGTTAAGTGAGTGGGCGGGAAGGTGGCAGAAGAAGTATAATGTGGGGAAATGTGAAATTATCCACTTCGGTAGGAAGAATAGAAAAACAGAATATTTTTTAAAAGATGAGAGACTAAGAAATGTTGGTAGTCAGAGGGATTTGGGTACCCTTGTACATGAATCACAGAAAGTTAACATGCAGGTACAGCAAGCAATTAGGAAGGCAAATGGTATGTTAGCCCTTATTGCAAGGGGGTTGGAGTATAAGAGTAAGGAAGTCTTGCTGTAATTATGATGTGAAGATGCCAGTGATGGACTGGGGTGGACAAATGTAAGGAGTCACACAACACCAGGTTATAGTCCAACAGCTTTATTTGAAATCACAAGCTTTCGGAGCTTTGCTCCTTCGTCACTTCACCTGACGAAGGAGCAAAACTCCGAAAGCTTGTGATTTCAAATAAAGCTGTTGGACTATAACCTGGTGTTGTGCGACTCCTTACATTTGCTGTAATTATATAGGGCTCTGGTGAGATCACACCTGGAGTGCTGAGTGCAGTTTTGGTCTCCTTACCTAAGGAAGGATATAGTTGCCTTAGAGACAATGCAACAAAGGTTCACTAGATTGATTCCTGGGATGAGAGGGTTATCCTATGAGGAGAGATTGAGTGGAATGGGCTTATATTCTTTGGAGTTTAGAAGAATGAGGGGTGATCTCATTGAAACATATAAAATTCTTAGAGGGCTTGGCAGGGTAGATGTTGAGAGGCTGTTTCCCCTGGCTGGAGAGTCTAGAACTAGAGGGCATAGTCTCAAGATAAGGGGTCGGCCATTTAGGACCGAGATGAGGAAAAATTTCTCCACTCAGGGTTGTGATTTTTTGGAATTCTCTACCCCAGAGGGCTGTGGACGCTCAGTCGTTGAGTATATTCAAGTCTGAGATTGATGGATATTTGGACACTAAATGAATCAAGGAATATGGGGATAGGGTAGGAAAGTGGAGCTGAGGTAGATGTTCAGCCACAAACTTATTGAATGGTGGAGCAGGCTCGAGGGGCCTTGTGGCCTCTTCCTGCTCCTATTTCTTATGTTCTTAAAAAAAAAACACAGTATATTGACGAAACATTGACATTTTTCCTTAAAATGTCAACTGTATTTTAGTCAACAAGGAAAGTAACAGTAAATATTGTCATTGTGCTGTGAATGGCTGCCAAAGGTTAGCTGTGCAGAAAAGATAGTTGTTTGACGTAACTGAAATTGTTCACTGGCCAGTCAACTTTTATCGCAGCTTTTGTATTGCATTCTGCATTGGAGCTCGATGTTGCAAATGTTTCCCCTGGCTGGAGAGTTTAGAACTAGAGGCCATAGTCTCAAGATAAGGGGTCGGCCATTTAGGACCTCCTTCCTTCCCACCATCCAGGGCCCCAAACACTCCTTCCAGGTGAAACAGTGATTTACTTGTATTTCTTTCAGTTTAGAATACTGTATTCGCCGCTCACAATGCGGTCTCCTCTACACTGGGGAGACCAAACGCAGATTGGGTGATCGCTTTGCTGAACACCTCCTCTCAGTCCGCAAGTGTGACCCTGACTTGCCGGTCGCTTGCCGTTTTAATTCCCCATCCCACTCCCACTCTGACCTCTCTGACCTCTGCCTCCTAAACTGTTCCAATGAAGCTCAATGGACGCTCAAGGAACAGCACTTCATTTTTCGATTTAAGCACTTTACAACCTTCTGGACTCGACATTGATTTCAATAACTTCAGACCATAACCACTGCTCCCATTTTTTCGGACAGCAGGGGCTGGTAATGGTTCTGCTGTTGCCATTTACAGCTCCTCTAGACCCATCTTTTGTTTCTTTACTTGTCCCATTACCACTCTCCTTGCCTTGCACCATCATCCCTTTTGTCATTTAATCACTCCTGCCCTCCACCCTCTCCCTTTTTATTATTTCCTCCCCACCCCCTTTCCCTGGCTCTGTACGTGCTTAACAACTGTTTAATCTTCAACTTCTTCCAGTTCTGATGAAGGGTCATTGACCTGAAACGTTAACTCTGTTTCTTTTGCAACACATGCTGCCTGATTTGTGTATTTCAAGCATTTTCTGTTTTTATTTCAGATTTCCAGCATCTGCAGTATTTTGCTTTTGATTAAATGTTATTGTGTTTAGCTTAATAGGTCAAGTTCTATTTTGTGCAATGTTTTGTGCCTCTTTATGCAATAAGAGGAGGCTTTTGTGGGGAAACATTGAACACTTGGTTACAACAGTTATCAAAGCTGGTTCCTGCACTCAGTCAGTGAAATGGATGGAAAGGTCACTGCTGTTGTTTGGAGCTGTTCTATACTTTCATAACTTGCAGCAAGGTAGAAGTCTTCATTTGAGCTTCCTGGTGGTAATACTTGGCAGACCTAATGACGTTTTTTGAATTATCTTGAAAGAGAGCTGTAAGAAAAAACCTGCTTAATGGGCACGATCCTACATATTTTATTAGGCTGTAATTATGTTCCTTCATGTGAAGTCACGCATTATATCTCCTTGCTCGTTTCTACAAACTAAATGGCACAAAGATTTTCCAAAGTGCATGGTTTTCCACAAAAACATGTGTATATTTAAATCTTGCACACTTCTGTAAATGCCGTATTTAGTTCCTGTAACACTTTCCCAGTCACATTTTATTGATGACGCCTTCCATATTAGTTGTAAAGCAGCATATCCTTAGTTGCCCTGTGCCGTTGCTCAGCGAGTATGTTAGTGTGTACTGGTAATTATACAATGTAAATCCAATCCTTTTTTTTTATCCTGGCATATTACCTGGAGCCTGAAATTCATATTGGGAATTTATAAGCTGCTACAATTATCTAGATTCCCACAGAAGGACGCTTAGGAGTTAAACGTTGCAACCATGTCCCAGACTACTCTTGAGCAACACCATGGGAGAAAGAGGACGTCTTTTATTATTTCTTGTGGGTCATGACCTTTTGACTCTGTCTGCCAATTTCCCTCCTTAGTTTGGTATTAAATTTGTCCAGTGTCTGTCGGGCATACAATTCCTGGAGCCACCATGGCTTTCTTTAATGGAGAAGCTGACTTTTGTTCTCCCCGGAGTTTAGTTTTACTTGGCCAGAAAACAATATGAAGCTGGCAGTATAGCTGAGCTCTGCTGCCACCCATCGCATTCGACAGATAACCAGTCTCAAGCCACTAACTGTAATATAACAGCAGCTTTAAATAGTTTTCAGCCTGTTAGACGTTTCCCAAAAAATTCCATGACATTTATAAATGGCACATGCTATGCGTGCAATGGTGGTAGCAATTCCTTATATTTTTGGTTTTAATCGAAGTAATTAAATTCACCAAGTGCTGTGAGTGGAAAGGAAAAAGAGTTAGGGAGATTCAAGGGTGACTTATTAATTTTCCTACCATTCTCTTTAATATCTTCAAAAACAGTTTAATGATTTATTCCTGTTACTATTTAACTGTGTAAAATTTTCCATCTCAGGCAAGCCATTCAAATCAACTGCATATTGTGGGTGTTGAATGGAATTACTGCTGATGGAAACTATGTGCAGAACCAATGATAACACAGCTGCTGGGCAACATCAGCTGTTTTTTCCATCTTCCAGTGCAAAGCCAAGCTGATTAGCATAGATATCTTGACTAAGTGCTGATGTCACTACTTTCCATTCGAAGTTCATTTTGTCCCAGTTGGAACGTGCAGGTTTTGTTTAAGAATTTGCTGTCTCACACTATAAAGCTCCTGAGGGCTGAGCACTGGATTCTATATAAATTAAGAGTAGTGCACAGCAGGTTGTAATTCATAGGAGTGTCATTTGATCAACAGCTAAGACCATTTTGCTGGATCACAAACCACACCTAGGAGTCTTTTCCTAGACTGAAACCATGCATTTACAAAGCCTTAACTGCAACATTATTTTGATTGCCTGCTTGCCTGACACTGAAGTCTTCACTGATGTTGATGTTCAGGTAAGGAGTTAGCTGATTTTGTGGGTTTTTTTTTAAAAAACAGCTTGAGTGACTATATAGTTTCAATTTATTGTCCATTTCAGGTCATTTTGTAATCCTTATTATTGTTGTTGTCTAGGACGTATTTAACTAGCTTGGTATATACGAGTGTCATTAAGAATGTTTGGCGTTTGGCATTTGACTTGTGGAGCACGTGGTAATTTAGTGTGTGATCGCGTGTGAAACTGATATTGGGGATATCTGGTATTGGTTTCTTAATACTCTCTAAATAGCTAATATGGAATGAAGACCTAATGACATATTATGATCCTCTGTTGCAAAAATTTTCTTTTCCTTCGCTCCACCTCATTTAGTTTATAACTTATTTTGGGGGAAAGAAGATGGAATTGTCTACATAGAATTCACCATCTCCAGGGGGTCTGGGGAAGACTAGGTAACATCTTTTATTTCTGAAATAAAGAGGAAGGATTGCAAGGGGTAGTACAGTAACTGGTGAATGCATTTTCCCAGCTCATTACTTCAGTATCTATAATTGTATTATAATCAGGGAAACAGGTGTATGCTATAAACTCTGTATGGAATAGTTATTGTCAAGGCATTTCAGTAGTAATGAGTGGGGAAGGAGGGAATGGATGAAAAATAAAATCCCAGAATCGTGAATAGCCGAGTGTCTCAATAAACTGAATAGCTGCAAATCATAATTGTTTTTCCAGGAAGTTCTTTTTGTATACTCAAATTGTTGCACTGTGCCAACGCACTGGAAGTTCTAAATGGGAGGCCTCTTTCATAGTGTTTCATATATTCATATAATATATATTATCTCACACACGCACACACACATTCCCCCTCTTTCCCCCCCCCCCCCCCCGCAATTAAAAGAACATAATGTACTTGAGTTAATGAGTGGGTTATTTGAGGGTATCTATTGGTGGAAATTTATGAATGGAGTCCCTAACCTTTTCTAAAATCTAATTATAACTTGAGAGGAAGGTTAATCGTTCACTGACCTAAACTTAATTTAAGATTTAAAAGGAGCCCTGGTTTGCATAAACTTGTTCCTGTTTGAACCCTACTCCAAAATAGTTATCTGATAAATACAATTTCATATGGTGCAGCATTCTGTGAATAAAATGTATATTGGGCATTGTTTTAAATTCTCATTCATACCACTAACGTGGTAAATGATTGTGATACCTTTTTTTGTTGTTTAGTTATTTGTGAAAGAAGCATTTTCCGTTTTGTAAATAACTCAGAAAGTTCCTATGACTAAAATATAAAGTTTTAGATTTGATCCTACTAAGGAAGGTGCAGATAAAATGCGTAATCACCAACGGCCTAGAAAAAGCACACTGTGGTTCTATGGATTCATGGTATACATACCAGATGAACCACTCTATTAATGGAGATTGAGAAGTGGGGCAGCAGTCAGAACATTTCAGATAGTTGCTAACTGGAATTGTAACCTATCAGAGGACATGATGAGTACCGTTCTAGCATGATCATTGAGGAAAGCTTTTTGTGTTATGTAGTCGTTAACGCTTTTACTGTTTTACGCCTAGGATGGTACCGCTTTTATATGAAGGCAAAATAATAACGGACGGTGCTGGGTGAAGGGGTAGGCTTGTCTATGCTGGGTCACTGTGCAGCTTAGCACCAAGAGGCTCCACATGCTGTTGTACTGACTAGATGTTTAATCCTTCCAAGGCTTGAGTTGAGTGAACGATGAAAGCACCCGCATGGTTAGGCCTAAATGCCATACTGAGACCGTGTGAGCAATCATACAGTCAAGGCACAGAAGGAGGCAATTCGGTCCATCGTGTCCGTGCTGGCCGAAAGAGAACTATCCAGCAGTGAAGGGAATGTAACGCATTCTGTTGTATTCGCCCCTATGTTGCTGGTTTTGTGGGCAGATCAAACTCGTTGTTTTGACCTGCTGAGTAGAATGGTCAAGTTTTTTTTTTCCCTGGCAGTTGACTTTCGCTTGAACATACTTTCAGCGTTCAGCCCTACACAGACTTTGTACTGTAGCACAGACACAAAGCTGTAATTTCCGTTTTTAATTTGAATTTGATTTATTAGGACATGCAGGGGAGTTCTCCCCAGTGTCCTGGCCAATATTTATCCCTCAACAAACACCTAAAAACAGTTTATCTGGTCATTATCACATTGCTGTTTGTGGGAGCTTGCTGTGCGCAATTGGCTGCTGTGTTTCCTACATTACAACAGTGACAGCATTTCACAAAGTACTTCATTGGCTGTAAAGCGCTTTGGGACATCCTAAGGTCATGAAAGGCACTGTATAAATGCAATTCTTTCCTTTTACTGTCAGGATGTACAGTGGAACCTCTCTTATCGATGAGAACCTTCATGGGAGACCAGCATCCCATGTTGTAGAGTGCAGCTGTTCAGGGGGAGTGGAGCAGCTTCTTGTATGGCTCCCCTTACACTTTCTTTTTCCAAATCTTTAATTGAGTTTTTCTCAAACTGGCAGAAGATTTGAGAAATGAATGTAGGCAGAACAAAAGGTGTCCAAGAGTACCAGGACAAGTGAGAGAATGGCAGTGGTTAGCAGTTATGGAAAGTGGAGGAGCTTCTTAAATTTTGCTCTCCTTGCACTATTTTTTCGAATCTCTTGACTCTGTCCCTGCAGAGCTGATCATTGTATTCCTCATTCCAAGCTTTATGTCTCCTTCCATTGGGAGAGAAAAAAAATAGCATTTATTGCATGTCAGTGGGCCTTTCTGATAATCGCAAATTCCAATAGTACACTGCCCAAACTGAGTGGGTCTCAAGGAAAACCTTTTTAACTACAAAAGTGGGGCTCACAGAATGTTACCTTTTTTTTTTATTATTGACTCCTGCCTTGTTTTAGATGGGGGAGGGGGGTGAAGCCACCTGACACTTAACACCCTCTTGCAAAAATTCCTCAGGGAGCGGGGTAAGCCTGGGTCGTCTGGTACGCTAATGTCCTGCCTCATATAGAACTTTGTAAACAATTTTACAACACCAAGTTATAGTCCAGCAATTTTATTTTAAATTCACAAGCTTTCGGAGATTTTCTCCTTCCTCAGGCAAATGTTTCAAGATCTCCTTGAAGCCTACGCATTTATACATATTGAACAATAATACATGGTGTTTACAGACTGCCCCTGCAACTGCCCGTTGCCAAGGCAATCACCGTGATTGCCTTGGCAACGGGCAGTTGCAGGGGCAGTCTGTAAACACCATGTATTATTGTTCAATATGTATAAATGCGTAGGCTTCAAGGAGATCTTGAAACATTTGCCTGAGGAAGGAGAAAATCTCCGAAAGCTTGTGAATTTAAAATAAAATTGCTGGACTATAACTTGGTGTTGTAAAATTGTTTACAATTGTCAACCCCAGTCCATCACCGGCATCTCCACATCATATAGAACTGACACTGTCTTCAAATGAGGCGTCATGCATTCCTCCATAGGGATATCGCCTGAATGGACTTTGTTCCCTGCTTCTACTGCAAACTGATGCCGGCAGCAAATGGTCAGTGGCGTCTGGTGTCGGAGCTTTGTTTGTTCTGCCTTCAGGTGTACTGAGCTCTCACATGGTCTGTGGCCAGATAGATAAAGTCTTGAATGTGACTTCAGACCAGCTATGCGCACACAATTCCTGCACACATGCCTCAGAATCCACTCTGCAGTATTAAATGGGACAAATTTGGAACGTGGACAACCGTTTGTTGTTGTGGTAAAGCTTCCTCTGGAAGGTGTTGTGCTGTATGATTGAGTTATAAAACACTTGTGCAGAATATTGCTATTGCAACCTATATGATTCAGGAAATTCACTGACATGATTTTCTGTTCCTTTATTTAACTACTAATTTGAAAAAGTGGTCTAAACTTAGACTCTGAGCAGGAGTAGAAAATTCCATTCACCAATTAGCCTGGGAGTCAATTTGCTGTTTTGATGTCCATTTTGATTTCTCTCTTTCTCTCCCCACCCCCAAATCCCCTTTTTTTAAAAAAACACTTCTGTTTTGAGAACTTGGAATGAATTTAGCCATAAATCACTGCTACTGATTTCATTCAATAATCAAAAAAAAAATCTAAAATTTGAGAGTTAAATGTAGATGGAGATGATTTTGACTGCCTTGTGGAAAGTGGTTCTTGAGCTGCAGTGGTACCAAAGACTACTGTCACACTGAGGAAGGCAACTGGTCAACGGTGTATGTGCGTAGTGCCTAATGTAGGATGTAAGGCTAGATGTGTTGGGAGCTTTCACTTGATTATTGGGGCAGGGGGTGGGAAGAGGTTCATTGCATAGCCCTTAGTTTTTGAGTTGGGTAGCATCCATGATGGAATACAGTTATCCATTAACTGAAATGATTGGGCATAATAGGTAAAATGCCTTTTCACATGCTAACTTTTCTTGCATTGCTATAGTTTTGTACTAAAATTTAAAAAAAAAAATTTTTAAACAAAATATGGACAAATTCAAGGTGCAAATTACAAATCATGTCAGAAGGAAGTTTCAATTTGGATTGAGTCCACTCCAATTGCAGGAGAGTAGTAAAGGAATGAAATCTGACTTGGCAGCATTCATAAGTAGTTTTATATCTAATGTTTTACTGCTCTGTGTGAAAATGATTTAGAATTGGAGATAAGAGGAATCTAGTACCTTGAAATGTGACTATATCTAGCAGGGTTTAACGTTTATTGAGATGTGTTTTAGGCATTTTTTTTTAAAAGAGGTATTTGAACATTAGGCTTGGCACCAGTTTCTCATGAATAGCGTTTTCTGTAGATGTGGCTAGGGAACAGAGCCACAAACTCCATTCCGTAGCCACCGATTCCACCCACCCCTTGGCCACTGTCTCAGGCTGAACCAGATTGTTTGCAACCTCGGCATTCTGTTTGACCCTGCATCCTCTCCATCACAAAGACCACCTACTTCTACCACTAACATTGCCCGCTTCCATCCCTGCCTCAGTCTATCTGTTGCTGAAGCCCTCATCCATGCTTTTGTTAGCTCCAGACATGTCCTGACTGGACTCCTATATTGCACCCTCCATAAACTTGAGCTCATCCAAAACTCTGCCCGTATCCCAACTAGCACCAAGTCCCGTTCACCCATCACCCCTGTGCTCGGTGACCTACATTGGCTTCCGATCCAACAACACCTCGATTTTTAAAAAAAAAATTGTTATCCTTGTATTTAAATCCCTTCATGGCTTTGCCCCTCCCTAGCTCTGTAACCTGCTCCAACCCTCTGAGAACTCTGCACTCCTCCAACTCTGAACTCTTGCATATCCCCCACTTCTTTCGCTCCACCATTGGTGGCCGTGCCTTCATCCATCTGGCCCTAAGCTCTGTAATTCTCTACCTAAACTCTCCACCTCTCTCCTCCTTTTAAGACACTCCTTAAAACCTACTTTGACCAAGCTTTTAGTCACCTGTCCTAATATCTCATTTGGTTCAGCGCCATTTTTGTCTGATCACACTCCTGTGAAGCACCATGGGAAGTTTTACTATGTTAAAGGCGCTATATAAATGCAAGTTGTTTTCGTGTACAGAGTACTGAACAGACTGGGGGTGGGGGGGTGTGTGGAGGGCACATGAGGTTCTGTCTATACATGATTAGGAGGGATTGTTGGCAGTGTTACTGTTAGAAAGGTCATTCTGTTTACCTATGAATATAGGTAATTTTTTTTTAAACATTAACATCCACCAACAGGGCATGACCATGCTAAACCAGACGGTTGCTATGCTTGACTCAGCATGACTTTGGGTCAGCATTGAAATGGAGCACTTTTAAGTGCACTTGCAGCTGATGGTTCAAGGATTACTACTGAGTTGTACTTGATTGGGTTTACTTACTGCAATCTTCCTAAATATGTTTTTCTTGGAGAGCATGCACATGAGATTGCATAACTAGCCATTGCTTCTGCACTTAACTGTGAACTGTTTGAAGGTAATGTAGTAAGAGCGTCATAAGTAAAGTGAGCTGGGATGGCTCAAAAGAGCTCCACAGTGAAAATAGAAACAAATGATTGAAAGCTAAGCTGCCACTCACTCTTCTATATTCCACCAATGCCACTGAGTTTCCCCAATCGCTGGTCTCTCACAGCTGCCTGCAAGCCAGATGTAAACCTGCTGGAACTCACCAAGACATGCAGCCCTGAAGACCATCCCAGCAGTTTTACATTTTGGTTTACAGCCAGACGTGTGAGACCCGCACTCAGGAGAACGTGGCAGCTCTGCCGTGGGTGTTGTGTGTAAAAGTGCCGTTAATGAGGCATTATACTATGTGTAATTAGTATTGGTATGTATCAGAAACTGGTCGCGGTCACTTCTTGTATTTTGCTTTTAGATGTGGAGGATGTCCTACATCTACCAGAAACTGTCTTCACTTATTACTAAACAATCTGTGGGAACTAAATGTGTCCAGTTGCCTGTTCATGCAAAGTCATATGGTTTCCTTTTTCAAGGCAGATATGAGTTTGATTTCATTTGTTAAGATGAAATGCAGCAGCTTTTACTTTTGGAATGATTTGAAAGATCCGCTGCTTGTATATCACGTGCACAATGTTAAATGTGACGAAGTTGCTCACAAACTAAGCTGGGTTTTTTAAACAGTGCAATGCGATTGCTAGAATGTCTTTATGGGAAACGTAAACTGAAACTATTTGAACAATAAAAGTGATGTGTACCCTGCATTGAGAAGTAGTAATAAACTCTTACCATGTGATTGGGCTAAGGTGTTTCCATTCAAAAATCCTGAAGATGCAACCTTCTTGTCCATAGGTCCATTATGCATGTTTAAACATTTTTTTTTCAATTCATGAGACATCAAGTTGACTGTGATACATTATGGGCAAATGCTATTGTCTTGTAATTCCCGATAAAGTGTGCATCAGTAACTGTAAATGGACTTGACCTAGTTTGTGTCAATTATTGACTCTTTAATTGAAGTGCTCATGTTAAGGATCAATCTTGCCAGCTCTTTGACTTGAAAAAGGAAGAAAAGCCTGGAGGACTTTATACAGGGAGAGGCTGAAATGGAGGTGGTGGAATGAGATCATCTACTTACAATAGTCCAATCCAGAGAAGTCCAAACACACAAAACAATGTAACCACTTGGGGCACTCTCATCTCCCAGTCAATTAGCTTGGTTTCCCCTGTTCTGCCCCCACATTATGGCTAGTAGCAGTCCGAAGGCGTGACCTTGTTTGTTTCCAGTGGAACCTTTCATGATGCTGCCTTTTGGACATCATTGAGCAACCTTGGAGGGAGAGAGATCTGATCTTGTGCCTCCCTGCAACTCAGAAAATCAGAGGAAGTCTCTAAAGTGGGGTGTACTTTGACTAGCGAACTTTCTCCTTCTCCCCTTTTGACCTACAGATTTCTGTGATGGTAAAGTGGTGGAGGACTATGCCTCAAATCAAATCTATTAAACCTATTCTGGAACTAATGGCTTGGAATTTAAAAATTGTTACTGTATTAAATCTCTCCACAGGATGACTTTGAGAC
Source organism: Heptranchias perlo (assembly GCF_035084215.1). Lineage (NCBI taxonomy): Eukaryota > Metazoa > Chordata > Chondrichthyes > Hexanchiformes > Hexanchidae > Heptranchias > Heptranchias perlo. The sequence goes on from NC_090335.1 coordinate 63,432,257, forward strand.
ACTATTCAGAGCCTATGACAAGGATGTGACTTTTCAGTTTTTTAAGAGCTTCAGACGTGTGCGGATCAACTTCAGCAACCCCATCGCAGCAACTGAGGCCAGAATTCAACTTCATGAAACTGAGTTTAATGGGAAGAAAATGAAACTATACTTCGCACAGGTATTAATTTCTACTATTGTAATTTTAAAGCAAGTATCTTTTTTTAAAAAATCTAATTACTTAAAATGTATTGAAGAACCCCAAAACTGTTTTATGCTTTCATTAGGCCTTATCCTGAATTAAGTAATACTGAAAAAACTATTTAACATTAAATTTGCAAGTTCATTGAGGCTGCAGGATGACTTTTATGGGAGAATAGCACTCTGATGCTATACACAGTGCTATTCTGAGGTTGGGTATGTTTGGACCCAGAATAGAGGAAGCTCTGGGATTCTTGGACACTGGTACTTAGTGTTTCCAGTCCTGAGCAAGTTCAGTCCAGAATGGCTAGATACCAGTTCAAAGCTGGCCTGACATGAAGTGTGCTGGTTGCATCTAATTTTCTGTGGTCAGCTCATTAGCGCAATTATTCATAGCTCCATGTGTATTTTTGGCCTTGTGGAGGGCAACCAAATCTATTGGGAGCAGTGCCGACTAGAAAATTGTGAATTCAGGTGAAATTTAAAGGGATGAAGATGCTTAAAGGGAAGTGGCAGCTTAAAGGGGCAAAAATGTTGAACCCTTGAAAAGGCTTAAAAGGCATTTCAACCCATTGGCAGCCTTCACCACAGCTGAAATGAAAGGAGGGGGTGGGGGGGGAAGAGAATGGATGGACAAAAGTGAAGTGAAATGGGGGAAAGAATGGACAGTCAAAAGTGAAGTGAAATGTAAACTAATGTGAAGGCATGACATGATTGTACTGTATGAGGAAAGTGGCCAGGTGATAGCAGATCTGAGGCTGCAGCTGATCATTTAATGTCACTGACTGTGCCATACCTATGGTGTATGGTAGCTGCATGTGTTCTTGCAGCAGATGGCACAGATCTGACCTGGAACCAGTAAAACTAGCTCCCTACAGTTGCCATGTAGGCGTGCCAGGGCCTACAGATATGGTTGACAGCATAAAGCAGGTGAGGCCAATTACTGTTGATTTACCTTATCATCCAGTACCACTTGAAAGCATGACCTTGTATGGGGTGCTTCTGAGAAACCATACAGCCTTCTGGTTATATCACATTCGTACCATCAAGTCAGTGTCATTTGCCATCTGCAACCTTATTGTGGATAATTGCAGTCATATCCAAGCTTTGAAACCTGGTTCAGGGGTGTTGACACATAATGCATAAAACGGGTGAAGATCCCACGTGACTCATCTCAACCCATTTAACAACCCATAATTCCCACTTTATGTCTGAAAATTAAATATTACTAATCAGAAAATATACTCTTGGGTGTCTGAAATAGAAAAGTGTTCCGTTCTTTAGCACTATTTAACTCTGAGCACAAAATTTGCAGACCGATTTTATACCAAAATATACCTTTTTAAAAAAAACTTGCAGCATTTTTAAATGAATTATGTTTTTTTTTCAGATCCAGAATAAATCTTTCAGTAAAGGTAGCCCACACCTGGCTCCACCCCATCCAGAAAAGCAGTTTCTCATTTCTCCACCAGCATCTCCTCCTGTCGGCTGGAAGCAAGCAGAAGATGCCACTCCGGTTATAAACTATGACCTGTTGTATGCAATTTCTAAGCTGGGCCCAGGTAATCATAACACATTTTTGTTCATACTTCAATATGACGTAACACTTTAATTGTTCCTTCCTCTTTTCCCCCACCCCCTGCATTTTTCTCTTGCAATATTGCAACTTAGTTCAAACTTTTGTGCAAGCACATTAATACTCTCTAAATGGTGAATTTTTTTGTAGTAAATTGCAGTGTTTTTATTAAATTTACTCATTTATAGCTTGCATTTTTTTTTTTGCATTTGTTTTCATTAACTTGTGTGAAAAGTGCAAATGCAGGGCTTCTCTATAGTACCAGTTTCCTGTATTTTGTGCCTAGAGGGAAGATGAGTTGTTTTTGTCCCAGTGGAACATTCCTACAAAGTGGGTTGGCTGAAATGCTTTGAAATATGACTGGGGTTGATGGGGAAGAGATATTTAAACGGCTGCTGTTGTTTAACTCCCAGAGGCTGGATACTGAATGGTGCTGGTCAGGGAACAGATCACTAGTTAGGGAGTGAGCTGGGGGGGAGGGAGTTATGATGAAAAAGAGGACTTCTGTAAGGAGAGGAAGAAAAGAGAACTAAAATGGAAGAAATATATTGAGGCTGTAGTGACTGTTGAACCATAAGGAATATTATTTTTAAACTACTGAACTAAGATGAATGGAGTAAGTACCATAGTGCAGGACCCAGCAAGATTGAAAAGGGTAGGATGGAAGACCAGTTAAATCAAGCAATAGTTATTAGGTACCACCAGTTTGAGATTTAAAAGCCTGTAGTTTGTAAGAGGAAAGAAGGGCTGAGGATAATGAGTTCTCCATTTTTGAATTCTTAGAAAGAATGACTTGGTAAGATGATCTAATGAGCCCTGGTCAACGCATTGGTGTGTAGGTGGAACGATGTATAATAAATCTTAACATATCAAATGTAAGGAGGTAAATCTTTTGTTGCTAAGATCCACTTTCTTTTATATTCTGTATAGGGGAGAAATATGAATTGCACGCTGGGACAGCCACCACCCCCAGCGTTGTTGTTCATGTCTGTGAAAGTGACCCAGAGCTGGAGCAAGAGCAAGAGGAGGAGGAAGGGAAGAATCGACCTAAACCAAAAATTATTCAAACAAGACGGCCAGACTATACTGCCAGCCATTCTAAGTGAAAGTGAACTTGTCCACTTTTTTTTTGCAAGTTTGACTCCTCGTGCAGAGAGCGACAGCACTGCTGAGTTATAACGGGGATACTGGTCGGCAGTTTCACTAGTGCTAATGATTGAGTTTCCAAATACATCACTGTATGTGTACTGATAGGCAGAAAGAATGTGGGAAGTTTGTACTGTATAAATTTTTTTGCGTTGTTTTCTGCTGCAAGCCTGTACATAAAACTGTAAAGGTATTTAAATGAGGACAGCCAGATCAGCTGACTGAGCAGCAGCGTGATGGTGCACAAGAAAATGTAGCAGCAGTGTTTGGCACTGAACAATTTTTGTTAGTTGTTTATTTTACCATTTTTGGTGTCTTCGAGTGTTTGGAATGTCTCGTTTCCTCACTGTTTTACTTCATTTGCATATTGTTGCAAAATTGCAATTAATCATGTGGTGTTTAGAGTGGCCTGCTACTATATTTAGAATAGTCCTTTCCAGCAGTGCCAGCTTGTATGAAATTTTGACATATTCGAGACTTAAGCAGGGGAAGCGAATTTAATTGCAAACAGTAGCTCTTGCGCATGTTAATTCAACCACTTATCAGGTTCAGTTTGATTTTTTTTACTTTGAAACTTTTATCAGTACAGCCGTGTACTGTAAAGCATTATCTTTTATCAAAGTGCATCACAAAGGGTGTGTTGATAGTTGACACGGCCTCTCATGCGCTTTATCTTTCTACATATCTTCTGCAATGTAGCTACCTATCCCCGTGCACTAAAACTAACCGCATGTACTAAAATGCAGGATTCATTGTGTGGAAATTTTAAAAATTCATTATCCCGGTGCATATATATTTTTTAAAAAAACAATTAACTGACAGAAGTCACATGAGCTGTTTGACAATGTGCTTCACGATGAATCATGCATGACCAATCCCACTTTAGTTTGTCCTTTTTAATTTTAATGTCAGAGCTGGACTTCGATGCTCAAGGCCATTGCATTTTGTTTTCTCTGACTAGTTTACTTGCACAATGAAGCTGTGTGCTACCACAACTAGTAATGTTGCTGATTATTGGAATGGTTATTGCACTTCATAATCCAGAATGAGGGCCAGCTCTCGGAGGCATTTATTGTATGGAATGGAATTCAAACCAAACAGTTGTGTGAATGTAGTCCTCTTTTCTTTTTTGTTTTCTTCCCCCAAACCTATCTACCTACCAATTTTACTTTTGAACTGGACAGCAGGCCGGAATAAAAGGGGACTAAGTCATATGGCTTTATATACAAGGGTTAAGAAGGGAAAACTTCATCACACAATCAAAGGTACAAGACCAGTTATTTGAGAAGGGAAATCAGCAGGAGTAAGACTGATTGACAGTGGCTTATTGTACTCACAATCCTAATCCGAATCCATATGTACCACTACACTTCAATATTTTGTCCTGGCCTGAAATATTGGTCACTTGAGTTACCCATAGATTATTTATGTTAATGTGACTACCTTGAGTAAATGTGGAAAGTACTAAATTACTGATTTGTGATGTATCGTCACAATATACTCATCCTGTGTACAATGTTAGAACCTTTCAAGCTGTTTCTCTAGAAGTGTAATATCAGTAAAGTATTAAATTATTGAACTGTCTGCTGTACATATTGTTCATATTTGTACAGATTGGAATAATTGGGCAGATGTGGGATGTTTACAAATAAATACATTTGCTTTAAATGCCTTGTTAGTTTTGTATGGATGTAGCACTTCCCTTATAAAATGAAATTACGTAACGCTGTTGAACACTTTATCGAATCCTTGGCCGGTCCTTATCAGGACGGTTATTAAGAAAGTGACCTATCTTTTTAAGCTCTAAGCTGCTTGCCCATGTTAATGCCTCAGGCAGAACCAAAGTCAGAATTGGTTTTAAAGGTAGGTATGTACTGCAACGTGTCTATAAATTTATTGAAATCACTGCCTGTGGACCAGTGAATCGCATTAGCTGAACTTTGCTGCTTTTTGTACTATTTTTTTCACTCAACTTTTCAATTATTACATGTTCTATTAAAAAAAAAAGTTGCTTTTGGTGTCCTACTAAATTTTGATTTTTATCTCCTCAAAACTCATCAAGTTGTAGTTGAGAAAAGTAAATTTAACAGTAGAAAGAAATCTTAAGATATTGTGTATAGTTATTGTGGAAAAACAGAAAATTCTGTCACCCACCCACCACTGCCCCCTTGGAATCTGCCACTGGATCAATAATCACCATCCCTCTCTACATTTCCCTCCCAAAATGTCTATTCGCTCTTAAGGCCTTTGTCATCCACAACTTTATTGTGAATGATTGCATTTGATGGAAACTTAGTTCATGGATGGTGATGCCTTGCCCCTTTACTGAAGCCTCCCTGATTGGCTAGATTTTCTACCACCTGCCTTGCCAAAACCACAGCAGTAGTGGCGTGGCCCTTATCATGAAATCACACCTTGGATTCTCCCCCTACTTCTCCTCTTTTGAGAACTTCATCTTGTTCTACCCCTCCTTTAAAATCTTAATTTCTACCACCCTGAGTTTCAGCCTCTGTACTAAGAGATTCCTTGTTCTCGGTGATTTGAATCTGTCTCAACTCAACTTGTCCTGTTTCCCCTGGATTCACTGCCTGCCTCTATTCCCTTAACCCGTCCCTCCATATAAACTCTCCTGCCGTATTCAGACACCCCCTTCAACCTTGCCAGCTCGCATGGTCTCGATCATAGATAAGGTAATCTATGACCACTTCCTTGTATCCCTTACCACCTACATCCTACTTCCTTCTGGGTCTGCCTCTGGAAAAAATTCTCCCACAAGTCGCTTACAGCTGCACTTTCAAACTGCCAACTGTCTAGCCCGCAGCTGTCGATCTGCTCAACCACTCCCTCTCCTTCACCCTTGATGCCCTTGACCTAAATAAAACCATTATTCTCTCCCATCCTGGTTGTTCCCACTCCCCAGTATGGCCCCATCTTCATATTGTCAAGTCCAAGAGGCACAGACTTGAGCGTATCTATCACCATATCTGTATGGACCACATCAAGCACTATCAGTCCTTGCTCCTCTTCCAAAACCATTCACTACTACAGGATCATCCTGGAGAGCAAAGGTAACCACTGGCTTCTTTTATCCACTACCAAACAATCTCTTTAAATCCATCTCCTCTGCCCTTATCTCTAACAATAAATGCATAGACTTCTTTGTTGCTAAAATTGAGACCATCTTTTCAGTTGCCTCTGCTGCATCTCTCTCTTACCCACCAAGGCTTCCCTAGCCCTGAACTGTGTCTTTTCTCCAGCTTCTCTCCTCTCTTCCCCCTTGTTCCCTCTCTGATCTTATCTTATGGATAAGACCTACCTTCTGCTCTCGATCCCATTACCATTAAACTGCTGGCCACTTCCTTTCCTGGCAACCGTGCTATGTAATTAAGGGGAAGAAGAGGAGTTTGTGAGGAGACAAGTGCATTTTGGTCATACCCAGGATTTACATTCAAAGACCACACCACATGTACCTGAGGCATGACTAAGGAAACCTGTCTTTGCTGCCTCTGCTTTCCAAGAAAAGCTGCCACATAGTTGTAGCAGCTGTTGTGCAATGACCTGCAGACCACATCTAGATCAAGGTAAAATCCTCTTATAAAAATAAATGTTACTGCAGCGAAACACGTTTGTGCTAATGGATCTCTCCAAGTTACCTCAAGATACACCTGCCACATCAGGCAATCTACAGTGCACACATGGATCAAGTGAGTGACAAATGTTACATTTGGAAGAGGCAACACCTTCATCACCAGTAGAAAGTGACATCAGCTGTACAGGGTGCACAGCTTTCACTGGTTAGCAGAGTTAGGAACATAGGAATTGCTAGACAAAAAAAAGACCAAGGTGCAGAGTTCTCTCAAGTGTCGTACTTAATTTCCATTGTGGCTCTTCATTATCAACCCATGGTCTTCAGGAACAGAATCAGTTTGCACTCAATTACTGTTCAAGTATTATCTGATCATTCCTACATGTTAGTGGCTATTATCCAAGAAGTAGCTGTAATCACTTCATAGAGTAGCATTCCACAGTACCTGCATTATTTGAAGACCAATGGTTCCCAAAGCTCTCCACCACTGGGATTTTCCTTGCGTCCTGCCTAAGTCTGTTGTAGACTAATTGATTGCGATAGATTGCTATGATTCGTCAACAACTCAATCATGCGACTACTAGGATTGTAGGAGGTGTACTAGATAAACCTTGGTTTTTTTTTGTCTGGCAATTCCTATGTTCCGAAGAAACATTCTGTGGGTGGCTCTTAGGACAATCCTCTGCATCCATGGTGGCTGATCTCCCTGAGAAACCCCTGAACAATAAAGGAGCGTCGTGCCCTGATGCGTCAGCATTTATTTGCTGTTCCTTGGCTGCCAACTCCATCTTCAAGAGAACTGTGCCATGTAGCTTGGGCACAGTGAAACTATTAAAGAACAATGGTATGCATAATGTATTTTTCAAAGTATGTGTGCCCAGTGTATTTTTCAGCAGTGGGAGGCATTATTGTTGAGCATCTTTTAAACCGTGATTTGCTTTTTTTTAAAAAAACATGATAGAGTTGCCAACTCTGGTTGAACATATTCCTGGAGGTTTCATCACACGACCTCAACCGCCCCATCCAATCAAACAGTCGCCTTCCCTTGTCTCCAATACTTTTAGAATTAATAAACAAAAGTGTTCAAGGAAAATAAAAATGACATTGCCCCAATGATTCTTCTCCCGGGTTACTCGCAGCAGTGTCCTGGAGATTAACATATCATTTCTGGAGACTCCAGGACAATCGCGGAGGGTTGGCAACCCTACCGAGCGATGTTGTTCATCTCTCGAGAGTCAAACAGCACATCACTTGCAGCTTGCCCATCGTGTGGCTGCACACTCTGCAAAGGTGCAGAAAGGCGAGCTTCATTTTCCCAATGTGAAATTTGGGCTGTTGTGCAGTCAAGTCACGAGATGACGAGGAACAGCAATTTGTCAAGGAATGCCTCCCGCTAATGGTTAGCGGAAGTAATTGTGGGAAGCTTGATTGCACTTAAGTTTTCCTTTTTGAAGAGCACATGCAAACAGTACTTTGATGGTATATAATTGTGTGTATTCTGATAACTTTAAGGGTTGGTAACACTTTAGTGTCCTGGAGAGACTAGTAGCAATATGAATATACTTCTAATTTGCTCCACCCATCCTCCTTTATTGCAGCAAAGTGGAACCAGCAGAGTAGCATTGAAAGTAGATCAGTCACAGTTGAGCTGCTGGTGTGATGGAATTTTACAGCTCATCAAACAACAAGTTATCGGGAATAAAAACAGAAAAACAGCAAGCAGAAAAGCAGTTAGTGATGTAGTTAGCGACTCAGAAAGGCAAAAGAAGCGGAGGTTAAATAGTGTTCAGCACAGGAATTTGACGGGGTTAAAGGGTATATATTCAAATACAAGGTGTATTACAAACAAAGCAGACGAGCGAAGGGCACAGATAGACACATGGCAGCATGATATCATTGCTATAACGGAAACCTGGCTTAAAGAGGGGGATAATTGGCAGCTCAATATCCCTGGATATTAAGTTTTCAGGCAGGATCTAGTGGGTGATAAAAAAGGAGGGGGGGTAGCATTATTGGTTAAAGAATCAATTACAGTTGTGAGAAGGGATGATATGCTAAATGGATCATCAATCGAGGCCATATGGGTTGAGCTAAGAAATAAAAAAGGGGCAGTCACACTACTAGGAGTGTACTATAGACCCTCGAATAGCGAAAGGGAGATAGAAGAACAAATATGTAGGCAAATTTCTGAGTGCAAAAATAAGAGGGCAATAATAGTAGGGAACTTCAACTACCCTAACATCAACTGGGATTCAAACAGTGTGAGGGGCACAGAGGGCACAAAATTCTTGATCGGTGTCCAGGAGAACCTTTTTTAGCCAGTACGTGACAAGCCCAACAAGAGGGGTTGCAATTCTAGATTTAGTCCTGGGAAATGAAGATGGGTGAAGTGACAGTGGGTGACCATATTGGGGATAGTGTCCACAATTCAGTTAGTTTTAGCATTATTATGGAAAAGGACAGAGTTAAATCAGGAGTAAACATTTTAAATTTGGGGAAGGCAAATTTTACAGAACTAAGGTGATTTGGCAGATGTGGACTGGACACAACTACTTGAGGAGAAATCAGTGGCAAGCCAGTGGGAGGCACTAAAAAGTGAAATTCTACGGGTACAATGCAGACACGTCCCCTCAAAGAAAAAGGATGGCACTGCCAAATTTAGAGCCCCCTGGTTGTCTAGAAGTATACGGGGCAAGATAAAGCAGAAAAAGAAAGCTTATGACTGTCACAGAAAACTAAATACTGCAGAAAGCCTAGAGGAATATAGAAAGTACAGGGATGACGTAAAAAAGGAAATAAGGAAAGCAAAGAGATGGCATGAAAAAATATTAGCTAGTAAGATTAAAGAAAACCCAAAGATGTTTTATCAGTGCATTAAGAACAAGAGGATAGCTAAGTAATAGGTGGGACCTATCAGGGATGATAATGGTAACTTGTGTGTAGAAGCAGAGGATGTGGGTAGGGTTTTAAATGAATATTTTGTCTCCGTATTCACAAAGGAAAGGGATGATCCGGACATAGTAGTTAAAGAGGAGTGTGAAATATTGGATAAGGTAAACATAATGAGAGAGGAAGTTCTAGAGGAACTGGAATCCTTGAAAGTTGATAAGTCACCAGGGCCGGATGGATTGTTTCCTAGGCTATTGAAGGAAGCCAGGGAGGAAATAGCGGATGCTCTGATGATCATTTTCCAATCCTCACTAGATACAGGGGAGGTACCGGAGGACTGGAAGACTGCAAACGTAATACCATTGTTTTAAAAAGGGTATGAGGGAAAGGCCGAACAATTATAGGCCGGTCAGTCTTACCTCGATGGTGGGCAAACTATTAGAATCAATACTGAGAGATAGGATAAACTGTCACTTGGAAAGGCATGGTTTAATCAGGGATGGTCAGCATGGATTTGTTCAGGGAAGGTCATGCCTTACAAATCTGATTAAATTCTTTGAGGAAGTGACATGGAGGATTGATGAGGGTAATGCAGTGGATGTTGTCTACATGGATTTTAGTAAGGCATTTGACAAGGTCCCACATGGCAGACTGGTCAGAAAGGTAAAAGCCCATGGGATACAGGGAAATGTGGTGAATTGGATCCAAAATTGGCTCAGTAACAGGAAACAAAGGGTAAAAGTCGATGGATGTCTTTGCGAATGGAAATCCATTTCCAGTGGTGTGCCAAAGGGCTCAGTGTCGGGTCCCTTGCTGTTTGTGGTATATATTAATGATTTGGACTTGAATGTAGGGGGCATGATTGGCAAATTTGCAGACGACACAAAAATTGGCCGTGTAGTTTATAGTGAAGAGGATAGCTGTAGATTCCAAGAAGATACCAATGGGTTGGTGGAGTGGGCGGAAAAGTGGCAAATGGAGTTCAACCCGGAGAAGTGTGAGGTAATGCACTTAGGGAGGGCAAACAGTAAAAGGGAATACGCAGTAAACGGGAATATATTGAGAGGGGTAGAGGAAGTGAGAGACCTTGGAGTGCATGTGCACAGGTCCCTGAAGGTGGCAGTACAGGTAGATAAGATTGTGAAGAAGGCATACGGAATGCTCTCCGTTATTAGCCGAGGTACAGAATACAAAAGCAGGGATGTAATGATGGAACTGGTAAGGCCACAGCTGGAGTATTGTGCGCAGTTCTGGTCACCACATTACAGGAAGGACGTAATTGCTCTGGAGAGACTGCAGAGAAGATTTACAAGAATGTTGCCAGGGCTTGAAAATTGCAGCTACGAAGAGAGATTGGATAGGCTGGGGTTGTTTTCCTTGGAGCAGAGGAGGCTGAGGGGAGACTTGATTGAGGTGTACAAAATTATGAGGGGCCCAAATAGAATGGACAGGAAGTACCTGTTTCCCCTAGCGGAGAGTTCAAGAACTAGAGGACATAGATTTAAGCTGATTGGCGGAAGGATTAGAGGGGACATGAGGAAAAACTTTTTTACCCAGAGGGTGGTGGGTGTATGGAATTCGCTGCCCGAATTGGTGGTAGAGGCAGGGACCCTCAACTCTTTTAAAAAGTACCTGGACCTGCACCTAAAGTGCTGTAAGCTGCAGGGCTACGGACCGGGTGCTGGAAGGTGGGATTAGAATGGGTACCTGGTTGTTCTTTGGGCCGAATGGCCCCCTTCTGGGCTATATCTTTTCTATGGTTCGATGGTTCTAAAAAGCTGGAAATACTCAGCTGGTCAGGCAGCATCTGTGGAGAAAGAAACAGAGTTCAAATTTCAGGTCGATGACCTTATGTCAGGTTCTGATGAAAGGTCATCGACCTGAAACTTTAACTCTGTTTCTCTCTCCACAGATGCTGCCTGACCTGCTGAGTGTTTCCAGCGTTTTCTGTTTTTATTTCAGATTTCCAGCATCCGCAGTATTTTGCTTTGGAATAAGTTATCGGGATCCCTTTACTGTTTTGTAGCATTTGAAGATCAAGAGGAAAGGATTTGAGTTTAAAGGTGGACCTGAGTAGAGGGAGATTTTTGGTTGTAAATACAGAGCCGATTTGGAGGGGAGGGAGGAGAGATTGGGTTTGCAGGCACTGATGGGAGTTCACTGTATTTTTCCACAATTACAACATGACCTTTGGAACAGCTTCAAAACCGTGACTGAGCATCTTCTAAAATGTTGAGAACCATCAAGTGAAAATTTGCTGTAGATTCCTTCCTTTATACTCTGTAGCGTGGTGCTGTTTCATTTTCACCTAGCAAGATCAAAATTGACCTTGCTATTTTAAGCCATCTAGGTCAGTCAGAATTGAGATAAGCTTTCATTGCTCCTCTCCCTGCTAATGTGCATTGGACATTTTTATCTCCCGTCCTTTCCCGACGGTGCTGATTTTTGATGGGGTATAATTCTACAGTCACTGGCATGAACCCTGTGCGAGCCTAGACCAAGATTGTTAGCAGGCTAGTCGAGCAGAGCTGAGCTGTTTTGTGTGCATTCCAGTTTGGGCACTGGACGGCAATCAGGACCGGAAACCCTGACAGATATTCATTTATTTATGCGCAATATTCACGGGAGCTAATTGTAGAACCCCTGGTGAGATCAGTTCACTCTGCGCAAACTAGAACTTGGAACCTGGGGCCCTTCTGTTGTCTGTGGCTCCGTGCTACAGCTGCCCGTGCTTCTAGGCACCGTGCCATCAGGGGAGCAAATATTTTAAAGAAAAACAGACCAGAAAAATAATGAGAGTTTGCAAAATCAGCCTATGGACACTGAGTACCCTAATTAGATGCCATTGGAGCACATTTGCCACTTACATAGAATTACATAGGATACGCAGCATAGAAACAGGCCATTCGGCCCAATTGGTCTATGCTGACGTTTACGCTCCACACGAGCCTCCTCCCACCCCTCCTCATCTAACCCTATCAGCATATCCTTCTATTCCTTTCTCCCTCATGTGCTTTTCTAGCTTCCCCTTAAATGCATCTCTGCTATTCGCCTCAGCCACTCCTTCTGGTAGTGAGCTCCACATTCTAACCACCCTTTGGTTAAAGAAGTTTCTCCTGAATTCCTTATTGGATTTATTGGTGACTATCTTATATTTATGGTCAGAAGTGAGTCTTGTTAGTTCTCATCTGGGTTGCCAAATGGAAATTGTATCAAATAGGGGATAGAAAGTTGGACGTTTTTCACCCATTGCTTCATTGGCCAATCAGTCACTTTGGAGAAATCCACAACTCAGGCTATTCTAATCTCCTCCTGGCTCAAAGCAAATAGTGAATAGGTTATTGGGAGATAAGGAGTGTGGAGAACCTGTTTTTAGAACCTGACCAGTGATCTATTTCAATTATTATTACAGCTTGACCAGGGCTACATGCTACCTTTATGCTGGACCAAGGTACAATATATGTTGCATTTTCATAGCAGTGCAAAAAGGAAGCTGTGAAGATATGCAAGAAGTCCATGCACATGCTGCTCACCAACCTTGATCTGCCAGTAACATTTTTAATGACCAGAAGAGATGATGCTACACTGAGCTCCTGTCAACCATTAAAATGCATTTCAATTTTTTTATTTAAAAAGTCTTATTCGTTAGGGCACCAGCTCTCTTTATACTGCAACCCCTATACATCCTTACTGATGTGAGATCAGAATGCCATTGTGCAGTTAGCTCTTTATTCTGGCTTTGGCTTCTGGTCAAAAAGGTTGAAAGTTTTTGAGACATATAAACATAAGAAATAGGAGCAGGAGTAGGTCATACGGCCCCTCGAGTCTGCTCCGCCATTCAATCAGATCATTGCTGATCTTCAACCTCAACTCCACTTTCCTGCCCGATCCCCATACCCCTTGATTCCCCTAGGGGTCAGATGAACTGTACAGTCTTTTCCTGTCTTGTATTTCCCTGCGTCCCTGTAGTGTGAACTCTACCCTACAGAAGTGACAACTCTACCCGACAGAAGAAAAAGGCCATCTATTGTCCTTGAGCAGTCACCTGACATTTTCTATCACCCGTTCCATATTGACATCGACAGTTTTATGCCATTTCTCCGAGCTTTCTGCAGAACTTATGGCAGGAGAATGGGACAATCCCCCATGGAAATTCTACCCCATTGTTTCAATTTGTTCCTGTCCTTCCAAACCCATCTCTTAAGTTGATACCATTCTCTCCCCCGTCATCTAGTCTCTACCCACCTACCTTCAAGAGTCCTCTGAATCCCTCTGTAGCTGTGGCAATTTTAGGTTAAAAGTTGTTTTCTGAACCTGATAGAAGGGTATCACCCAACACATTAACTAATTCTTCTCTTTCAGTTGCTATGCTTTTTCAGCATTTATTTCAGATTTCCAGCATTGAAATATTTTCTTTCTATCTCTACGAATGATTGTGCTATTACAGTGTGCACTGTACAATGTATACAAATCTTACTTTGCACGTGAATGAGTTATGATGAGTCAGTCTGTGCACCTGCAAGTAAGCAGGCGTGGTAAATGGAAAAAATTTTGCTAGGATAAGTGATGTACAACCAAGCGTACAGTCGAGAGTGAACTGTGTAAATGTTTTTCTTATGCAAATAACAAATGAAAGCAACAAAGGTTATATTTTAAGACATTTTTTGTTATAAAATCATGATAGTCATTTGATTTTTAACATTTTTTTATCCAAAGAACAGAATGTAAAGTTTTGTCACACGGTACTTACAGAATATTTTTTGATGGAAAATTCCACCCTCCTAATTGTGGATGAAAGGAAATGTCACTTGCCATTACAATCAGTTTTTTTCCAAGACTTGTCAGAAATTGCATTGGTTGGGTTTTATAATAATAGAGAGATTCCATTTTAACACAATCCTTTCTTGAGGCTCATTATTCACTTAGTACACATACAAAACAAGATAAAGGTCAAAATTATATTTATGACAACATTTTTTATGAACATATAGAACATGTTGACTGTCTGAATATTTAGTAATAATATTGTAATGAACCTGGACAGATTTTCAGTTGCCTATTTTGGTTCGCATGATACACTCGTACCTACAATGTGATACCCCATTGAAGTGTCTTTACATAAATTAATTTAGATCACAGTTCACGGAGTGTTAGATAGTGATAAAAGGACTAGCAGAGTAAAACAAGATAAAATGAAAGCTGTTGAAAGCAATGCCCTGATCCGTTTAGATGACTTTGATTACTAGTCATTCACAAAGAGGTACTGAACTTTGCGATTAGCTTCTATACAATGGCTTTCATTCATATTGTCTTTCATACTCACATCAGCACATGTAGAAGTACTAAACATTCCTTTTTTTTTCCAATTTAAAGAAGGAGACAATGGACAGATTTCCATGGTTGGTTCTTCTACTGATTTGCTGTCAGATCTAATGACAAGTGGCCCAACAAACAGAAGTCACCTTGAACAGATCTTTGTTTTTTAAAACATGCCACCAATGTCAATAAAGGTCAGCAAGAAACTAATATTGTTTTTAAATTGTATTATTGTCTTTGTGTTTAAATCCCTCCATAGCCTTGCTCTCCCTATCCCTGTAACTTCCTCCAGCACTGCAACCATACACCTGAACTCTGCATTCTGCTGACTTTGGCCTCTTGTTCACCTCTCCCCTTTTGCCTCATCATTAACAGCTGTACCTGTCTCTTGTCATCTTATTGCAGAGAACTGATTGCTGCTGCTGCCAACAAGATTTCTGGCCTCGCCTTGGCCCTTCAAGCTGCTGCGGTACTTTAAATCCTGCAACAACATGAGCTTTTCTGCGACCACCCCATCCAGTGCAAATGCCCAATTTATGGCAGATTCCCACTGGGGAACCCACCAATATTAAAATTAGCTGACCCTGGAAAATCCACCGAGTCAGTGGTGAACTGAGGTGGGGTCGGGTGGGGAGTGGGGGGAGGATGTAGAAGACCAACCTTCACCGATGCTTCCCTTGGCGTTATGGCTGAGCAGAATCTACTGGTGCCAATGTTTTCTTCTTGCTATTCCTTTGATTGCTATAGCAAAGCTTTGTGACCATTACCATATGCAAGTGCTCCTTAAGTACAGACGAAAGAAAGGTGGCAAGGTTACAGTCAGAGTATTGGAAAATAAGTTTGATCCCCACCTGACCCACCAGAACAACTGTAATTCAGAGTAAAATATCACTGGTATCATTTTAGGTTTAGTGTTGGAGTGGCTTCATGTTGATTAGTAACTTTATTTTGTTGAAGGGGCAAAATATTATAAGGGGGGAGATATTCTGTACCCGGGTGGATTCACCATGGGGGGATTCTGCACCAAAATGGGTTCACAGAGGGAGCCTCTGTACTGGGATGGATTCACCAAGAAGAGTCTGTACTAGGGTGGATTCAAAAGCAGGAGACCCTGCACCAGAAATGATTCACCAGGGAGAGACTCTACATTGGGAAGGTTTCACCAGGCAGCTTCTGTATTGGGATGGATTTGCCAGGGGGTGACTGTACTAGGATGGATTCACCAGGTGACTATCCTGGGATGGATACGCAGGAAATCTCTGTATTGGAATAGATTTGCCAGGGAAGATTCTGTGCTGGGATGGATTCACCAGTGAGAGGCTTTACTGGGATGGATTCACTAGGAAGAGTCTGTACTAGGAATGATTCACCAAGGAGAGACTCTGTGCTGGGATGGATTCACCAGAGAAAACTCTGTGTTCGGATAGATTTGCCAGAGAGGATTGTATTTGGATGGTTTCAACAGGGGAGAGACTCTGTACTGGGATGGATTCATCAGGTGTAGACTATAATGGTATGGATTCACCAGAGGAGACCCTATACTGGGATGGATTCACCAGAGGAGACCCCATACTGGGATGGATACACCGGAGGAGACTCTGTTCTGGGATGGATACACCGGAGGAGACCCTGTTCTGGGATGGATTCACCAGAGAAGTCTCTGGACTGCAATGGATACATCAAAGGAGTCTCTGTGCTAGGGTAGACACACCAGGGAAGTCTATGTGTCACGAATTTGATTGAGTTTTTTGAAGGGGTAACCAAGAAGATAGATGAAGGCTGTGCAGTAGACGTGGTCTACATGGACTTTAGCAAAGCCTTTGATAAGGTACCGCATGGTAGGTTGTTACATAAGGTTAAATCTCACGGGATCCAAGGTGAGGTAGCCAATTGGATACAAAATTGGATTGACGACAGAAGACAGAGGGTGGTTGTAGAGGGTTGTTTTTCAAACTGGAGGCCTATGACCAGCGGTGTGCCTCAGGGATCGGTGCTGGGTCCGCTGTTATTTGTTATTTATATTAATGATTTGGATGAGAATTTAGGAGGCATGGTTAGTAAGTTTGCAGATGACACCAAGATTGGTGGCATTGTGGACAGTGAAGAAGGTTATCTAGGAATGCAATGGGATCTTGATAAATTGGGCCAGTGGGCCGATGAATGGCAGATGGAGTTTAATTTAGATAAATGTGAGGTGATGCATTTTGGTAGATCGAATCGGGCCAGGACCTACTCCGTTAATGGTAGGGCGTTGGGGAGAGTTATAGAACAAAGAGATCTAGGAGTACAGTTTCATAGCTCCTTGAAAGTGGAGTCACAGGTGGATAGGGTGGTGAAGAAGGCATTCGGCATGCTTGGTTTCATTGGTCAGAACATTGAATACAGGAGTTGGGATGTCTTGTTGAAGTTGTACAAGACATTAATTAGGCCACACTTGGAATACTGTGTACAGTTCTGGTCACCCTATTATAGAAAAGATATTATTAAACTAGAAAGAGTGCAGAAAAGATTTACTAGGATGCTACCGGGACTTGATGGTTTGACTTATAGGGAGAGGTTAGATAGACTGGGACTTTTTTCCCTGGAGAGTAGGAGGTTTAGGGGTGATCTTATAGAAGTCTATAAAATAATGAGGGGCATAGATAAGGTAGATAGTCAAAATCTTTTCCCAAAGGTAGGGGAGTCTATAACGAGGGGACATAGATTTAAGGTGAGAGGGGAGAGATACAAAAGGGTCCAGAGGGGCAATTTTTTCACTCAAAGGGTGGTGAGTGTCTGGAACGAGCTGCCAGAGGCAGTAGTAGAGGCGGGTACAATTTTGTCTTTTAAAAAGCATTTGGACAGTTACATGGGGAAGATGGGTATAGAGGGATATGGGCCAAGTGCAGGCAATTGGGACTAGCTTAGTGGTATAAACTGGGCGACATGGACATGTTGGGCCGAAGGGCCTGTTTCCATGTTGTAAACTTCTATGATTCTATGATTCTATGATAGATCCACCAGGGGGAGTCTATGTACCAGGATGGATCCACCAGGAGAGACTGTATACGAGGATGGATACACCAAAGAATGTTTGTGCGCCAGGGTGGATACACCAGGGAGAGTCTGTGTATGAGAATGGAAACACCAGGGAGAGTCTGTGCACAAGGATGGCTCCACCAGGAAGGGTCTGTGCACAAGGATGGATACACCAGGAAGAGTCTGTGAACAAGGATGGATACACCAGGAAGAGTCTGTGTATGAGGATGGAGACACCAGTGGGAGTTTGTGCACGAGGATGGATACATCAAGGAGAGTCTGTGTATGAGGATGGGTACACCAGGGAGAGTTTGTGCGCCAGGATGGATACACCAGGAAGAGTTTGTGCGCCAGGATGGATACATAAGGGGGAGACAATACCAGAATTGATTCACCAGAGGACTCTGAATCAGGATGTAGATGGATTCATAGGAACATAGGAACAGGAGTAGGCCATTCAGCCCCTCGTGCCTGCTCCGCCATTTGATAAGATCATGGCTGATCTGTGATCTAACTCCATATACCTGCCTTTGGCCCATATCCCTTAATACCTTTGGTTGCCAAAAAGCTATCCATCTCACATTTAAATTTAGCAATTGAGCTAGTATCAATTGCCATTTGCGGAAGTGAGTTCCAAACTTCTACAACCCTTTGTGTGTAGAAATGTTTTCTAATCTCGCTCCTGAAAGGTCTGGCTCTAATTTTTAGACTGTGCCCCCTACTCCTGGAATCCCCAACCAGCGGAAATAGTTTCTCTCTATCCACCCTAGCTGTTCCCCTTAATATCTTATAAACTTCGATCAGATCACCCCTTAACCTTCGAAACTCCAGAGAATACAACCCCAATTTGTGTAATCTCTCCTCGTAACTTAACCCTTGAAGTCCGGGTATCATTCTAGTAAACCTACGCTGCACTCCCTCCAAGGCCAATATGTCCTTCCGAAGGTGCGGTGCCCAGAACTGTTCACATTACTCCAGGTGCGGTCTAACCAGGGTTTTGTATAGCTGCAGCATAACTTCTGCCTCCCTTGTACTCCAGTCTTCTAGATATAAAGGCCAACATTCCATTTGCCTTCTTGATTATTTTCTGCACCTGTTCATGACACTTCAATGATCTGTGTACCTGAACCCCTAAGTCCCTTTGGACATCCACTGTTTTTAACTTTTTACCATTTAGAAAGTACCCTGTTTTATCCTTTTTTGATCCAAAGTGGATGACCTCACATTTGTCTGCATTGAATTCCATTTGCAACAGTTTTGCCCATTCACCTAATCTATCAATATCGCTTTGTAATTTTATGTTTTCATCTACACTGCTTACAATGCCACCAATCTTTGTGTCATCGGCAAACTTAGATATGAGACTTTCTATGCCTTCATCTAAGTCGTTAATAAATATTGTGAATAATTGAGGCCCCAAGACAGATCCCTGCGGGACTCCACAAGTCACATCCTGCCAATGTGAGTACCTTCCCATTATCCCTACTCTCTGTCGCCTTTCGCTCAGCCAACTTCCTAACCAAGTCCGTACTTTTCCCTCGATTCCATGGGCTTCTATCTTAGCTGGAGACGGGAGGAGACTGTGTGCCAGGATGGATTCTTTGGGGTGGGGGCATGGCAGATCTGTTATTGGGATGGGTATATTTCATAACACTAGCCCTGAGCTCCAGCCTGCTGTGTGCTCTGTACCAGAGATCCCTGTTCTCGTTTCTACATTCACAACCCCACTTTGCACTCTCTCCTCTCCCCACCCCACCCTCCACTACCTGGCCTTACACCCATACCTGGGCCTTGTCTTAGTCACCTTTGTCTGTCCAAACATCCAACTGATGCTGGAGTTCCGGACGGCTATGCTGCTCGCTGTCCCACTGTCTCTCCCCACAGACCCCTCTCCATTTAAATAAACACACATGAAAACTTCAATAGCTTACTCACATTTCTAAAATTAAAACCAAAGTATTATGATTTTCTCAACAGTGTGGCCTCATACGATAGGACAGTTAGGATTTGAGTACAGTCTGAGGTAGATGCCAGTGGCAGCCAGTGCTACTCGAACATTAGTGTTCAGGATTCTGGAACGCAGTTCCTCCTTCCCATCCAACCACTTTCAATTATGCCTAGACTCTGAGCTCCCTGAGAGCCCTGAGTACTGACTGGTATGGCAGGTTGGAGTCGCTGCAGGAGTCATTCCTCTCCCCTCTCCACAGCCCTCGCTCCCTTATCCTGACTGGAAAATCCTTCCAAATTACTCCAGAAATACTAGTGAAGCTCTCTCTCTCTCTCTCTCTCTGCCTCTCAGTGTAGCTTGGTGCCTACATCTCTGGCACTTCACCCAGTTTCTGCTCCACAGAGACCTGCCAGATCACAGTCAGGTGACAGACAGCGGGCCTGTTTTACTTACTCTTTCAGCGGCGGCCTCCTGCGGTCCCTTTAAGGGCCGCTGGTTGGGCCGCTGTAAACCCGGAAAAGCTCTGCCTAATTTATGTCGAATTTGGCAGCGGGGTCTTAAAACAGTTAGGGCTGATTAGCACTTTCAAAGGAGCCAAACGTCTGTTTTAGGTGGGCGCACTGGCCAATTACAAGTCGCTGGCCAAATTCACAGCCATCGCACTTTCGAGGGAAATCGGGCCCAGATCAGACATACCTGTTTTCTAATCCGATTGGTCCCGCCAACCAATGATCGATAATACCATTGATTCCCACAGACCAATCAGCTCTCCAAAATGGAATGGCTATGAAAAAGGATGGACTGCATGCATTTTTTTTTACAATACCAGCAGTTCTCCCATCAAATTGTTCACAGCAAGTCAGATGATGCAATGTTTTTTTTAAGGACAAGAGTGTTACACCATTGTAATGCACAGTGTATTATTCTGCCAATGTGGAGCTGTGTCCCTTTACATCTATTGTTAAATAAACATAGGCTGAGGTCAATCAGATCTAAATTGTTGTTTGGTTAAGGAACTTTGCAGATTGGAATATAAACAGAAAATGCTGGAAACACTCAGCAGATCAGGCAGCATCTGCGGAGAGAGAAACAGAGTTAACGTTTCAGATCGATGACCTTTCATCAGAACTAATTTTAAGATTGTTTTGCATCTGTAATAAAGTGTGACAATGGTGAGTGCAAGGGATGCCCGAGCATCCTCGGCATCCAGAGTGCGAAGGGACTCAAGATGGATTTAAACTTTAAAAGGCCAGTTTCCCAAAATCAATTGGTTGCAGCTGAGTCAGACACCCCCCCATCAGTGTTGTAAATGGTCTGGGCACCCCACCTGCAATAAACAAATGGCTCTGATCCCAGGATATGGGATTGGGATCAGGGCGCATCCATGCGAGACTAGAAGATCTGCCTCCAAAAGGCCTTCCCCAGAATTTCAGCCTCCCCTGTTTTTATTTATTGCAGATATAAATAGAGCACCAAGGAACAAAGCTAATCTGCGGCAATCGAGATCAGCTAACTCCATTAGGTGCTTGAAGGAAAAGGGAGTAAAGAGATATAGGAACAGGAAGGTAGATGGGATCAGGAATATTGCTTGTGTAGAGGATACACACCAACATGGACTGGCCTTTTTCTATGTAATTCTATGTGTGAATCTAATTGGCCTTCTTTGAAGAGGTAACAAAAATATGATAAAAGGGACAATTTTTAAGCAGTAGATCAGTAGTATTATTAATCACCTACCGTCCCCTCACCTCCTTCCTGAATCCTGGCAATAGATCTAAGAAAACAGGCAATATTATTGATAGTAAGTTCCACATCTTACTAAAACTTGAGAAATTGGGGGTTATATTGGATAACCAGCCATCACTACCTGTGCTGTTCAGTGGCTGCACGCACCAGCAGGTGACCCCAATATTGGGCATGGCTAGCACCACTTAAAGGCAGCTTGAACCTCTTAAAGGGGAGGTGAACTGTGGCTGCAGGAAGTGCTTTAAGTCCATTGGGAAGTAAATCTGTGCTGGACTGTAGTGAAGAATGATGATGATGGGAACTCTGGATTTTTTTATTGAGCAACAACTTGGCAGCTCAAAGTTTGCAGGAATCTTATATTTCCCCCTGAGCTGCTCCATGCTGTAATTTTTCCTATTTCTTGCAGCATCTGTCAGTGGAGGACTGCCCCTTTAAATAGAGCTCCTCCAGCTGACAGTCCTTACTGCGCATGCACAGTCTGCCCGACGCGCAGATCAGCAGCGGGGAACCCGGAAGACCAGGTAAGTGGATCCAATTAGCCTGCGATTGCGCGCGGGGCAGACTGATTTCACCGGGCGCGTTACCCACGCACCCAATCGTCCCCCCCGCCGCGAACCCGCCGCCCTGGTAATATCGAGCCCCAAGATTCTCTGATGATGCACTAGAGGCCTTGGTGCAAGAGGTGGACAGAAGGAGGGGCATCCTATATCCGCAGGGGGACAAGAGGCCCTCCAGATAAATGCTCCGGAGATAGTGGGGGACGAGGTCAATGCCAGGAGCATAGCACAATGAACATGGACTCAGTGCAGGAAGAAGTTCAATGATTTAACACGAGTTGTCAAGGTGCATAAGTTCAAGTTTCAAATGGCATATCTCACCAACTGCACCACTAGGCTCATCCACTGCTCCACACACTACACCCCCATCACACACCTACCAACAAACTCTTCCAATCAGTACTCAACTCTTCCAATCAGATGCTTCATCTCACCCTCACACAATACCACTGTTACAAGTCACACACCGACATCTCACAGGTCATGCACACTGGCAGCTATTCAACCTTGACAGCCACATCACCCAAACATCTTGCAGGATACTCACCGACACACTTCCCGCTTTCTTGCATGAGAAGGTGGCGCATAACAGGAGGCAGCAAGTGGCAGTGGCTCCATGGAACATGAACTTGCTGTCCTCTCTCAGGATGACAGCACTCCTGTCCCACCCCTGCCACTCCACCAATGCCCTTGCTGTTGCCTATCAGCGAGCCACTCTGTAGAGTATTGAAACTTTATTATAGAAACATAAGAACAGGAGCAGGCCATTTAGCCCCTTGAGCCTGTTCCGCCATTCAATGAGATCATGGCTGATCTGTGACCTAACTCCATATACCCGCCATAGCCCATATCCCTTAATACCTTTGGTTGACAAAAATCTATCAATCTCAGATTTAAAATTAACAATTGAGCTGGTATCAATTGCCGTTTGCGGAAGAGAGTTCCAAACTTCTACCACCCTTTGCGTGTAGAAGTGTTTCCTAACTTCTCTCCTGAAAGTCCTCGCTCTAATTTTCAGGCGATGTCCCCTAGTCTTAGTTTCCAAGTATGGCGACCTCTAAAAACAGGTCCAATTGCAGTGCGAGGTCAAGACAGTGCGTTGGTTGGAGCGTGGAGTTCCAAAATGGCAGTGGTCCCTTTAAATCAGTGTTGCACATTGATTTACATCATAATCTCCCTACTTTACATGCTGCCGGCATTCGTTAAGTGCATGTGCGCAAACGCCTTTACCAAGAAGGCGTCCGGCACACGTCACACCAGAAGTGTGCCCGCGCATCTCGGACGCAATTTTCAAGGCTTAGGGTCCGCATAGCGCCTACAGAACGGGTGCTACGAGGCCCAATTTAGCCCCCATTATGACCTACGTAGACCAAAGTGAATAACCCATGAAAATGGATAATATTTATGAATGTATTGTTGCAGGAATATGAAAAGCATTTCTAAAATCCAAACTCTGTAATGCAAGCTAATAATAGTTGTTCTTCTGTCCACTGGTAACCTTGACGTGTTCTTGTTATGGAAGAATTACACCATAGTGTAATATAAAGTAATAAGAAAATGTTGAAATCAGTGTGTTAGATAACCATCTGATACTGGATTTGAGAATGGCAAGGACAATGAGGTTAATATCAATTTAATGACAGGAAAATGGACATAGTTAATACAAGAGTTGATATCCTTATCAGGAAAGGCTGAACAAGCTGAGCTTCTTTTCTCTAGAAATGAGAAGGCTGAGGGGTGACCTGATAGAGGTCTTTAAGATAATTATAGGGTTTGATAGGGTAGACGTGGAGAAAATGTTTCCACTTGTGGGGAAGTCCAAAATTAGAGGTCATAAATATAAAATAATCCCTAATAAATCCAATAGGAAATTCAGGAGAAATTTCTTTACCCAGAGAGTGGTTAGAATGTGGAACTTGTACCGCAAGGAGCAGTTGAGGCGACTAGCATAGATGCCTTTAAGGGGAAGCTAGATAAGCACATGAGGGAGAAAGGAATAGAAGGATATCCTGATAGGGTTAGATGAAGTAGGGAGGGAGGAGGCTCATGTGGAGCATAAACACCGGCATAGACCAGGTGGGCCGAATGGCCTATTTCTTTGCTGTAGACTCAATGTAACTCAATGTGAGTCAAGGTAGTGTTGGACACATGACCGCAGCAGACATTCCCAGCAATGGATGACCAGAATTGAAATTACACACATGGCTGATCATTGGACCAGATCTTGCTGGAGTGGGGCATCTTGAGCCCTGTTAGTCAGACTTTTTATGCATCTGCGGTGTATGTCATTAACACGCCATTAATCTTTCAGTGGGATCCGGCCTAATTTGTAGGTATGCAAGCGATAGGTGACTGCCACATTTCAGGATGTTTTTCACCATTTTTTCCACAGAAATAATTTGGACATACTTTTAAAGGTTGGCGCCTGGAATTTCCACACTGATTCTCCCAATCATCTACTGTAACTTCAGCAGAAAATCAGCAGAAACCCCTGAGAAATGTAAATGGCCATTTACGCCATCCTTCTGGAGTTTCCGCTGATTTTCTGCCGAAGTTATGGTGGGTGATCGGGAGAACTCCCATGGAAATTTTAACCCTGGGTTTTTAAGACAAATTATGTTCATACAATTATTAAAAATGAATTCTGAGATGATGCAAACCAGTTTCTACCCCATTTTGTTTAAGTCAAGTAAGATGACCCACTGAGCAGGGAAAGCATAACGTGCTCATCAGTGTGTGTTATTGCACAAAGATAAACTGTACTGTTTGAAGCAAATGAATCCGATCATGGCTGCTGGTCTTTATGTTCACTCACTGCAAAATAAAGCATTTAAAGATTGATACCTAGCTTTGGCAAGAGTTTTTTTTAGACTACCTTCAAAGAGGTTGAAGAAGCTCGTGCACAAAAGACATAAATATCCAATTCAGACCACAAGGGATACTACTGTTACACTCCTGGGTCATGCAATTGTATAGTTACCTTTTTGGGCAGTACGGGCACACCCATAAACGTAAGACACTCACACTATTTACAGGAGTGGCTTGCACTGCTATACCTGAGGCAAGACTCTAAACAACAACAACTTGCATTTATATAGTGCCTTTAACGTAGTAAAAACGTAGTAAACTTGTAATAGTGCCAGAGAACTGAATAAAGGATGATGCATTACTAAATATGTGGCGCTGCACTCCCATTTCCCACACAGTGGGGATAATTTTGACTTTGTGTGATAGTGCGAAACGGGTGATAGTGAATCAGCAGCCCGTTTTACATCTCTGCCTATTAAATCACCTGCTTAACATTAGATGAGAATAATACATTAGATTAGAATACAATACAATAGATTAGATTAGAATAAAAATAACTTCAGATTAGAAGCTAACTGGGGGAAGTTTTGACTTTGTACAATAGTGCAAAACGGGTGATAGCGAATTAGCAGCCCATTTTACATCTCTCCCAATTAAATCACCCGCTTTACACTATCGTAAAAAGTCAAAACTATCCCCCAGTTAGTTTTGAATCTCTTCCAGTATATTAGGGAGAAGCGTTCAGGAGAGATTTATTTAATGCATCATGCAGGAGAAATCAGTGGATAGATCATTAGAAGAGAGAAAATAGACGTAGAGAAGATGGGCTCGATTTTACCAGGCCTGCGGGTTTCCGGCGGGTTGGGTTTCGGGAGCGTGGTCAACACGCTCGGTGAAATTAGTGGGTTGCCCGCGCGATCGTAGCAGGCAACACACTAATTGGATCCGTTTACCTGCTCTTCCGGGCTCCGCGCTGCTGGTCTGCGCGTCGGGCGGGCTGCGCATGCGCAGTACGATCTGTCAGCTGGAGGTTCTCTAGTTAAAGGGGCAGTCCTCCACTGACAGATGCTGCAACCAATAGAACAAATTACAGCATGGAGCAGCCCAGGGGGAAGGCTGCTCCCAGTTTAATGATGCCTCACTCCAGGTATCATCAGATGGGGTGAGGAGGAGGGGGAGGACAGAGATTTTTCACCCGGCGGGCGGGAGGAAGCGGCCTGCCTCTGCCACCAAGAAGGCCTGGCTCGAGGTGGCAGAGGGGGTCACCTGCACCACCAACATATCGCCCACCTGCATACAGTGCAGGAGGTGCTCCAATGACCGCAGTAGGTCAGCCACAGTGAGAACACGTAGTCTTTCCCCTACACTCCGTCTGCCACAACACTGCCCCCACCCCACATCTCCTTCGGCACCGCCAACATCACTCTGTCACATCACCCCTCATACCCACTCAAACCCCATCCTCATCTTACCTGCACCTACTCACCTCACGAGTACTCACCCCGCCACTAACACGCAACCCAATCCTCATATAATCTCATGGCTCTATCCCATACGCACCCTCTCGTGCATCTCCCTCACGGCCAGCCTCACTCAACCTGCCACCACCTGTGCTGCAGCCACAGGGCATGCATCACACATGTGCAGTAGGCAGCGTAAGGCAAACGTGTCGTGAGCATGAAGGGGATGCACAAGGGTGTTTGAGGGTTTGTCATGGGTGTTACCTATATTGAATTTCAGAACAACTCACATCACACATTATATTGGCACCACCACTGCCATGTCTCCGTGAATCCTGTCTGTTTTGTGCAATAATGCCCGCTCCTGGGTATCACTATGAGGACCCACCACTGATGCCACCCATTGTGTCACTGCAGAGTAGGTGCAGGTGTATTTGCAGGGCTCCTCCGCGCAGACGACTGAGAGACATCGGCGGTGTACCCGGCTGCACCCTGGAAGGATGCGGAGGAGAAGTTGTGGAGAGCAGTGGTGACTTTGGCAGCGACAGGTAAGCAGATGGTGCTGGGGCCAGCCAGGAGCAGCTCGGCATGAAAGAGGCTGCAGATGTCCACGACTACATGTCGAGTGAATCTGCGCCTCCGTGTGCACTGCTGCTCGGAGAGGTCCGGGGAGCTGCGCCTCGGTCTGTGGACCCTGTGGCGAGGGTAGTGCCCTCCGCGATGCGTCTCTCTCTGCGGTAGCCCTCCCTCCTGCTGTACAGGTGGATGTGTCACAGCACTCTGTTGTGGAGCTCCACGTTTCAGAGGTGGACGGCGTGGATGGCGAGGCTGGCGATGTTGTGCGCCCTCCGAGGAGGTCATGACTGCAGCTACGGCGGCCCCCATCCGCAAGATGTACATCTGAGGGGGTCCGCAAGGTAGGTACATGTCTCCGGACCCCGGGGTGAGTGTGCAGGTTGGTGACTTTGACCGTCAGGAGGGGGGTGGTTGAGGCCACACTTTGTCCCAAGTGACAGAGCGGCTTCCTGCAATGGGTGAGGGTCTCCCCCCCCACCTGTCAAATGGACCTTTGCAGCTGCCACAGGCTGACGGCTGCAACACGTCCAGTTCAACTAGGACTGTTTCCCCCAGTGTGTGAAACAGTCCCATGTTTCTCCAAAATCACACACAGTCCCTTAATCAGGTCAGTTAATGACCTGAACAAGCAAAATAAATACACTCAAGTGGCATCCCGCTGGCTTTAATTGCCTGCGGGATTCCCACCAGCGGGGGCTGTGCACGCACCCCCGCACGTCATCGGGGAACCCGGAAGTGGGCGGGATCGTGGCGCGATCCGGTCACGTGCCTGGATATCGGGATTTTCGGGGCCCCCCCGCTGGAAACGCATACGAAACCCACTGGTAAAATCGAGCCCCATATGTTACGTTGATATGTAAATCAGTAAAAGTGACCATGAAGCTGTGGGATTGTCGTAAAAACCCAACTGGTTCACTAATGTCCTTTAGGGTAGGAAACCTGCCGTCCTTACCCAGTCTGGTCTATATGTGACTCCAATGTGCTTGACTGCCCTCTGAAATAGCCTAGCAAACCACTCAATTGTATCAAACCGCTACAAAAAAGGATAAGAAGAATAAAACCAGACGGACCACTCAGTTTTGACCCAGGCATCGGATTCGGACAAGACAAAGGCACACCCAGCCCAATCGAACTCTCTACTTAATAGTACTGTGGAAGTACTTTCACCACACGGACTGCAGCAGTTCAAGAAGGCAGCTCACCACCACCTTCTCAAGGGCAACTAGGGATGTGCAATAAATGCTGGCCTTGCTAGTGACACCCATATCCTAAGACTGAGAAATATTAAAGCTAGTCAGGACCCACAGGAAGCAATGGCTTCAACTGAGCTCTGCTAAGATAGGGCTAACATTAAATTGGAAAAATGACCATCATGGTCAAGAAAAAGAAACACAAGACAAAGAAGTGGATAAAATATATCCCAGGCTGTTAAGAGAAGCAAGAGAGGAAATAACAGAGGCTCTGACCATAATTTTCCAATCCTCCCTGGCTACAGGCGTAGTGCCGGAGGATTGGAGGACTGCAAATATTGTACCGTTGTTTAAAAAGGGAGAAAGGGATAGACCGAGTAATTATAGGTCAGTCAGTCTAACCTCAGTGGTGGGCAAATTATTGGAAACTTTTCTGAGGGACAGCATAAATCGTCATTTAGAAAGGCATGGGTTAATCAAGGGAAGGTCGTGTCTGACTAACTTAATTGAATTTTTTGAGGAGGTAACAGGGAGGGTAGATGAGGGTAACGCATTTGATATGGTCTACATGGATTTTAGCAAGGCTTTTGACAAGGTTCCACATGGCAGACTGGTCAAAAAAGTAAAAGCCCATGGGATCCAAGGGAAAGTGGCAAGTTGGATCCAAAATTGGCTCAGTGGCAGGAAGGAAAGGGTAATGGTTGACGGGTGTTTTTGTGACTGGAAGGCTGTTTCTCGTGGGGTTCCACAGGGCTCAGTACTAGATCCCTTCCTTTTTGTAGTATATATTAATGATCAAGAAGTTTGCAAATGATACAATAATTGGCCGTGTGGTTGATAGTGAGGAGGAAAGCTGTAGACTGCAGAAAGATATCAATGGACTGGTCAGGTGGGCAGAAAAGTGGCAAATGGAATTCAATCCAGAGAAGTGTGAGATGATGCATTTAGGGAGGGCAAACAAGGCAAGGGAATACACAATAAATGGGAGGATTCTGAGAGGTGTAGAGGAGCAGAGGGACCTTGGAGTACATGTCCACAGATCCCTGAAGATAGTAGGACAGGTAGATAAGGTGGTTAAGAATGCATATGGGATACTTTCCTTTATTAGTCAAGGCATAGAATATAAGAGCAGGGAGGCTATGCTAGAACTGTATAAAACACTAGTTAGGCCACAGCTTGAGTACTGCGTACAGTTCTGGTTACCACATTACAGGAAAGATGTGATTGCACTAGAGATGGTACAGAGGAGATTTACGAGGATGTTGTCAGGGCTGGAGAATTTTAGCTTTGAGAAAAGATTAGATAGGCTGGGTTTGTTTTATTTGGAACAATGGAGGCTGAGGGGAGATTTAATTGAGGTATATAAAATTATGAGGGGCCTAGATAGAGTGGATAGGGAGGACCTATTTCCCTTAACAGAGGGGGTCAATGACCAGGGGGCATAGATTCAAAGTAATTGGTAGAAGGATTAGAGGGGAGCTGAGGAGAATTTTTTTCACCCAGAGGGTGGTGGAGGTCTGGAACTGACTGCCTGTAAGGGTGGTAGAGGCAGAAACCCTCAACTCATTTAAAAAGTACATGGATGTGCATTTGAAGTGCCGTAACCTACAAGGCTACGGACCAAGTGCTGGAAAGTGGGATTAAGCTGGATAGCTCTTTTTGACCAACATGGACAAGATGGGCCGAAAGACCACCTTCTGTGCCATAACTTTCTATGATTCTATGACGTAGGGCTTTTGTTGCCAACAAAATCAGAAGATTATATCATTTAAAACAGTTCTACCTGATTTTGTACTGATTACAAGTTACATTTCCATTTACACATCGCTTTTAATGAAAGCAAATCTATCAATAAAAGCAATATTCCATGTAGGCAGTAAATTTAGTGATAAAGTAATGCAATCTGCACTAGTAAACAATCATCATTTTAAAATAGGAAGTTTAAGTCGAAACTTAAATCGGTAAAGTTTTGAGGTAGATGGAAAAGTCGAATATAATTCTCTTTCACTAAGACTATATAAGATGGGAATTTCCTCAAATGCTCCTGCACCACTGCCGTAACTTCACCATGCGTGTAAATCAGGTTTGTGCCGCACTTCTGGTGATGTTACGGCAGCAAAGCCGAAGTAGCTCTGAGGAAATTCCCACCTATATATGTATATATTATGTAACAATGTGAAGGGCTTCAGTGGGATATCCTCAATGGATAGATATTCCTCCAGGCGATTCATTACCATGTCCTTCAGCTAACTCTGTGGAGGTCTGCATGGTGACCTCCCAAAATAGTTCCAGCAAAAAGCAAGTATTAGAGTCTTGTTATGTTTGTAAGGGGTGATACCTTCATGAGAGAGAAAATCTGCTAAAGCAACTAGACTCAGAACTTGTTGCAAGCCACACTGCACAGTGAGCACGTGTGTCTAGCTCATTCTTGTTGTTTATGGACTCTTGAGGGTGAGGAGAAGGAACATTACACAATATTCATGCAATAGCAACAATAACAACTTGTATTATATCAGGCCTTTAACATAGAAAGAGGTCCCAAAATGCTTCACAGAAGCGTAATCAGAAAATGGACACCGACCCACAAAAAGTTTGGTAAAAGTGGTGGGTTTTAAGGAGGCTGTTAAGAAAGAGAGGGAAATGGAGATGCAGAAGGGTTTAGGAAGGGAATTCCAAAGCATGGGTCATAACCAGATGAAGAAACGGCTGCCAATGGTGGGACATGGGGGAAGGGGATACACAAGAGACCTAAGTGAGAGGAACAGACAGTTCGGAGGGGTGGGGTGGGTTGTAGCACTGGCTAGAGTAACAGAAATAGGGTGGGGGAAAGACCATGGAGGGTCTTAAATACAAGGATGAGAATTTTAAATTTAAATTTCAGGAAGGAAACAGTGTTGGATCTAGTTCTGGGGAATTAAGTGGGCAGGTGGAGCATGTTTCAGTGGGGGTGCATTTGGGGAACAGTGATCATAATATCATTAGGTTTAGAATAGTTATGGAAAAAGGC
Organism: Heptranchias perlo; assembly: GCF_035084215.1. Lineage (NCBI taxonomy): Eukaryota > Metazoa > Chordata > Chondrichthyes > Hexanchiformes > Hexanchidae > Heptranchias > Heptranchias perlo. Next base: position 63,463,260 of record NC_090335.1, read on the forward strand.
AAGGAACAATCAAATGTGAAAATTGGAGGAGGGTGAATTTCAGTGAATTAAAAAGGGATCTTAACCAGGTGGATTGGAATCAAAAATTGGTAGGCAAAACAGTAATTAAACAATGGGAGGCCTTCAATGAGGAGTTGGTTCGTGTACAGAGTAGACACATCCCGACGCGAGGGAAAGGAAGGGCATCTCAAGCTAGAGCTCTCTGGATGACCAAAGATATAGAGATTAAGACGAAACAGAAAAAGGAGGCTTATGATGAATTTAAGGCTCATAATTCAGTAGAGAACCAGGCTGAGTGCAGAAAGTACAGAGGAGATCTAAAAAAGGGAATAAGAGGGGCAAAGAGAGAGAATGAGAATAGATTAGCGGCTAACATAAAAGGGAACCCAAAAGTCTTTTATAAACATATAAATAGTAAAAGGGTAGTCAAAGGAAGGTGGGACTGATTAGGAAGGCAGAGGGCATGGCTGAAGTACTAAATGAATAATTTGCAGCCGTCTTCACTGAAGAAGATGAGCAGTAAAGGAAGAGGTAATAGCAATATTGGATAGGATAAAAAAAGATAAAGAGGAGGTACTTAAAAGATTGCAGTACTCAAAGTAGAAAAGTCACCCAGCCCAGATGGGATGCATCCTAGATTACTGAGAGAAGTAAGGGTCACAATCTTCCACTCCTCCTTAGATATGGGGATAGTGCCGAAGGACTGGAGGATTGCAAATGTTATACCCCTGTTCAAAAAAGAGGAGAGGGATAAACCTGGCAATTACAGACCAGTCAGCCTAATGTCGGTGGTGGGGAAACGTTTAGAGACAATAATCCAGGACAAAATAAATTGGCACTTGGAAAAGTATGGGTTAATAAATGAAAGTCAGCATGGATTTGTTAAAGGAAAATTGTGTTTGACTAACTTGATTGAGTTCTTTGATGAAGTAATGGAGACGGTTGATGAGGGTAATGCGGTTGATGTTGTGTATATGGACTTTCAAACGGCATTTGATAAAGTACCACATAATAGACTTAGCAAAATTGAAGCCCGTGGGATTAAAGGGACAGTGGCAGCATAGATTCAAAATTGGCTGGAGGACAGAAAACAGAGAGTAGTGGTGAACAGTTGTTTTTCAAACTGGAAGGAAGTATGATGTGGAGATGCCAGTGATGGACTGGGGTTGACAAATGTAAGGAATCTCACAACACCAGGTTTCTCCTTCGTCAGGTGAGCGAGTGTGACTGACCTGACCTGACTCACCTGACGAAGGAGAAAGCCTCCGAAAGCTTGTGATTTTCAAATAAAACAGTTGGACTATAACCTGGTGTTGTAAGATTCCTTACATTGGAAGGAAGTATACAGTGGTGTTCCCCACCCCAGGGGTCAGTATTAGGACCATTGTTCTTTTTAACATATATTAATGAACTGGACTTGAGTATAGAGGGTATAATTTCAAAGTTGGCAGATGAATTAAAACTTGGAAATGTAGTAAACAATGTGGAGAATAGTAACAGACTTCAGGAGGACATAGACTGACTGGTGAAGTGGGCAGACACATGGCAGATGAAATTTAACGCAGAGACGTGTGAAATGATGCATTTTGGTAGCATAATGAGGAGAGGCAATATAACTTAAATGGTACAACTTTAAAGGGGTTGCAGGAACAGGGAGACCTGGGGTGCACATACACAAATCTTTGAAGGTGGCAGGACAAGTTGAGAAGGCTGTTAAAAAAGCATATGGGATCCTGGGCTTTACTAATAGAGGCATAGGGGTCAATTTTAGGATGGCCGAGCGGTACGTTTGTGGCGGGGGGGTTCCTAAAATTTGGGAATCCCGGAGCGGGTCCGGAGCCCGGCTCCAACCAGCCCACTTCCGGGTTCCCCAATGACGCGAATCGGTGCGCGCGCAGACCCCGCATGCGGGACTCCCACCAGCAATTAAAGCCGGCGGGATAACAGTTTAGATAGTTAGGGAGGTACTTGAGGTCATTGACAGACCTCATTGGGAAGAGATTTTAGCAGGGATGTGATTTTGGACTCTCCTCAGCGTGTTTCCCATGCTGTGGGAAACACTCCCTGTTGTTGCAGACGTGTTTCAGTCAGCAGCCATTGGGAGATGCAGAGGATTCCTTGACAGTCGGGGGGAATATCTCATTCATTGCAGCAGGGCACTCTGTCACCTCAGACAAAGTTTTGTCTGCCACACCATTGTCTCCACACTCAAAATTATTGCATCATACCCTAAACTCTGCTGTCCAAACACATTTACCTACTTTGCGGACCCCCTCACACTCACACCGTCAGGATCGGGGGGTTCCATAGCTGCATTCTTCACTCCATTGGAGGACAAGCAACATCACCAGCCTCGCCAGGCACACCGTCCACCTCCGCCACGTGGAGCTACACAACACAGTGCTGCGCAACAGGCACCTGCACAAAGTATCGTGCAACTACACATACACCCACTGTAGGGTGACCCAATGGGTGGCATCAAGGGTGTTCATGGAGAATCTCATGAAAGGGCCTTATTGCACAAGCCAGTCAAGAATGGCCAAGACTTGGCAGTAGTGGTGACAATATAATATGTAATGTGAGTTGATCAGAAATCAAATATAAGTAAAAACCATGGCAAACCCTCAAACACCCTTGTGCATCCCCCTCATGCTCATGACACATTTGCCTTATGCTTCCTACTACACATACGTGATGCATGCCTGTGGCTGCAGCACAGGTAGTGGCAGGTTGGGTGAGGCTGACCGTGAAAGAGATGCATGAGAGGGTGAGTATGAGACAGAGCCATGAGATTGTATGAGGTTCGGGTTGAGTGGTAGTGGTGGGATGAGTACTGGGGAGGTGAGGAAGTGCAGGTAAGATGAGGATGAGGGTTCAGTGGGTGTGAGGAGTGATGTGATAGAGTAGTGTTGGCAGTGCAGAAGGACTTGTGGGGTGGGGGCGGTGATGTGGCAGACGGAGTGTAGGAGAATGAGTAAGTGTGCTCACTTTGGCTGACCTGGTTAGGTCATTGAAGCGCCTCATGCACTGTATGCAGGTGCGTGATATGTTGGTGGTGCTGGTGACCTCCTCTGCCACCTTGAGCCAAGCCTTCATGGTGGCAGAGGCAGGCCACTTCCTCCCGTCCGCCGGGTGGAAGATCTCCCTCCTCCTCCTCCTCCTCCTCCTCACCCCATCCAGTAAGACCTGGAGTGAGGCATCATTAAACCCGGGAGCAGCCTTTCCCCTGGGTTGCTCCATGCTGTAATTTTTCCTATTTTCTGCAGCATCAGTCAGTGGAGGACTGCCCCTTTAAATAGGGCTCCTCCAGCTGACAGCCTACGATGCGGGTGCGCAGTCCGCCCGCTGCGCAGCTTTCCAGCGCAAAATCCAGAAGCCAAGGTAAGTGGCTTCAATTTACTTATGATTGCGTGGGGAACCCACCGATTTCACTGGCCGTGTTACGCACATGCCCAGTCGACCCCCCGCTGCCAACCCGCCTCCCTCCTAATATCGGGCTCATAAAGTACAAAAGCAAGGAAGTTATGCTAAACTTTTACAAAACACTGGTTAGGCCTCAGCTGGAGTATTATGTTCAATTCTGGGCACCACACTTTAGGAAGGACGTCAAGCATTGGAATAATCGAGTGTGGTGGTGACAAATGCATGGTTGAGGGATTCAGTGGCGGATAGGCTGTGGCAGGGGTGTAGGCGGTCAGTGTTATATTGGTGAAACTAAGTAGTCTTTGCGATGGAGAAGATATCAGGTCAGAAGCTCAGCTTGAGTTTGCGAACATAGGAATTTATCATGGAAAAAATGTATAGGGAGTGCATATAAGATATTTAATGTATCAGCCGATCTCCCATGGCATTTCCAGGGAAGTCAGATGATATGTCGTTTGATAACGACAGGAAAAAAAGTGTGGCAAAACCTGACAAAAGGAAGTCAAGTGGAGTAGACAGGAAGTGTGTACAGACGTAAGATTTTTTTAATGTATTATAGTCAATCTCCTTTGAGGAGTCAAGACCAAGTATAGTCTCCAGGTAAATCAGGTTAGAGGCTGGGTATAACTGGACCAGGGTGGGCAGATGTAATTCAGTTCCGATTTTAAATTCACTCATTCTGTCCTTATTTTCATATATATTGATTATAAATTCCTATATCCACACATAATGGAAGCTGCCTATGTAAATTTGCCACGCTGTAATTGCACCCACCTGGCAGTGGTGACAAAAAGGTGACTAAATATATCACCAATTAAAAATAAATGCCCCTGTGAGTTTCACTTAATCCCAAATAGGATTAAGGAACCAATAATCTAAACACTGGGTCAGAAATTGCTGTTAACCTATTTATTTTTAATATTAAAATAGCGGACAGAGGAACGGGACATAAATACATAATGTATTTGTCTCCTATTTTGCAAACAATAATTTCTGGGCTTTGCTGCCTAAAGCAAAACCTTCCAGCACAAAGTAGACATGGACTTGAGAAATGGTCCTGATTTTGAAATCCTTCTTCTCCCTAAATGAGCTGTCCAGATTTGAATGGCAAATAGAAATGGAGGAAAAGCTTCTGGTGATTTCTGAACAGTACACTGGTTAAGAAGAAAGTGTTTCAGACAATGATGTGATGACTTCAGATCATACAACTAGATTACAGAGACTATAAATTCCTTGGCAACTCAGTGGATCTGTTAGTTACCAGTTCTTTTCCCCCAGCCAGCACAAGTGGTGTCGTACTTTTCAAAACTTAGCAGGTAGGTCCAAAATCAAATCTTTTTTGTTATTATTCTGTTTTATATAATTTGAAGAATTTGTTAAACATTCAAAGATAGATTTTCAATATTGTACTTATAAATAAGCAAGGATTTTGTTTAGTAAGGTGTAAGATACACAGAGGGAGAAAATTTATTTGCACTATTTTTCAATCTTCAACTTGCTAAGGGCTGCTGTAGGTGCTTTGCTCCATTCACAATACTACATAGAATTACAGAGAATGTACAGCACAGAAACAGGCCATTCGGCCCAACTGGTCTATGCTGGTGTTTATGCTCCACACGAGCCTCCTCCCACCCCTCTTCATCTAATCCTGTCAATACTTGACTGGGGGATTCAAATGAATCTGGTTTTATGTTTACTGACAAGTATTGAGTTGATTTAAAATAAAGTCCATGTAGCTTAACTTTGATTTACTCATATATAAAATGTTTACAAGCAATAAATTCATTCACTAGATTCCAACTGGATTTTAGTTAAGATGACTTATGCACAACTGTGACTGTGTTGAGTTAAAGCTGAAGCATATGTAGATGTGATTTTTTTATCTCTGGAGTGTACAGTAGCAAACATTGACTTTTGTTTTATCTCTAGAGTTAATTATTTTGCTGTTATATCCTTCGTCCTAAAGAGAAATGACAAAAATTAAAAGATCCCAGTCAACAGTTCTTAAGGTACTAAGCACAGAATCATAGAATCTTAGAATTTTACAGCACTGAAGGCCATTCAGCCCATCACACCTGTGCCAGCTCTCTGAAAGAGCTATCCATGCAGTCCTATTTTCCTGTCCTTTACCCATACCCTTTAACATTTTTCCTTTTCAACTATTCACCCATTTCTCTTTTAAAAGCTATTATGCACTCTGCTTCCACCACTATTTCTGGTTGGGCATTCCATCCCTCTTATAAAAGAAATTCTCCTAATATCTCCCTTCATTCTTTTGACAATCTCAAGTTACTGACATACCCAACTGTGGAAATAATTTTTCATTATTTACCTTATCAAAACCACTTATAATTTTGAACACCTCTATCAGATCAATTGCTTTTCAATGTACCAATGTACCATAATTATACAAGTTACTCTCCTGAAAACAAAATTATTCCCATTTTATCCTGAAATGACTAACTAGAGGATATATTATGATTTATGTGGATTGTGTTTTAAATACCATGAGTGGGTTAACTAGATAGCCCCGATTTTGCAATCAGCAAAGTAATGGGGCATAGATGAATGGAATTTTGTGTGGGATACGATTTAGGAAACAGAGATATAGATAATGTGAGTTCATAATCTTTGTTTTTCATATATTTTCCTCAAATTAATTTTCAAAGAAAATTGTTCTAGTGATCAGACTATAATGTGAAATAATCACCTTGTTCTTTTTAATCACAAAGATAAGAACAGATAAGAGAGGCTTTAGGGCCATTTAGCTCATGCTTCCACTGGAATGTAGGATCCCCTCCATCGCAGCATCTAACTGCCTCTTGGATGACTCTCGAATATTTACCTGCACTCCCCCACTCAGAGGACCATTCCAGGTAAAAATAACACTTTGTGTGAGGAAGTGCTTCCCGCTGTCAGTCCTGAACTTGCTTTTTACCAGTTTATGTCCTATGCCCTTTGTCCTGCAGTCATGCTTTACCTTAAAATAGGGCTTTGTATTAAACATTTCTATTGAAAGTATCGGTATATACAAAAAGTAATTCTAAAGAAAAAGTACTGCATGGAAATTCACAAGGGCCGATTTTGAACTCCCGGAGGAAGTCATGCGGGCAAACCATCCAGCTCTCCACAACCTGAGGTCCTAATGGATTTTTAGTCAGTCTCCCGCACGATCCCGGCAGGAAGCACTAGCTGGCTGGCGGGCGGGAGCAGGATTTCGGGCGGCAGGATTCCACCGCTGGGGACTCCAAGGAATGTATTGGAAGTATCGTATTGCAAGATTTTACAGGTGCACCACTTATAATTTCTCACCCCCAATTTCCTGATGCGAACTTCGGGCGGACCAGGCTCTGTGCTGGGAGCAGGCAGTCAGAAAATTGGCCCAGAGATTTTCTTCGTGCTATTTGAAAACCAAATCATAAATGTGTTTATAATGAGTGTGTTTATTATTTTGCTACAAATAGTGAATAAGAGAATTCTTTCCCCAGGAAACTTTGTATTTATAAATCATGCCTAAAAGCTTGTATTGTATTCACAATACTATATAGCAGGTGAATATGTCAGTGCGATTTGTCATCAAAATTTGATTTTTAAGTTAGAAATCAGACATAATCTATAAAGGGCTCAGTGATAAAAATGATACTGATAATTGTATGCTGATTATATTTCATTGAGTGGTTTAATCTTTTTTGCAGATTTTCAAGTGTTGGCAGCAGGCTTACTATTACCAAAGAACCAATGGAGGGCCTCAATAAAACATTGCTGGATTCATTAATTTCTGAAATTTTAGAGAAGTACCTCAAACAGTCCCTAAATGCCACTGTGAGTAAGACAACCAGCTCTGAAGATGAAAGAATGGCAGCTTTCTACATACTCTTGATTATGGGCATGCTCGGATTCGTCACTTTCGGGATAATGTTCAGTTACATCCGATCTAAAAAGCTCGAGCATTCTAAAGACCCCTTTAACTTGTACATTGCCACAGACTGGGTCAGGCAGAGAATGGCACGAGTCCAAATAAAACTCCTGGACCCCAATTCCATTTGCTATGTCATTGAAAACCAAGCAGCAGCTGAATATCCTAATAGTTCCATCCCCAGGTTAGAATCCAGTGACAACCCGGTATAGATCAAGAGAAGATAAGCAAAAATCTCTAATGAAAGTGCCACTAATGTCAACCTAACCCAGGATGCTGCCAACCTTCTCAGGGTTGCAAGATTGAACAATACAATGTGGTCATATCATAACTAATTAATACATAACTAATTAACTACATATAATGCAAGGTGTAAGCTGTGGCACAGTATGTTACAGTGACAGAAAAATTTAATTAAGTAGATTACCACAAGTTCTTAGCAATAACGTACTGATCTTTCTTTCAGCAACCGTGTGTTTAAGAAGAATAAAGCCACAGTTTCATTTTAATTTTGCTGCATTTCTTATCCCAAATGGATTTGGGAGTTTTCTTATTTAAATTGTGAAAGGAAAAAAATACAGAAGTGTGGATTAACAGAGTTGATGCATTTCCATTAGGTTTTACAAACATTTGGAGCTGTCTTTGTGGAATTTGCTTAAGGGCTCCCATTTTGCCTCCCCCCCCCCCTCCCCCTGTCAACTTTATAGACATAGTAGGTTGGTCATGGAATTTCCCCTCTTTCTTTGCTTCTTAAAAGAGGAGGAGCAACAGAGGGAGGTCAGTCTGGTGAGGCTACATGCCAGGCACATGGTACCCACCAGCTAGTATATCTACACCAGAGTTGCTCCCACCCACATTTGACCAAGAAGCAGTCACCGTGGAGGTTTTACCTTCCAAAGCTGTCACAGAGTAATGCCACATGTTACGAGTGGACTTGCAACCTTCCTCCACCACACACACCGCTCTGCCAGTGACTATTAGGGTCATAACTATCCTTAATATTTGTGCCATGAGTTTATCTGCAACATAAGCCAAACAGCTGTGCACAGATGCATCAAGTAAATAATGGATGCATTGTTCTCCAGTGCCAGCAATTTCACCAGCTTCCCCATGGACAATCGGCATGCTACACTTACCATATGCCATGTCTCAAATGACTCATATACTGTATCCCAAAGTATTATTTTCTGAAAGAAATCTATCTAATTTGCGTTTGAATGAATCAACACTGTCTGTTTCCATCATCTCCCTAGGGAGCCTGTTCCATAGATTTACCACCCGCTCACTGAAATAACGTTTCCGCAGATCAGTTTTGAATTTACCTCCCTTCAAGTGCAGGTCATGTCTTCTGGTTCTACTCGTTCTGGACAAGGTGAAACATCTTGTCTACGGTATCTAGTCCCTTTAGAATACTAAAAACAGCAATTGTATCATCTCTCAATCTTCTCTTTTCCAGTGAGAACATGCCCACTTTATGTAATTGGTCATCATAATTCAGAAACAGACCCCTGTGGGACCACACTAATAACATTCTCCCAAATCTTCCACCCTCCATAAGCTTGAGCTCATCCAAAGCTCTGCTGCCCGTATCCTAACTCGCACCAAGTCCCGCTCACCCATCACCCCTGTGCTCACTGACCTACATTAGCTCCCGGTCCACCAACGCCTCTATTTTAAAATTCCCATCCTCGTGTTGAAATCCCTCCATGGCTTTGCCCCGCCCTATCTCTGTAACCTCCTCCAGCCCTACAATCCTCCGAGAATTCTGCGTTCCCCAATTCTGGGGTCTTGTGCATTCCCACTTCCTTCTCACTCACATTTGTGGCTGTGCCTTCAGCCGTCTAGGCCCTAAACTCTGGAATTCCCTCCCCAAACCTCTCCGCCTCTCCACCTCTCCTCCTTTAGGATGCTCCTTAAAACCTACCTCTTTGACCAAGCTTTTGGCTCAATGTCAGTTGTTGTCTGATTAAGCTCCTGTGAAGCGCCTTGGGACGTTTTACTACATTAAAAGCACTATTTAAATGCAAAAAGGTGTTGTTCATGAATGCCTGTAATTTATTAATACAATTATCTAGCCATATTCTAAAGAATCATCATCCTATAAAAGAAATGCCACAAAAACAATTGAAAGTATTTTTTTAATCAATGAAAAATGGATTGCATGAGCCAAATTCCTGGCTACTTTTGGTGGTAGAATCATTAATACAATCCTAAAAACAGCCTGGCAATTGAAAAACTTACTTTCACTTCAAAGACTCTTGTTACCCTGGTGTCAGGTGTCAGCTACGGCTCAGTGGGCCACACTCTCACCTCTGAATCAAAAGGTTGTGGGTTTAAGTCCCACTCCAGGGACTTGAGCACTAAATCCAGGCTGACACTCCAGTGCATTACTGAGGGAATGCTGTACTGTCAGAGGTGCCGTCTTTCGGATGAGACGTTAAACCGAGGACCCGTCTGCCCTCTCAGATGGACATAAAAGATCCCGTGGCACTATTTCGAAGAAGAGCAGGGGAATTCTCCCTGGGGTCCTGGCCAACATTTATGCCTCAACCAAAACAGATTATCTGGTCATTATCACATTGCTGTTTGTGAGAACTTGCTGTGTGTGAATTGGCTACTGCTTTTCCTACATTACAACAGTGACTACACTGCAAGAAAGTACTTCTGTAAAGGGCTTTGGGACATCCTGAGGTCATGAAAGATATTATATAAATGCGAGTCTTTCTTTCTTTTACCCTGCTGACGCTGCCATTTTCACTATCAATCCAGTGGGTTGGAGGTGTGCTGCAGCAAGTTTAACAAATACAAGCACTGCTATTTAGAATTTTAAATAGACAACCATAGGTGATGTGACAACAGATAATACGACCAAAGGTTGCTGTGCATTACAATGCATAGACTAAGGTGAAAACTCATTAAATCGTACATCTGGGACCCACAGCTTCTAACAGAACTAAAGCATAGGTTTGTGCAATTACGCCCATTATTTGTAAACATAATTCTGTGGAACAATAGATAGGGCGTTGGCCTTCCTGTGAATGATTCAGTGGTAATTTGAAGGTTGTGGGTTTAAGATCCACCAGATTGGGATTGATCAGTCATAGGGCAAATGGCCTCCCTCTGTGCCATATATTCTACAATAAACACTTAACTGAATAAAAACACAATTTTGAACAAAAATAACTTACAAAGAAATAAGTTTTCATGTCTTTTTCAATGTAGCAAAAAAAAACTAGATACTAACAGAATTATTTCTGTCTTTAATCGTTGCATATGTGCACTCAGGTTTCAGGCTATTTTTGTTGTGTGCTTGGAGTAGATTTTAACTTTGGCCAGACTTCGGGCTGGTGGTGAGAGGCACAATTGCGCCTCCCGCCCAAATTCCCTGTGGAAAGTCCCGAGACATATTGAGGAAAGGGCTGCATCCCCATGACCTGCGAGCGTTGTTTGAGCACTCACAGCCAGCTCGCCAGTCGAGGGAGCAAGAATTCTGACTCCTCCTAGCCCCATAAAATTCCTAAAAATTCCCAAAAACTTACTTTTCCTGAGTGGCCTGCAGCGGTCCCTTTAAGGACCACAGTTAGGTCACTCAATGCCGGGTACCAATGGGCACGGTGTACGGTCTGCCAAATGGTACCTCAAAATTGCATCGGGATCCTCTAACCAGCATAGGAGCCCAATTTCCATATTACAGATAGGCTCCCATGTGAAACAGGCAGGCCCCTAGGCTGCTATGTTGAGGCCCAGAAGAAAATGGCGGGATCCATATCAGGAGCGGGAAAGGAAGGGTAACTTATTCATTGCTATTTTCAGTCTGTTTCCACTAGGGGGAGGCCATGAAATTCAGCCCCTAGTCAAGCAATTTAATGTAATTCACTCCATTAAGTTTAAGGAATAATGCTTAACTATAAATTGAGGCCCATTATACGAACATACGAATTAAGAGGCCATTTGGCCTACTCTGCCATTTGATAAGATCATGGTTGATGTGATTGTGACCTCAACCCTTCTTTCCCATCTACATACTATAACCTTTGACTCCCTTGTTAATCAGGAATCTATCTAACTCAGCCTTAAAAATATTCAATGACCCTGCCTCCACCGTTCTCTGGGGAAGGGAGTTCTACAGACTCACGACCCTCTGAGAGAAAAAAATTCTCCTTATCTCCGTTTTAAATGGGAGACCCCCCTATTTTTAAAATGTGGCCCCTAGTTCTAGTCTCTCCCACAAGGGGAAACATCCTCTCAGCATCTACCCCTTCAAGTCCCCTCAGAAACTTAGATGTTTCAATAAGATCGCCTCTCATTTTTCTAAACTCCAATGTGTACAGGCCCAATTTGTCCAACCTTCCCCCATAAGATAACCCACTCATCTCAGGAATCAGTCGAGTGAACCTTCTCTGAACTGCCTCTAAGGAGACCAAAACTGCACACAGTATTCTAGATGTGGTCTCACCAATGCCCTGTACAACAGTAGCAAAATACCTCTACTTTTATATTCCATTCCCCTTGCAATAAATGACAACTTTCCATTTGCCTTCCTAATCACTTGCTGTATCTGCATACTAACTTTTTGTGATTCATGTACGAGGACACTCAGATCCCTCTGTACCTCAGAGTTCTGCAATCTCTCTCCATTTAAATAATATACTGCTTTTCTATTCCTCCTGCCAAATTGGACAAGTTCACATTTTCCCACATTATACTCCATCTGCCAAATTTTTGCCCAATCACTTAACCTATCTATATCCCTTTGCAGACTCCTTGGGCTCAATTTTACCGTCGGGTTTCCTGTGGGTTTCCAGCGGGGGGGCCCCGAAAATCCCGATATCCAGTCACGTGACGGGAACCCGCCACGATCCCGCCCACTTCCGGGTTCCCCGATGACGTGCGGGGGTGCGTGCACAGCCCCCGCTGGTGGGAATCCCGCAGGCAATTAAAGCCAGCGGGATGCCACTTGAGGTTATTTATTTCGCTTGTTCAGGTCATTAACTGACCTGATTAAGGGACTGTGTGTGATTTTGGGGAAACATGGGACTGTTTCACACACTGGGGGAAACAGTCCTAGTTGAACTGGACGTGTTGCAGCCGTCAGCCTGTGGCAGCTGCAAAGGTCCATTTGACAGGTGGGGGGGGGGGAGACCCTCACCCATTGCAGGAAGCCGCTCTGTCACTTGGGACAAAGTGTGGCCTCCACCACCCTCCTCCTGACAGTCAAAGTCACCAACCTGCACACTTACCCCGGGGTCCGGAGACATGTACCTACCTTGTGGACCCCCTCAGATGTACATATTGCGGATGGGGGCCGCCGTAGCTGCAGTCATGACCTCCTCGGAGGTCGAACAGCATCACCAGCCTCGCCATCCACGCCGTCCACCTCTGACACGTGGAGCTCCACAACAGAGTGCTGTGACACATCCACCTGTACAGCAGGAGGGAGGGCTACCGCAGAGAGAGACGTGTCGCAGAGGGCACTACCCTCGCCACAGGGTCCACAGACCGAGGCGCAGCTCCCCGGACCTCTCCGAGCAGCAGTGCACACGGAGGCGCAGATTCACTCGACATGTAGTCGTGGAGATCTGCAGGCTCTTTCATGCCGAGCTGCTCCCGGCTGGCCCCAGCACCATCTGCTTACCTGTCGCTGCCAAAGTCACCACTGCCCTCCACAACTTCTCCTCCGCATCCTTCCAGGGTGCAGCCGGGTACACCGCCGATGTCTCTCAGTCGTCTGCGCGGAAGAGCTCTGCAAATACACCTGCACCTACTCTGCAGTGACACAATGGGTGGCATCAGTGGTGGGTCCTCATAGTGATACCCAGGAGCGGGCATTATTGGACACAACAGACAGGATTCGCGGAGACATGGCAGTGGTGGTGCCAATATAATGTGTGATGTTTGTTGCTCTGAAATTCAATATACGTAACACCCATGGCAAACCCTCAGACACCCTTGTGCATCCCCTTCATGCTCACTACACGTTTGCCGTACGCTGCCTACTGCACATATGTGATGCATGCCCTGTGGCTGCAGCACAGATAGTGGCAGGTTGGGTGAGGCTGACCGTGAAAGAGATGCATGAGAGGGTGAGTATGAGATAGAGCCATGAGATTGTATGGGGATTGGGTTGAGTAGTAGTGGCGGGATGAGTACTGGCGAGGTGAGTAGGTGCAGGTAAGATGAGGATGGGGTTTGAGTGGGTATGAGGGGTGATGTGACAGAGTAGTGTTGGCGGTGCCGAAGGAGATGTGGGGTGGGGGCAGTGTTGTGGCAGACGGAGTGTAGGGGAAAGACTACGTGTTCTCACTGTGGCTGACCTACTGAGGTCATTGGAGCGCCTCCTGCACTGTATGCAGGTGGGCGATATGTTGGTGGTGCAGGTGACCCCCTCTGCCACCTCGAGCCAGGCCTTCTTGGTGGCAGAGGCAGGCCGCTTCCTCCAGCCCGCCGGGTGGAAGATCTCTGTCCTCCCCCTCCTCCTCACCCCATCTGATGATACCTGGGGTGAGGCATCATTAAACTGGGAGCAGCCTTCCCCCTGGGCTGCTCCATGCTGTAATTTGTTCCATTGGTTGCAGCATCTGTCAGTGGAGGACTGCCCCTTTAACTAGAGAGCCTCCAGCTGACAGATCGTACTGCGCATGCACAGCCCGCCCGACGCGCAGACCAGCAGCGCGGACCCCGGAGGAGCAGGTAAGTGATTCCAATTAGTGCATTGCCTGCTACGATCGCGCGGGCAACCCACTAATTTCACCGGGCGCGGAGGCCACGCACCCGAAACCCAACCCGCCGGAAACCCGCTGGCCTGCTAAAATCAGGCCCCTTATGTCCTCTTGCATAGAAACATAGAAAATAGGAGAAGGAGTAGGCCATTCGGCCCTTCATGCCTGCTCTGCCATTCGATATGATCATGGCTGATCCTCTATCTCAATAACATATTCCCGCTCTCTCCCCATACCCCTTGATGCCTTTTGTGTCTAGAAATCTATCTAGCTCCTTCTTAAATATATTCAGTGACTTGGCCTCCACTGCCTTCTGTGGTAGAGAATTCCACAGGTTCACCACCCTCTGAGTGAAGAAATTTCTCCTCATCTCAGTCCTAAATGTCCTACCCCTCGTTCTGGAACCCCCAGCCACTTACTTCACAACTTACTTTCCTACCTACTTTTGTGTCATCAGCAAATTTAGCAACCATACATTCGATCCCTTCATCCAAGTCATTGATATAGATTGTAAATAGTTGAGGCCCCAGCACTGATCCCTGTGGCACTCCACTCGTTACATCATGCCAACCTGAAAATGACCATTTTTGCCTTCTCTCTGTTTCCTGTTAGCTAACCAATCCTTTATCCATGCTAATATGTTACCCCTTACACCATGAGCTCTTACTTTGTGTCGTAGCCTTTGATGTGGCATCTTGTTAAAAGCCTTCTGGAAATCCATGTACACCACATCCACAGGATCCCCTTTATCCTCATTGCTTGTTACTTCCTCAAAGAATTCTAATAAATTAGTCAAACATGATTTCCCTTTCACAAAGCTGTGTTGACTCTGCCTAATTGCAGTGATTTTCTAAGTGCCCTGCTATAACCTCCTTAATAATAGATTCTAGCATTTTCCCTATGACAGATGTTAAGCTCACTGGTCTGTAGTTTCCTGCTTTCTGTCTCCCCCCCTTTCTTGAATAGAGGAGTTACATTTGCTATTTGCCAATCTGATGAGACCCTTCCAGAATCTAGGGAATTTTGGAAAATTAATACCAATGTACCTACTTTCTCTGCAGCCACTTCTTTTAAGACCCTAGGATGAAGTCCGTCAAGACCTGGGGACTTGTCAGCTTTTAGTTCTAATATTTTTTCAGAACCTTTTCCCTGGTGATTGTAAATGTATTTCGTGAAATGTATGTTCCTCCATCCCTTTCACGTCTTGATTCATAATTATTTCTGGCATGTTATTTGTATCCTCTACAGTGAAGACGGACACAAAATATTTGTTCAATTCATCCGCCATTTCCTTTTTTTTATTTCTTCATGGGATGTGGGCGTCGCTGGCAAGCATTAATTGCCCATCCCTAATTGCCCTTGAGAAGGTGGTGGTGAGCCGCTTTCTTGAACCGCTGCAGTCCGTGAGGTGAAGGTTCTCCCACAGTGCTGTTAGGAAGGGAGTTCCAGGATTTTGACCCAGCGACGATGAAAGAACGGCGATATATTTCCACGTCGGGATGGTGTGTGACTTGGAGGGGAACGTGCAAGTGGTGTTGTTCCTATGTGCCTGCTGCCCTTGTCCTTCTAGGTGGTAGACATTGCAGGTTGGGAGGTGCTGTCGAAGAAGCCTTGGTGAGCTGCTGCAGTGCATCCTGTAGATGGTACACACTGCAGCCACGGTGCGCCGGTGGTGAAGGGAGTGAATATTTAGGGTGGTGGATGGGGTGCCAATCAAGCGGGCTGCTTTGTCCTGGATGGTGTCGAGCTTCTTGAGTGTTGTTGGAGCTGCACTCATCCAGGCAAGTGGAGAGTATTCCATCACACTCCTGACTTGTGCCTTGCAGATGGTGGATTGGCTTTGGGGAGTCACTCACCGCAGAATACCCAGCCTCTGACCTGCTTTTGTAGCCACAGTATTTATGTGGCTGGTCTAGTTAAGTTTCTGGTCAATGGTGACCCCCAGGATGTTGATGGTGGGGGATTCGGCGATGGTAATGCCGTTGAATATCAAGGGGAGATGGTTAGACTCTCTCTTGTTGGAGATGGTCATTGCCTGGCACTTGTCTGGCGTGTATGTTACTTGCCATTTATCAGCCCAAGCCTGGATGTTGTCCAGGTCTTGCTGCATGCGGGCACGGTCTGCTTCGTTATCTGAGGGGTTGCGAATGGAACTGAACACTGTGCAATCATCAGCAAACATCCCCATTTCTGACCTTATGATGGTGGGGAGGTCATTGATGAAGCAGCTGAAGATGGTTGGGCCTAGCACACTGCCCTGAGGAACTCCTGAAGCAATGTCCTGGGGCTGAAATGATTGGCCTCCAATAACCACTACCATCTTCCTTTATGCTAGGTATGACTCCAGCCACTGAAGAGTTTTCCCCCTGATTCCCATTGACTTCAACTTTACTAGGGCATCTTGGTGCTACACACGGTCAAATGCTGCCTTGTTGTCAAGGGCAGTCACTCTCACCTCACCTCTAGAATTCAGCTCTTTTGTCCATGTTTGGACCAAGGCTGTAATGAGGTTTGGAGCCGAGTGGTCCTGGCGGAACCCAAACTGAGCATTGGTGAGCAGGTTATTGGTGAGTAAGTGCCACTTGTTAGCACTGTCGACGACATCATCCATCACTTTGTTGATAATTGAAAGTAGACTGATGGGGCGGTAATTGGCCGGATTGGATTTGTCCTGCTTTTTGTGGACAGGACATACCTGGGCAATTTTCCACATTGTCGGATAGATGCCAGCATTGTAGCTGTACTGGAACAGCTGTACTAGAGGCGTGGCTAGTTTTGGAGCACAAGTCTTCAGCAATACAGCCAGGATGTTGTCGGGGCCCATAGCCTTTGTTGTATCCGGTGCACTCAGCTGTTTCTTGATTTCACGTGGAGTGAATCGAATTGGCTGAAGACTGGCTTCTGTGATGGTGGGGATATCGGGAGGAGGCCGAGATGAATCATCTACTCAGCACTTCTGGCTGAAGATGGTTGCAAATGCTTCAGCCTTATCTTTTGCACTCACGTGCTGGATTTTGCAATCATTGAAGATGGGGATGTTTGCAGAGCCTCCTCCTCCAGTTAGTTGTTTAATTGTCCATTATAGATTCCGCAGACTCACTCTCTAGAGGACCAACACTCACTTTACTTACCGTTTTCCTTTTTAAATACCTGTAGAAACTCTTACTATCTGTTTTTATATTTCTAGCTAGCTTTCTCTCCTACTCTAATTTCTCCCTCCTTATTATTCTTTTAGTCATTCTTTGCTGTTTTTTATATTCTGTCCAATCTTCGGACCTGCCACTAATCTTCACGGAATTGTATGCTTTTTTCTTTCAATTTGATACTATCTTTAACTTCCTTAGTTAGCCACAGACGGTACGTCCTTCCCCTAGAGTCTTTCTTTCTCACTGGAATGTATCTTTGCTGAGTGTTATGAAATATCTCATTAAATGTCTGCCACTGCATCTCTACTGACCTATCCCTTAACCTAATTTCCCAGTTCACTTTAGCCAGCTCTGTGGATATGTAGAAGGATTTCTTCAGGTCAGCCATAAGGTGTAAACCAGATCTCACAACAAATGTTAAGGACATGCCAAACACTTCTGACTATCTGGAATAAGCACTGATAACAATAAAGTGCACCAGTCTGTCTTTTTCTGAAAATCAACACTACAGTTTGCTTGCCCATTTCTAAGGGTGGAGCAGAGTAACAACAGAAGCGTTTCAGTTTGACTGACACAATAGCAGATGTTTACAAAGGCTCCAATATCATCTCAGCCCCAGTTCTTTTTACCTCTTATGTTTCCACATGAGTAGGTTACTTAAGCAGTTTTTATACGTCTTCACATTTGTTTCCTACAAAAAGGACCAGGATTCTTGCACACATTGATGTGCATGCATTGTACAATTCTGAGCTGGCAAAGTCTCATTCTGCTGCAGCTGAAGGTCCTGGTAACCATTGTCAGTACCTTCCTCCGGTCTCCCAGTGTTAAGGGGTGTCTCAGGTCTTGATCCCTAGAGTTGTGTGGGCTCTGATGTGAAGGACGACAGTGCCTCGTACAGAGAAGAAAACCTTCTGCAATGGTTGTTTCAACATTACTATCTGCAATCCATCAATGCGTGTATCTGTTTAAATTGTTGCCCAGCACCCTTCCTACTTTGCACTAGTGGCTCTGCACTGACTGTCGGCCTAATTAGTTTCTACAGAATCTTCGAATCAGTCACATATTAATACATATTTTTACATTTGGAAAACTGTCAAACTGTTAATTGATATTGATGTCCACTTAATAGCACAAACTATTCTTTCTGGCCCATAGTAAATCTCGACACCGGACAGCCTAAGTTTCTGCTTCCCTAAATCAATATGAGTAAAGGGGTAAAACTGATGCACCTTTGTTCATTCCTAGTGGTAATGGATGATGGTGCCTATATTTCTCTGGACTTGATGAACAGTAACCTCCATGTTCTAGTTTCCTTCTATTCCCACTTTAGAATCCCTCAGCATTTTATTGTTTGTTTTATAGTTTATGTAGTTCTGATTGCCTCTGTGTTATCCTCACTAGATAAACCTGGTAAAAATGAAGAAATAAAACAAAACCTACAAAGAGATTAGTAAATCTTATTCAATATTTGTTTTGCAGGAGGTAAAGTGTTCGAGCACAATAGATTAAATGGATCAGTATTTTTCTAAAGGTGTGTGAATATCAAATGTCTCTTTTCCAAGTAACAGACCGTTCCCTGATTTTAGGCCTTAGATGCAGCCAACATTTTAGCCACTAAGAAACACAGCAATGATGCCCCACCTTCCGTCTTAATTAAATGTACTCTAACCTTTGTATTTTTAATTATCGAGTTAATTTCCAAAAGGTAGGTTTGATTTCCTCATGTCAAATTCAGGGCAGGTTTGGTTAGTTCTGATGACCCCTCCTTTTGCATTTGAAGAGAAATTAAAATTCTTTGGAAACTTGCCAGTAGCATTAGAAAATAACCCTTTCCTGCCTAGAATGTTTAGATACTTCTGGTACAGACAAAAAAAAGGCATCCAGGGCCCGGGCCTGATACAGGTGTTAGGCCCTTTGCATATGCAAATAAGAGGCCTAATGCCTGTTTGAGGCCCATGCTGTAATACTGGTTTGCCGAAAGACAGACAGTGCCAGCACCAGCTGCATTCAGGAAAACCAGGTCTACATACCAGCCTAACAGGTGGTCCTTAAAGGGACCTCTGCACATCGCCACCAAAAAGGTAAGTTTGTTAAAAATACCTACCTGAATGTGGAGCCGGGAGGAGCAGGATTGTTCTGTCTGGCTGCACATTCAAACCACACAGGCCGCTCCCAGCCACTGCTCGTGCCCCTCCTCCCCTCAATCTCTGCCGCCACCCTCTCCGATCCTGGCTGCTGCTATTCTCCCCTCCCCCAATCCCACCACCACTACCTCCCCAATCTAGCTGTTAATTCATTCCTTTCTTTTCCCTCTCCTCCCCCCTTTTTCCCTCTATTTTTCCAACATGAATCCCTTAGCCTTCAATCTGAAAGCCCACTCTTTCACCAAATATGATGGACTTCCTGGCCCAGAAATTCGGGCATGCTCATACTGGGCATGCGGGGGCGCAGGGTACATTTCCTGTGCCAGAATGGTGAGGCCCAAGGCTCACCAGATATTGGGCCATAGGCCCCATTAAAATAGAGCTGGCGCAGTGCAGCAGAAGCCTGGGTCAAGGATCGGGATATTAGTCAGGGATCGGGGCCTGGGTCCGAGATCGGGCTCGGTGTCGGAGATTGTGGGGGGTCGTAGGGGTGGAGGGATCGCATAGGTTGGTGTTGGGGATTGTGAAGGCTGGAACTGGGGATCGGGTGGGTAACAGAGGGGGGATTAACGCCAGGGAGAGGGCCAGGAGCGACGGCCATGGGGGGTCAGGTCGGGAGCAGCAGTGATGGGGGAGGGGCAGTGGTGGCAAATGGGAGAAGAGGGCGGCGATCAGTTCCTTTAATGTAGAGTCGGGAGGAGCACTCCTGTTCCTCCCAGCTGCACATTCAGGTAAGATACTTACCTTCTCTGTTGGCAGCCGATCCCGAAATGTGCACATGCTTTCTGCCCACTATATTGGGGCCTTAGTAGTCCGAGTAGCGCCCGAAAAACGAGCGCTGCGCGGACCAATTTTGTGCCCTCTGACAGCTAACAATTAAAAAACAGAAAAATGTAAAGCCTTAATGTTGTTGCCTTCAGATCTGCTTGTGGTGACCTCAAGTCCAATCTATCTCCAATTCTCAACAGCACACCTACTGTTTGTGGTGTCTCATCAAGTCTTTCTTACATACAGCTTTACCAGAAGAGACATAAATAACTTTTTCTATTAGAAAACCATCCCATCACTAACCATTACAATTACTAGCCACTTGTAATGGAAAATAAGATTGAATGTCTGATCAGACCTATTCTGAGGAACATAATCAAATGGTTTACCAACTTAAAGGAGGATTCCAATCAGAACAATTGGAATCGGGCAGGGTTATCGTCGGCCCTTGAGTGAGTGAGTAGAGGAAGAAAGAATAGGAAAAAAGAAGGTATCAATATTTGTATCAATATTTTCAAACACGATGGGCCCGATTTTACCAGGGGTGCGGGTATTCGGCGGGTAGGCCAGCGGGCGCGGTGAAATTAGTGGGTTGCCCGCGCGATCGTAGCAGGCAACACACTAATTGGATCCACTTACCTGCTCCTCCGGGTTCCCCGATGCTGGTCTGCGCGTCGGGCGGGCTGCGCATGCGCAGTAAGATCTGTCAGCTGGAGGCGCTCTATTTAAAGGGGCAGTCCTCCACTGACAGATGCTGCCACAAACAGCAAAAATTACATCATGGAGCAGCCCAGGGGGAAGGCTGCTCCCAGTTTAATGATGCCTCACCCCAGGTATCATTAGATGGGGTGAGGAGGAGGGGGAGGACAGAGATCTTCCCCCCGGCGGGCGGGAGGAAGCGGCCCACCTCTGCCACCAAGAAGGCCTGGCTCGAGGTGGCAGAGGGGGTCACCTGCGCCACCAACATATCGCCCACCTGCATACAGTGCAGGCGGCGCTCCAATGACCTCAGTAGGTCAGCAACAGTGAGAACACGTAGTCTTTCCCCTACACTCCGCCTGCCACAACACTGCCCCCACCCCACATCTCCTTCTGCACTGCCAACACTACTCTGTCACATGAGCCCTCATACCCACTCAAACCTCATCCTCAACTTACCTGCACCTACTCACCTCGCGAGTACTCACCCCGCCACTACCACGCAACCCAATCCTCATACAATCTCATGGCTCTATCCCATACTCACCCTCTCGTGCATCTCTCTCACGGCCAGCCTCACTCAACCTGCCACCACCTGTGCTGCAGCCACAGGGCATGCATCACATATGTGCAGTAGGCAGCGTAAGGCAAACGTGTCGTGAGCATGAAGGGGATGCACAAGGGTGTTTGAGGGATTATCATGGTTCTTACTTCTATTGAATTAAAGAACAACTCACATCACACATTATATTGGCACCACTACTGCCATGTCTTCGCGAATCCTGTCCGGTTTGTGCAATAATGCCCGCTCCTGGGTATCACTATGAGGACCCACCACTGATGCCACCCAGTGTGTCACTGCAGAGTGGGTGTAGGTGTATTTGCAGGGTTCTTCTGCGCAGACGACTGAGAGACATCGGGGATGTCCCCGGTTGCAGCCTGGAAGGCTGTGGAGCAGAAGTTCGGGAGGGCAGTGGTGACTTTGACAGCGACAGGTAGGAAGATGGTGCACGGGCCAGCCAGGAGCAGCTCGGCATGAAAGAGGCTGCAGATGTCCACGGCTACATGTCGAGTGACTCTGAGCCTCCGTGTGCACTGCTGCTCAGAGAGGTACAGGAGGCTGAGCCTCGGTCTGTGGAACGTGGGGTGAGGGTAGTGCCCTCTGCGACGCATCTCTTTCTGCGGTAGCCCTCCCTCCTGCTGTACAGGTGGATGTGTCACAGCACTCTGTTGTGGAGCTCCACTTGTCAGAGGTTGACGGCGTGGATGGCGAGGCTGGTGAGGCTGGTGAGGCCGTTCGCCCTCCGAGGAGGTCATGACTGCAGCTACGGCGGCCCCCATCCGCAAGATGTACATCTGAGGGGGTCCGCAATGTAGGTACATGTCTCCGGACCCCGGGGTAAGTGTGCAGGTTGGTGACTTCGACCATCAGGAGGAGGGTGGTGGAGGCCAAACTTTGTCCCAAGTGACAGAGCGGCCTCCTGCAATGGCTGAGGGTCTCCCCCCACCCCACCTGTCAAATGGACCTTTGCAGCTGCCACAGGCTGACGGCTGCAACACGTCCATTTCAACTGGGACTGTTTCCCCCAGTGTGCGAAACAGTCCCATGTTTATCCAAAATCACACACAGTCCCTTAATCAGGTCAGTTAATGACCTGAACAACCAAAGTAAATACACTCAAGTGGCATCCCGCTGGCTTTAATTGCCTGCGGGATTCCCACCAGCGGGGGCTGCGCACGCACCCCCGCACGTCAGCGCGGAACCCGGACGTGGGCGGGATCAAGGCGCGATCCGGTCCCACTCCGGGATTTCGGGATTTTCGGGGCCCCCCCGCCGAGAACGCACCCGGTAGCGGGTGCTAACATCGGGCCCGATATTTCTTTAATCAATTGGAGTATGTATTTGCATATATTCCTGCACAATTGATAACTCTTTAGCATATGGTTACTCAGAACAGAAGTTAATTTCTAGCTTATATTGCTGTTATTTAAAGAGAGGTGATTTTCTGCTGCGCAGCCACAAAATCATGGTATATCATGAGGGTGGAACTTGGAGTCTTAAACCAATTTGAAGAGACAACTCTGCAAATTTTGGGGCCAGAAGCCATAGAGAGAATATGGAGAGTGAAGCTGGAGACCTCCCCCAAGTGCAGGGCCAATACCTTCTTTTTTCCTATTCTTTCTTCCTCTACTCACTCACTCAAGGGCCGACGATAACCCTGCCCGCTCAGTGCCCACCAACATCTCATGCTATCCCGCAGGTTCCAATTTTACCCTGCTCTTCTGAGCCAGAAGGAAGGACACACCTGCCCAAATTCGGAAGAGTCCATCTTTAAATATGCAGATTAGGCTCCAATGGCTTAACCCTGCACCCCTCATACCACCCTCCCACCAACCCCCCCCCCCCACCCCACCCCGCTGTGTAAAAAAGTTTTTCCTCATGTCACCTTTAGTTCTTTTGCCAATCACCTGAAATCTATGTCCTCTGGTTCATAGAATCATAGAATCATAGAAAATTTACGGCACACAAGGAGGCCATTCGGCCCATTGTGTCCACGCCGGCTGAGAAACGAGCCACCCAGCCTAATCCCACTTTCCCGCATTTGGTCCATAGCCCTGCAGATTACGGCTCTTCAGGTGCACATCCAGGTATTTTATAAATGAGTTGAGGGTTTCTGCCTCTACCACCCTCTCAGACAGTGAGTTCCAGACCCCCACCACCCTCTGGGTGAAAAAACTTTTCCTCAATTCCGCTCTAATCCTTCCACCAGTCACTTTAAATCTATGCCCCCTGGTTATTGACCCCTCCGCTAAGGGAAATAGGTCCTTCCTATCCACTCTATCTAGGCCCCTCATAATTTTGTACACCTCAATCAAATCACCCCTCAGCCTCCTCTGTTCCAAGGAAAATAACCCCAGCCTGGTCCTGGATGGGATTGTTTTCCTGGATGGTGTCGAGCTTCTTGAGTGTTGTTGGAGCTGCACACATCCAGGCAAGTGGAGAGTATTCCATCACACTCCTGACTTGTGCCTTGTAGATGGCGGAGAGGCTTTGGGGAGTCAGGAGGTGAGTCACTCGCTGCATAATACTCAGCCTGTGACCTGCTCTTGTAGCCACAGTATTTATATGGCTGATCCAGTTAAGTTTCTGGTCAATGGTGACCCCCAGGATATTGATGGTGGGGGATTCGGCGATGGTAATGCTGTTCAATGTCAAGTTGAGGTGGTTAAACTCTTTCTTTTTGGAGATGGTCATTGCCTGGCACTTGTCTGGCATGAATGTTACTTGCCACTTATGAGCCCAAGCCTGGATGTTGTCCAGGTCTTGCTGCATGCAGGCATGGACTGCATCATTATCTGAAGGGTTGCGAATGGAACTGAACACTGTGCAATCATCAGTGAACATCCCCATTTCTGATCTTATGATGGAGGGAAGGTCATTAATGAAATAGCTGAAGATGGTTGGGCCTAGGACACTGCCCTGAGGAACTCCTGCAGCAATGTGAGCTCCAAGTCCAGGTCAGGAACTCACTATGAATATTTAATTAGGTCAACCTTGGAAGCTTGTGTAAGGTAGGCCTTTGCGCAAAATTATGCTGGAATGCACGTTGTTATATATTTTGGGCACAATCCAAAAGGAAGAAAATCCTATTAACTTTTGAAACTCCGATGATGGAAACCTTTTGTTCTGCATGATTCTACAGCCCTTAGGTAAAACCTAGTATATCCTGCAATAATCCTGCATCAAGGAAAAGTCATTTGAAGAAATTGCAAGTCACTAGCTATATAATTAAAAATGTTGCATAGTGTCATAGTAGTAGTATCATAGTGGTAGTATCATAGTGTGAAACAGCACAATAGGAGGCCATTCAGCCCATCGTGCCTGTGCCGGCTCTTTGGTGAAGCTATCCAATTAATCCCACTGCCCTGCTCTTTCCTCATAGCCCTGTAAATTTTCTCCCTTCAAGTATTTATCCAATTGCCTTTTGAAAGTTATTATTGAATCTGCTTTCACCACCTTTTCAGGCAGTGCATTCCAGATCATAATAACTTGCTGCGTAAAAAAATGTTTCCTCATGTCGCTTCTGGTTCTTTTGCCAATCACCTTAAATCTGTGTCCTCTGGTTACTGACCCTTCTGCCACTGGAAACAGTTTCTCTTTATTTACTCTGTCAAAATCGTTCATGATTTTGAACAACTCTACCAAATCTCCTCTTAGCCTTCTCTGCTCTAAGCAGAACAACCCCAGCTTCTCCAGTCTCTCAACACAACTGAAGACCCTCATCCCTGGTACCATTCTAGTAAATCTCTTCTGCACCCTCTCTAAGGCCTTGACATCCTTCCTAAAGTGTGGTGCCCAGAATTGAACACAATGCTCCAGCTGAGGTCTAACCAGTGTTTTATATAGGTTTAGCATAACTTCCTTGCTTTTGTACTCAATGCCTCTATTAATAAAGCCCAAGATCCCATATGCTTTTTTAACAGCTTTCTCAACTTGTCCTGCCACCTTCAAAAAGTCCTTGGGGAGCCAGTGGCTATGGCACTATGAAAATAATGACCAGTAAGAAGTCCAAAGTCTTAAAGCAAGCAAAGACTGATCTTCTTACCAGTTCTGAGAAGAGTCAGCCGATTCTGGATATTCTGTAAATGTTCCTCTTGGAAAGAGAATGGAGGTAATTTTAACCTTTTGCGATAGTGTAAAAAGAGCCATACCAGATCAACCATCAATGGAAAGGAAAATCTGAAGAGGTGTATAACGGGCAGCCTATCTGATATTGCCTGCTTTACACTATCACCAAAATGTTAAAATTAGCCAATATTTCTGGAGTACTCTGAAACATTATTCAATCAACTCCATGTCCTGGCAAGATTCCTCAGGTTTACCAGGAACTTCCTTGATGTTTAGATTGTGCTGCTTATTGTAATCATTGTTGTTTGACTCCTTTATGACAGTCGGTGGGTATGATTTTTTCTTTTCTTTCTGATTTTTATTTTTCTTGTGCTCATCGAGGTTAGGGATGTTAGTGCTGGGGAATGGAACTCTTCCCATTCCAGGCACCCAGTGTCTGCAGACTTCATTCCCACATCAGGTACAATACAGCGGGGTGCAGAGTAAAGCTCCCCCCACTCTGCCCAACAATGTGCTTCAACCCCACCATCAGAGGAGCACCCCCTACTGCATCAAACAAAACAGAAAACAGAGAGTAAGGGTTAAAGGTAGTTACTTAGACTGGCAATAGGTGGGAGGTGGTGTTTCGCAAAGATCGATGCTGGGACCACTGTTGTTCACCATTTACATAAACGGTTTGGACTTGGGAATCGGAAGTATAATTTCAAAATTTGTGGACGACACCAAATTGGGGGACTGCGAAAAAATAAAACTTGTAGAATGGGCGTGTAATTGGTAAATGAATTTCAATGTAGATATGCGTGAAGTATTACATTTTGGTAGGACGAATAAGGGGGCCACATACTGCTTGGATGATAAGTCTAAATGGGGTAAAGGAACAGGGGGACCTGGGGGTACAGATACACAAATCACTAAAAGTAGGCTATAACAAAAGCAAACCAAGCACTGGGGTTCATTTTTAGAGGGATAGAATTGAAAAGCAGAGAAGTTATGTTAAAATTGTGTAGACCACACTTGGACTACTGTGAATAGTTCTGGTTTCCATGTTATAAAAAGGATATAGAGGCACTGGAGAAGGTGCAAAAAAGATTTACTAGGATGATACCAGAACTGAGAGGTTATACCGAGCAGGAAAGATTGAACAGGCTAGGGCTCTTTTCTCTAGAAAGGGATGATGAGAATCCAAAGAGCTTCTACAAGTACATAAAGGGCAAAAGGGAGAGAGTAGGGCCTCTTAAGGATCAACAAGTTCATATATGTGCGGACCAACAAGAGATGGGTGAGATCCTGAATGAATATTTCACATCGGTATTTACGGTTGAGAAAGGCATGGATGTTAGGGAACTTGGGGAAATAAATAGTGATGTCTTGAGGAGTGTACATATTACAGAGAGGGAGGTGCTGGAAGTCTTAACGCGCATCAAGGTAGATAAATCTCCGGGACCTGATGAAATGTATCCCAGGACGTTATCGGAGGTTAGGGAGGAAATTGCGGGTCCCCTAGCAGAGATATTTGAATCATCGACAGCGACAGGTGAGGTGTCTGAAGATTGGAGGGTAGCAAATGTTGTGCCTTTGTTTAAGAAGGGCAGCAGGGAAAAGCCTGGGAACTACAGACCGGTGAGCCTGACATCTGTAGTGGGTAAGTTGTTAGAGGGTATTCTGAGTATCAGGATCTACAGGCATTTGGAGAGGCAGGGACTGAGTAGGAACAGTCAGCATGGTTTTGTGAGAGGAAAAGCATGTCTCACGAATTTGATTGAGTTTTTTGAAGGGGTAACCAAGAAGATAGATGAGGGCTGTGCAGTAGACGTGGTCTACATGGACTTTAGCAAAGCCTTTGACAAGGTACCACATGGTAGGTTGTTACATAAGGTTAAATCTCACGGGATCCAAGGTGAGGTAGCCAATTGGATACAAAATTGGCTTGACGACAGAAGACAGAGGGTGGTTGTAGAGGGTTGTTTTTCAAACTGGAGGCCTGTGACCAGCGGTGTGCCTCAGGGATCGGTGCTGGGACCGCTGTTATTTGTTATTTATATTAATGATTTGGATGAGAATTTAGGAGGAATGGTTAGTAAGTTTGCAGATGACACCAAGATTGGTGGCATTGTGGACAGTGAAGAAGGTTATCTAGGATTGCAACGGGATCTTGATAAATTGGGCCAGTGGGCCGATGAATGGCAGATGGAGTTTAATTTAGATAAATGTGAGGTGATGCATTTTGGTAGATAGAATCCGACCAGGACCTACTCCGTTAATGGTAGGGCGTTGGGGAGAGTTATAGAACAAAGAGATCTGGGAGTACAGATTCATAGCTCCTTGAAAGTGGAGTCACAGGTGGATAGGGTGGTGAAGAAGGCATTCGACATGCTTGGTTTCATTGGTCAGAACATTGAATACAGGAGTTGGGATGTCTTGTTGAAGTTGTACAAGACATTAGTAAGGCCACACTTGGACTACTGTGTACAGTTCTGGTCACCCTATTATAGAAAGGATATTATTAAACTAGAAAGAGTGCAGAAAAGATTTACTAGGATGCTACCGGGACTTGATGGTTTGACTTATAGGGAGAGGTTAGATAGACTGGGACTTTTTTCCCTGGAGAGTAGGAGGTTAAGGGGTGATCTTATAGAAGTCTATAAAATAATGAGGGACATAGATAAGGTAGATAGTCAAAATCTTTTCCCAAAGGTAGGGGAGTCTATAACGAGGGGACATAGATTTAAGGTGAGAGGGGAGAGATACAAAAGGGTCCAGAGGGGCAATTTTTTCACTCAATGGGTGGTGAGTGTCTGGAACGAGCTGCCACAGGCAGTAGTAGAGGCGGGTACAATTTTGTCTTTGAAAAAGCATTTGGACAGTTACATGGGTAAGATGGGTATAGAGGGATATGGGCCAAGTGCAGGCAATTGGGACTAGCTTAGTAGTATAAACTGGGCGACATGGACATGTTGGGCCGAAGGGCCTGTTTCCATGTTGTAAACTTCTATGATTCTATGATTCTATGTGATAGAGGTCTTTAGGATTATGAAAGGGATTGATATGGTGGGCATAGAGAAGATGTTTCCACTTGCAGGGGAGACCAGAACTAGGGGCCATAAAAATAAGATAGTCGCTAATAAATCCAATAGGGAATTCAGGAGAAACTTCTTTACCCAGAGAGTGGTTAGAATGTGGAACTCGCTACCACAAGCAGTAGTTGAGGTGACTAGCATAGATGCATTTAAAGGGAAGCTGGATAAACAAATGAGGGAGAAAATAATAGAAGGATATTCTGATAGGGTTAGATGAAGTAGGGTGGGAGGAGGCTTGTGTGGAGCATAAACACCGGCCCAGACCTGTTGGGCCGAATGGCCTGTTTCTGTGCTGTACATTCTATGTAATCTATGTAATTCTATGCACCAGTCTGGCATATTTTTCATTTCCCACACCAACCGTCCTTATACCGGTCTGAGTGATATTGACAATTAGTGCCAAATTAGAGGCCGTTTTGTGCTGCAGTAGGCTCATGCCACTGGGAATGGATGGAAGCTGCCAAGATTCATTTCACATAGGACCCTTATAGCCAGAGAAGACTTTCATCCCACCAGTCTGGGATGGATTCAAATCACAGCAACTTCTCCAGAATAAAGAATTGGATTTGAATGGGGGCAGCTTAATTAACTTGAGGGTGTGCACAGTTGTAGCTGTCAATGAATCTACTATCTAAGTCAAATATTGTCCTGGTAAAACCTAGGACTTGCTTACTTGCACTTGGTAGACCATCTGCTGCATTGGATTGGATTTTTCAGGTCTGGGAAACCGATATAAACCCAAAAGCATATACTATGGGCATAGGCAAGGACAGTATTAGTTGTACCTATGCAAATTGGCCCCTTCCTCCAACTCGCACATTGATGCTCTCTGCCAAGGAGACAAGAAGTAAATATATTTGCGACACTGTTAGATATTGCTCAAGATTGATTCGGGCTTCACACTTACTTTACCTTACTGAATCTCTTACGACCAAAGTAGAGTCACCTTAAGGATCAAATGCCTCCAGTACTCAGAGACAATCAGTGTGTAAGGTGGTCAGAGCAACACCTACTCATAACTTTAATTTCTGCATCATCACCATAGTTGGCAGGTATAGAGACCAGACCGCAGTTGCTTTTTGATCAGTTCCAACAATCTATATAGGGACCTGGATCCTGAGGCATGGGTGGATCCTTTCTGACATTCCTTCCATAATCATGTTTTCCTCGGGCAATTGAGTTGATTTATATTCAACTTTTCCTGGAATTTGATGTACAGTTTGCAGAGAGATAGCATGACAGAGATTACTGACATCAGCGAGAAACACATTCCAAACACTTAATGTGAAAACCCAGACTATGTGTGTGGAATGCAGTGAATCGTGAAGAAGAGCACAGATTCACCCTCACACAGAACCGGAATACCACTGAAATGTATCCAACTGTACAGGTAGATGACTGATGTCAAGCGATGGGGAGCAGAGCTGTCCATACTCATCTGGGCTGCCGCAAGAATAAAAAGTGCCAAAGTGACAAGTCGTTTTTCGACAACAAAAATCAAGAGCAACCCGTTTCTCTTGTTTGGTTTCAGCACAGCTCGCTGGCATTTAAAATAAAATAATACTGCACGGACACAGGTATCTTATATTGAATTCCACTATCCTTAAGGTAAGCAAAGGCCCAGATGCATTTCCCGACACAGTAACACCACAATCGAGTTTAAAATTGAACTATTTTCCACACCTCTCCCCTTGCTATCATGTTACAGGGTGCCTGTAATGCGATAGCAGGAGTAAAGGTGTGGAAAAGGTCTTGGTTTCTGTGTTCTGGGACGCCTGACCTGTTCATTGTGTTGAAAAAAAACAAACTCCTCCTTTTTTTAGTCTGGTACACGTTTAAAAAGTGAACTTAAAAAGATTTATTACTAGTTTAACCCAGTGACTGACGTGAGAAGTTCATCAATTGCTACGAAGACAGGGGAGGGGGTATATTACTCCGTGGTATATTAATTATATGAGTTATATTAATTCTGAACTATATCAATTTATTCCTATTAATTACGAGTTCTATTAATTACAAACTATAATTATTATTTCTGTTGAATTTTATTAATTGATATAATTATGACTGTTATGAGTTATATTAATTATAAGTTACATTAATTATGAGTTATATTAATCATGTTTGCATTATTCAATGGGCCAAGAACAAAATACATAAAAATTCTCCAAAATGCTATTGAAGCATCAGTTTCTGTTATAGTGAGAATAGTGTTTCATCCCCTTATAGCTGTTTAATGGATCAATTTAATTCAATCGTTTTAGCTCTGTGACCTTAGAAGTCACTTTAGTGTTGTGCTGAAACTAGTCACTGTCTGAAATCACTGTGCAATTGACTCGAATGATGTACACTTCAGACCTTAAAGCAATTTTTCCCCCACCCTCCAGTGAAATTAATCAATTTGGAGGCAATGTCAGTCAACGAGGCTCCGTTAAATTCCACGTTCCCTGCTCTTGTCAGTGACCAGTTGACGGGACATTTCCCCGATGGGACAAACAGCACGGCCCCGCGAATGAATGAAGGCGATGCCATCTACTACATCTTGCTGGTGTTCGGCTTCGCCGGGGCGGTGGTGGTCTTCAAGATGTTGGACAACTACAGCACGCAGAAGACGGTCAACAAACTTCCGTTCGACTTCTTCGAAAGGGAAAAGGGAAAGAAGAAAAACTTCTTCAACTTGGTAAAGGAGGCCCCGGGTTTGATCGTGGAAAACCGCGCCGTAATGGGACTCGACTCGACTCCGAGCACAGAAAACGTGGCCGGGCAGAGCTGTTCAAAAGCTGTAGACAATAATGTGTGAGGTTCGAAGCCCTTGACTGTCAGAGTAGTGATGAACTCTTATCAACCAGTGATTAGTGCTTTCAGATAGTGATTAATACCATAAAAAACAATTGGCATTTTTAGAATGCAAAGGGGAAGGTGGACTCTCAGATTTTGGGAGGGACAAGCAAGACATTGCACGCCTTTTTGTTTGCAATTAATGGTTGTAAAATTGTGTGCTGTGCCCGCCCGAATTTGTTATGAGCTCCCGGTGGAAGACGCTCCCCGCCCGCAACGTAAAAATCGGGAACCGACCCCAGTGGAACACGCGGCTGAGACGTGGAGATGATCCACCGGGAGAAGGAGATTGGCTTGTAAGGCCAATCGGATTCCAGGGTTAGGCGATCTAGGGGAGCTAAGCTAGGAGTACTGGGCCCATCCGAGGTGAAGCAGAACACTTGTCTTTTTTTTTGTCTTCCTTTTTATAGTGGATTTCAGGAAGAGCAGGATGCAGAGAGAAAAGTTGGATTTTAATTGAAATACATTTGGTGATGCTGATGTGTATATATTGGGCTGAATATCAGCTTGTGTTCTTGAATGTTTTTGTTTGCAATTTTGTGATTCAATCTAGAAAATAAATACAACTTTGATTCATAAAAATAGTATTGATTAATACTATCAAAGTCATTAATACTGATAATTATTACTATCAAATAGACATTAATACTATAAATCATTAATATTATCGGTGATTATGAACGTGCATTTAAGAGGATGGTATGAAGGGGGTACTCAATAGAAATTGATGAGATGGGGACTGTTTAAATAACTGATGGCAAGGTTCATAACAACAATTTATGCTCCTTTGTGGATCACACAATGCTGCAATTTGTTTGCAATGGTTTTACACATCGCCCTGCCCCTCCCACTATGATACCTGCTGGCAATTCACTTGCTTTCTCTAGAGCTGCTTATTGCCTTTTTCATGCCTTGTGTCCCTCCTGCACAAATCTTTAGATGCATCGGGGTTCATTTCTAGAGGGACCAAATTAAAAAGCAGAGAAGTTATGTCAAACTTTTGTATAGAACCTTGGTTAGACCACACTTGGAGTACAGTGAACTGTTCAAGGCTCCATATTATAAAAAGAATGTAGAGGCACTGGAGAAGGTGTAAAAAAGATTTACTAGGATGATACCAGAACTGAGAGGTTATACCTATCAGGAAAGATTGAACAGGCTGAGGCTCTTTTGTCTAGAAAAGAGAAGACCTGATAGAGGTCTTTAAGATTCTGCAAGGGTTTGATAGGGTAGACATAGAGAAGATGTTTCCACTTGCAGGGGAGATCAAAACTAGGGGTCATAAATATAAGATAGTCACTAATAAATCCAATAGGGAATTCAGGAGAAACTTCTTTACCCAGAGAGTGGTTAGAATGTGGAACTTTCTACCACAAGGAGTAGTTGAGGTGACTAGCATAGATGCATTTAAGGGGAAGCTAGATAAACATATGAAGGAGAAAGGAATAGAAGGATCTGCTGATAGGGTGAGATGAAGTAGGGAGGGAAGAGGTTCATGTGGAGCGTAAACACCGGCATAGACCTGTTGAGCCAAATGGCCTGTTTCTGTGCTGTACGTTTTGTGTAATTTCTCTCTTAGTCCAGCTGTTTTATCTTTCCTGGTTAGCATTAGTCACCACTGCTCTCAGTTCTGGCTCATATTTTCCAGCTCCCCATAACCATAGACAGAGCCCCTCAATCTCAATGATACAAGACAGACCACAGTACCAATGAATGGTATAAATAAGCCAACGATCCCCCCAATGGCGGAATTTTAACCCCAAGAACGGGTGGGTTGGGGGCAGGTGGGTAGTTAAAATAATTGATTTTTCGAGAGCGACCACAACCTGGCTCCACTTCCGGGTTTAACGGAAGCGCATTTAGATGCGTGGGAGTAACCTACTCGCTGCAGTCGGGACCTTAATTAGTTCAGGCGGACGGTCAGTGATCACAGCAAGTAACATCCTTATGAGACATAAATTAGGCCTTTTTAAATTGCATTTTACTGACCTTTTAATTTAACGCCTCCAGCGCAGGTTTGCCGGGGCTCGTGAATCTTGCCTGTGAGAAGGGCTGGATCATGAGGTAAGTGCTTTTGTTGCACTGCTTGTGGAGGAGGAGCAGGAGCGTTTCCTCCAGGCCCAACAAGCTTACCTGCCATGATTGGACCCCTGCGATCGGCCGACCACCCCCTCCCGATTGAGACCACCCCAATGGCCGAGACCCCCTCCCGATGTCCGAAACCGATGCCCGAGACCCCCCCACCGATGTTCATGACCCCCCCCCCCCCCCCTCCCCCCGATGTCCGAGACCCACCCAACGATCTCCGGCTGCTCACCTCCCCAATGATCTCCGAATGTTCACCTCCCCTCTCCACCCCTCGATTGCCGCCCCCCATCCAACCTCCAAAGATGCCGATCTCTCCCCGACCCCCCCCCCCACCCCACCGACCCCCCCCCCCACCCCATCCAACCCCGAAGACTCTGATCCTCTCTCCGGCTGCTTTCCCAACCGACAGGCAACCAGCCTGACAATCTGGCTGGCTACCGGGCGTGAAACCCGGAAGTAAAAATTTTATCTTGAGTTGGGAAGATGAGAAGTTGGCCAGGACAGCATTGGAATAATTGAGTGTGGATGTGACAAAAGCACATTGAGGATTTCAGCAGCAGCTGGGCTGAGGCTGGCCAGGGCGGAGACGAGAGATGTTGCACAGGTGGAACTAGGCGATATTTTTGTTGGAGAGTATATCGGGTCTGAAGTTCAGCTCAGGGTTGAATAGAATGGTGAGATTGAGAACAGTCTGGTTTAACCTGAGAAAGTGGTGGGGAAGAGGGATGGAATCAGTGGCCAGGGTAGAGTCTGCCAGTGGAGGCTGAAGACAATGGCTTCTGTCTTCTGAATGTTTAAGTGGAGGAAATTACAGCTCACCCAAGATAGGATGTCGGACTAATTTTAAATTTATCTTTTTTGCTCTATCATAAGAATAGAAACACTTTCTTCTTTTTAAACCATTTTTAAAAAATTTACACAACACTGAATGAAGCTAAAATGAATCTGAAGAATTTCTTCTACTAACCTCAATAATTATCCCTGGACATCATATCTGATTGTTACCATATGAATGGAAACACTGATAGGGTTTTGACCTGGTGTCTCGCTTCAGAGAGTGCCTCAGGTATAAGGTACTTTACTGCATCACTCCACTAATTGCTGCCACATATATACTTGTGCACATGGGAGAATATGTGTGCATACATGCATATATATGCTATGTTCATGACTTTCAACTCTGATCAAGTAACTTTACAGGTCATCTCAGCGTGTTGGGTCTGATTTCCTATGCTGAAAACCCATTCTGATGAAAGGTCACCCCACTCCAGCGACTTGAGCACAAAATCTAGGCTGACACTCCAGTGCAGTACTGAGGAAGTGCTGCACTGTCAGAGGTGCTGTCTTTCAGATGAGATGTTAAACCAAGGCCCCATCAGCCCTCACAGGTGGACGTAAAAAATCCCATGGCACTATTTCGAAGAAGAGCAGGGGAATTCTCCCCGGTGTCCTGGCCAATATTTATCCCTCAACCAACATCACTAAAAAAACAGATTATCTGGTCATTATCACATTGCTATTTGTGGGACCTTGCTGTGTCCAAATTGGCTGCCGCATTTCCTATATTACAACAGTGACTACACTTCAAAAGTAATTAATTGGTTGTAAAGCACTTTGGGATATCTTCAGGTTGTGAAAGGCGCTATACAAATGGAAGTCTTTCTTTCTTTTAAACATTAACTCAATTTCTCTCTCCACAGATGCTGCCTGACCTGCTGAGTGTTTCCAGTATTTTCTGTTTTCAATAATAGTTTACTGGTAGCCCGTCAAACCCTTGGAATTTACTCATGGAGAGGTTCAAAAACCTATTGAATTTTCTGAATAAAGTTTCATTTTTCTTTTTGTGATTGGGGAATAAGAGCTTCTAAAATTTACAAGATTAAGGAAAAAAGAAAGAGGAAAGTTTCTACGCTAAATGGTGTTAGCACATAGGCATGATGATTATCTGCCAAAAATCATGCAAGATATAAAGAAAATGGCTTCCTGCCCCAATTGTAAAATGGGCCACATTGATAAGGAACTATACTGAGACCACCCCAATTTATTTTTTACTTAGGAAGTACTGGTATGCACCATATTAATTACATTTTCTATGATTTGCAAGTTTGCCTAAATCAATATGTCCACATACAAAAGCACATACTAGTCCATGTAATAACAGCACAGTAAACCAAAAAATGTTCTTATGTACTCCTAATATACCACTTCACAGAGCAAGGGAAACCCAATGGATCACCAGCCCCACCCAAAAATGGTTACACATCAGTGCACTAAGAGCAACTTGCTATTGCCCATTTTGCACTACCACACGAGATGAATTTCACCCCCCTTATCCTTTGATTCAACTGTGCAGTTGTGGAATGCCATGTGAGAGATAGATTGTAAACAATTTTACAACACCAAGTTATAGTCCAGCAATTTTATTTTAAATTCACAAGCTTTTGGAGGCTTCCTCCTTCCTCAGGTGAACGATGTGGAAATGAAATCCTCGAAATGAAATCGCATTTATAATTCACAGAACAATCATAGAATCATAGAATCATAGAAGTTACAACATGGAAACAGGCCCTTCGGCCCAACATGTCCATGTCGCCCAGTTTATACCACTAAGCTAGTCCCAATTGCCTGCACTTGGCCCATATCCCTCCATACCCATCTTACCCTTTGCTGTGGCCCGTCGGAACTGTCGATCGATGAGTCGAGCGTCATATCCCGTTCTTACTAGGGCGTCTTTCAGCGTCTGTAGGTGTCCATCGCGTTCCTCCTCGTCTGAGCAGACCCTGTGTATTCGCAGGGCCTGTCCATAGGGGATGGCCTCTTTGACGTGGTTAGGGTGGAAGCTGGAAAAGTGGAGCATCGTGAGGTTGTCTGTGGGCTTGCGGTAGAGTGAGGTGCTGAGGGTGATTACAGACAGTTTTTTCAACTGCCCGTTGCCAAGGCAATCAGTGTGCAGACAGACAGGTGTTACCTGCAAGGTCTCAGAATACACAAATCACCAAAAAAAACAACAAACAAAAAAAAAACAGAGATAGAGAGGTAGAAACATAGAAAAGACAGCAACTGACCCGTTATATTAAAAACAGATAACATTTGTTCGCTGGTGGGGTAACGTGTAGCGTGACATGAACCCAAGATCCCGGTTGAGGCCGTCCTCATGGGTGCGGAACTTGGCTATCAATTTCTGCTCGACGATTTTGCGTTATCGTGTGTCTCGAAGGCCGCCTTGGAGTACGCTTACCCGAAGGTCGGTGGATGAATGTCCATGACTGCTGAAGTGTTCCCCGACAGGGAGAGAACCCTCCTGTTTGGCGATTGTTGTGCGGTGTCCGTTCATCCGTTGTCACAGCGTCTGCATGGTCTCGCCAATGTACCATGCTCTGGGGCATCCTTTCCTGCAACGTATGAGGTAGACAACGTTGGCCGAGTCACAGGAGTATGAACCATGCACCTGGTGGGTGGTGTCCTCTCGTGTGATGGTAGTATCTGCGTCGATGATCTGGCATGTCTTGCAGAGGTTACCGTGGCAGGGTTGTGTGATGTCGTGGACGCTGTTCTCTTGAAAGCTGGGTAATTTGCTGCGAACGATGGTCTGTTTGAGGTTGGGTGGCTGTTTAAAGGCAAGTAGTGGAGGTGTGGGGATGGCCATAGCGAGGTGTTCGTCGTCATTGATGACATGTTGAAGGCTGCGGAGAACATGGCGTAGTTTCTCCGCTCCGGGGAAGTACTGGACGACGAAGGGTACTCTGTTGGTTGCGTCCCGTGTTAGTCTCCTGAGGAGGTCTATGCGATTTTTTGCTGTGGCCCGTCGGAACTGTCGATCGATGAGTCGAGCGTCATATCCCGTTCTTACTAGGGCGTCTTTCAGCGTCTGTAGGTGTCCATCGCGTTCCTCCTCGTCTGAGCAGACCCTGTGTATTCGCAGGGCCTGTCCATAGGGGATGGCCTCTTTGACGTGGTTAGGGTGGAAGCTGGAAAAGTGGAGCATCGTGAGGTTGTCTGTGGGCTTGCGGTAGAGTGAGGTGCTGAGGTGCCCGTCTTTGATGGAGATTCGTGTGTCCAAGAAAGAAACTGATTCTGAGGAGTAGTCCATGGTGAGCTTGATGGTGGGATGGAACTTGTTGATGTTATCGTGTAGTCTCTTTAGTGATTCCTTGCCGTGGGTCCATAGAAAGAAAATGTCGTCGATGTATCTGGTGTATAGTGTTGGTTGGAGGTCTTGTGCAGTGACGAAGTCCTGCTCGAACTTTTGCATGAAAATGTTGGCGTATTGGGGTGCGAATTTGGTCCCCATGGCTGTTCCGTGTGTTTGAGTAAAGAACTGGTTATCGAAGGTGAAGACATTGTGATCCAGGATGAAGCGGATGAGTTGTAGGATGGCGTCCGGAGATTGGCTGTTGTTGGTGTTGAGTATTGATGCTGTCGCAGCGATGCCGTCATCGTGGGGGATACTGGTGTAGAGTGCCGAGACGTCCATCGTGGTGAGAAGTGTTCCTGGTTCAACTGGTCCGTGGGTGCTGAGTTTTTGTAGGAAGTCTGTAGTGTCGCGACAGAAGCTGGGGGTTCCCTGCACGATGGGTTTCAGGATGCCCTCGACGTATCCAGAGAGGTTCTCACACAGGGTTCTGTTGCCTGATACGATAGGACGTCCGGGTGTGTTGGCTTTGTGTATCTTTGGGAGGCAGTAGAAGTCTCCCACGCGGGGAGTACGTGGGATGAGAGTGCGAAGGATGCTTTGAAGGTCTGGATCGAAGGTCTTGATCAGTTTGTTGAGCTGGTGGGTGTGTTCTTTGGTCGGATCTGCGGGTAACCGTCTGTAGTGTTCCTGGTTGTCCAGTTGTCGGTATGCTTTGCAATAGTCCGTTCTGTTCTGTATGACGATGGCTCCTCCTTTGTCCGCTGGTTTGATGACGATGTTGCGGTTGGTCTTGAGAGCTTTGATGGCGTTGCGTTGTGCTCGGGTGACTTTCTGGACTGTCTTCTGAGTGCGGCTGATGAATCTGGCATTGACGCATTTCCTGACAGCTTGAGCATACATGTCAAGCTGAGGGCAGCGACCCTCCGGAGAAGTCCAGTTTGACTCTTTCCTCTTCGGTTGCTGTACCGCGGATCCCTCTGTCTGCTGTTCCGGATCGTCGATTGTCTCATTGAGTTTGCTGCTGAAATCTTGGGGTTTGTGGTAGAATTCCCAGAGCCTCATTCTCCTGATGAATTCCTCTGTGTCCGCCGCGAGACTAGTGGGGTCCATTTTGGTAGTGGGGCAGAAATTGAGCCCTCGGCTGAGAACTTCGATTTCGTCTGGTTGAAGGGTGTGGTCGGACAAATTGACGACAGACTTCCCTATGGTTGCAACCGTGGTACCAGGGGAAGCTTGGTCGATGCTGGTGGTGATGCCGAGTTTCTCAAGCTTCCTGCTCTTGGTTTTCATGTGGGCAGCGTAGTTCCGTTGCCTCGTCTGTTTGGCGGTATATCGTAGCTGGTCTGCTGTGTCCTGAGTACAGGTTGAGAGTATGGACTCTATCTTAGTTTCGAGGTTGCGGCGTCTGCTGTAGAGTTGGTGTACGAGATGGTTGCGGAGTGTGTGAGAGGTACGGCGGCAGAGTCTCTCAGCGTAATCCGAGTTGTATGTGGACTTGAGTGGGTTCGTGATCTGTAGTCCTTTTGGGATCTTGTCTGCTTTCTTGCAGCTCTGTAAAAACTTGATGTCTGTGTCTAAACGCGCGATCTTCTTGGATATCCTTTCCACTGTGAGCCGGCAGTTTGTGGTGTCGATGGTAGCCATGATGTGGAGATGCCAGTGATGGACTGGGGTTGACAATTGTAAACAATTTTACAACACCAAGTTATAGTCCAGCAATTTTATTTTAAATTCACAAGCTTTCGGAGGCTTCCTCCTTCCTCAGGTGAACGATGTGGAAATGAAATCCACGAAATGAAATCGCATTTATAATTCACAGAACAATGCTTGGTGATTACAGACAGTTTTTTCAACTGCCCGTTGCCAAGGCAATCAGTGTGCAGACAGACAGGTGTTACCTGCAAGGTCTCAGAATATACAAATCACCAAAAAAAACAACAAACAAAAAAAAAACAGAGATAGAGAGGTAGAAACATAGAAAAGACAGCAACTGACCCGTTATATTAAAAACAGATAACATTTGTTCGCTGGTGGGGTAACGTGTAGCGTGACATGAACCCAAGATCCCGGTTGAGGCCGTCCTCATGGGTGCGGAACTTGGCTATCAATTTCTGCTCGACGATTTTGCGTTGTCGTGTGTCTCGAAGGCCGCCTTGGAGTACGCTTACCCGAAGGTCGGTGGATGAATGTCCATGACTGCTGAAGTGTTCCCCGACTGGGAGGGAACCCTCCTGTTTGGCGATTGTTGCGCGGTGTCCGTTCATCCGTTGTCGCAGCGTCTGCATGGTCTCGCCAATGTACCATGCTCTGGGGTATCCTTTCCTGCAACGTATGAGGTAGACAACGTTGGCCGAGTCACAGGAGTATGAACCATGCACCTGGTGGGTGGTGTCCTCTCGTGTGATGGTGGTATCTGTGTCGATGATCTGGCATGTCTTGCAGAGGTTACCGTGGCAGGGTTGTGTGGTGTCGTGGACGCTGTTCTCTTGAAAGCTAGGTAATTTGGTGCGAACGATGGTCTGTTTGAGGTTGGGTGGCTGTTTAAAGGCGAGTACACACGACAACGCAAAATCGTCGAGCAGAAATTGATAGCCAAGTTCCGCACCCATGAGGACGGCCTCAACCGGGATCTTGGGTTCATGTCACGCTACACGTTACCCCACCAGCGAACAAATGTTATCTGTTTTTAATATAACGGGTCAGTTGCTGTCTTTTCTATGTTTCTACCTCTCTATCTCTTTTTTTTTGTTTGTTGTTTTTTTTGGTGATTTGTGTATTCTGAGACCTTGCAGGTAACACCTGTCTGTCTGCACACTGATTGCCTTGGCAACGGGCAGTTGAAAAAACTGTCTGTAATCACCAAGCATTGTTCTGTGAATTATAAATGCGATTTCATTTCGAGGATTTCATTTCCACATCGTTCACCTGAGGAAGGAGGAAGCCTCCGAAAGCTTGTGAATTTAAAATAAAATTGCTGGACTATAACTTGGTGTTGTAAAATTGTTTACAATTGTCAACCCCAGTCCATCACCGGCATCTCCACATCAGAGATAGATTGAATAGCAAAGAATTAACAAATAACAATTTGCCTTTTTCTCCCCTTTTGCTAGCATTCGTTGTTCCTTCCTTGCAGCAATAGGGTACTTAGAGCAGCATTAAACATGATAAATCATCCACAGGTGGTCTCTCGCAACCTTATGCCACTTTTAGCTCACGTCTGCTTTCTCGCTTCAATTAGTCAACACAGGAATGTCTTGGTCATTTTGATTCTGTTTCTGTTATAGGCCAGTTATACTACATAACTTACATTAAACCAAAGCAATTTCAAGTTTGTATCAATGCAAACTGTGTCGTGCAATTCAGCTGTAAAGTCTTCTGAACTGAATTTAGGTAAAAAGTTAAGAGGAGATTTGATAAAAGTGTTCAAAATTATAAGGGGTTTTGGTAGAATACATTGGGAGAAACTGTTCCACTGGCAGGAGGGTCGGTTACCAGAGGACACAGATTTATGGTAATTGGCAAAAGACCCAGAGGGGAGATGAGGAGAAATGTTTTTACGCAGCGAGCTGTTAAGATCTGGAATGTATTGTCTGAAAGGGTGGTGGAAGCAGATTCAATAGTAATGTTCAAAAGGGAACTGGGTAAATCCTTGAAAAGGAAAAATTTGCGGGGCTATGGGGAAAGAGCAGGGAAGTGAGACTAACCACCTCCCCTTGACATTCAACGGCATTACCATCGCCGAAACCCCCACCATCGACATCCTGGGGGTCACCATTGACCAGAAACTTAACTGGACCAGCCACATAAATACTGTGGCTACAAGAGCAGGTCAGAGGCTGGTTATTCTGCAATGAGTGACTCACCTCCTGACTCCCCAAAGCCTTTCCACCACCATCCAAGGCACAAGTCAGGAATGTGATGGAATACTCTCCACTTGCCTGGATGAGTGCAGCTCCAACAACACTCAAGAAGCTTGACACCATCCAGGACAAAGCAACCCGTTTGATTGGTACCCCATCCACCACCCTAAACATTCACTCCCTGCACCGTGGCTGCAGTGTGTACCATCTACAGGATGCACTGCAGCAACTCGCCAAGGCTTCTTCGACAGCACCTCCCAAACCCGTGACCTCTACCACCTAGAAGGACAAGAGCAGCAGGCACATGGGAACACCACCACCTGCACGTTCCCCTCCAAGTCACACACCATCCCGACTTGGAAATATAGCGCCGTTCCTTCTTCGTCGCTGGGTCAAAATCCTGGAACTCCCTACCTAACAGCACTGTGGGAGTACCTTCACCATACGGACTGCAGCGGTTCAAGAAGGCAGCTCACCACCACCTTCTCAAGGGCAATTAGGGATGGGCAATAAATGCTGGCCTTGTTAGCGATGTCCATATCCCATGAACGAATAAAAAATTAAAAATTGAATAGCTCCTTCAAAGAGCCGGCACAGGCACAATGGGCCGAATGGCTGCCTTTTATGCTGCATGATTCTATGATTCAAGGTGCAAGATTATCAAGAGGATCCAGTGTCACACTGCCTTGGTTTCACACTGACTTCAGCGCAACTGCACCCTCCATTTTTAATCACTTGGCAGAACGCTGACTGGCCTATGAGGTTTTGTTTCTCTCTCAATATTAAGCTGCGATCAGCATTCGGATGTCGGTGAGCAGAGTTCTGCAGAGCTCCATTTTGTCTGACCAGAAAGCACCACGCATCTGGCGGTATAACTTGGGCTCTGCCAACCACGTCGCATTCTGTCCAGAGTTGTGCGTGAGCTCACCAGCTTCTGAGTGCCAGTTAAGTAGTTAATGTTCGGAGGCAGTTGACAGAATTGTAGGCTCACTGCCAACATTACAATCATTGAAAATGAATTCTTCAAAGTCCTAAAGACGACTGTGCAATGGACTGCGGTTACCTTGAAGCTGATGTGAAACCCAAGCACTGTGAGGCTACCTAAGTGTTCTCACCGCCCTGTCCATGATGTAGTCAAGATCGTCGACCTGATTACTGAATTATATTTTCAGTTTTGCAGGAGGAACTTTTTTTTTTACTAAAAGGTTGGTAAATATGTGGAACAGATTACCGGCATGGATGGTGGAACAAGAAACCTTAATGGATTTCAAGAAGGAATTAAACAGGTTCTTGTCAACAAATGGGATTCAGGGTTATTATAAATGCACCAAGGGAATACTGTGGATAAGTGGGTGAGATGGACCAAAGGTCACCGACTGCCTGAAATTGTTACTATGTTATTATAACTACTCATCCATAACTAGCCGAAGGCATTGCAAGGTCTGAATACAACCCTCAGTGAACTAAACTGATATAATGGCCCAGAATTTGCTGGACGACCACCACCACCACAAAACAACAACAACAACAACAACAACAACGTGCCTTTAACATAGTGAAACGTCCCAAGGCACTTCACAGGAATGTTTTCAAACAAAATTTGACACCGAGCCTTGTAAGGAGGTAGAAGGACAGGTGACCAAAAGCTTGGTCAAAGAGGTAGGTTTTAAGGAGCATCTTAAAGGAGGAGGGAGAGGCA
The DNA here is from genome assembly GCF_035084215.1 of Heptranchias perlo. NCBI lineage: Eukaryota > Metazoa > Chordata > Chondrichthyes > Hexanchiformes > Hexanchidae > Heptranchias > Heptranchias perlo. The sequence continues at coordinate 63,506,402 of NC_090335.1, forward strand.
GAGAGGTTTAGGGAGAGAATTCCAGAGCTTAGGGCCTAGACAGCTGAAGGCAGGGCCGCCAATGGTGGACCAATTAAAATCGGGGATGCGCAAAAGGCCAGAATTGGAGGAGCGCAGAGATCTTGGAGGGTTGTAGGGTTGGAGGAGGTTACAGAGATAGGGAGGGGCGAGGCCATGGAGAATTTGAAAACAAGATGAGAATTTTAAAATCGAGGCGTTCCCGGACTGGGAGCCAGTGTAGGTCAGCAAGCACAGGGATGATGGGAGAACAGGACTTGATGCGTGTTAGGATACGGAGAGCAGAGTTTTGGATAAGCACAGGTTTATGGAGGATGGAAGATGGGAAGCCAGCCAGGAGAGCATTGGAATAGTCAAGTCTGGAGGTAACAAAACCAGGGATGAGGGTTTCAGCAGCAAATGAGCTGAGGCAGGGGCGGAGACGGGCGATGTTACGGAGGTGGAAGTCGGAGGTCTTGGTGGTGAAGCGGATATGTGGATGGAAGCTCATCTCAGGGTCAAATTGGACGCCAAGGTTGTGAATTGTCTGGTTCAGTCTCAGACAGTGGCCAGAGTGTGGGATGGAGTCAGTGGCTAGGGAGCAGAGTTTGTGGCAGGAACCAAAGACAATGGCTTCGGTCTTCCCAATATTTAGTTGGAGGAAATTTTTGTTGTCAAACAAGCAGTGTGACAAATGAGAGACAGTGGAGGGGTTGAGAGAGGTGGTGGTGAGGTAAAGCAGGGTGCCGTCAGCGTACATGTGGAACCTGACGTGTTTTTGGATGATGTCGCCGAGGGGCAGCATGTATTTGAGATATAGTCATAGAGTCATAGAGTCATAGAGTCATACAGCACGGATAGAGGCCCTTCGGCCCATCGTGTCCGCGCCGGCCATCAGCCCTGTCTACTCTAATCCCATATTCCAGCATTTGGTCCGTAGCCTTGTATGCTATGGCATTTCAAGTGCTCATCCAAATGCTTCTTGAATGTTGTGAGGGTTCCTGCCTCCACAACCCTTTCAGACAGTGAGTTCCAGACTCCAACCACCCTCTGGGTGAAAAAGTTCTTTCTCAAATCCCCTCTAAACCTCCCGCCTTTTACCTTGAATCTATGTCCCCTTGTTATAGAACCCTCAACGAAGGGAAAAAGCTCCTTAGTATCCATCCTATCTGTGCCCCTCAAAATTTTGTACACGAAATAGGAGGGGGCCAAGGATAGATCTTTGGGGGACTCCAGAAGTAATGATGGCAGATTTGAAGGGGAGGGCAACAGTACACAAGGAGAGAGAACCGTTAACAATATCAGCTAATATGGGGGCCAGGAAGGGAAATTGGGTGGTCAGCAGTTTGGTGGGAATGGGGTCGAGGGAGCAGGAGGTGGGTTTCATGTTAAAGGTGGGCTATGAGAGGGCATGAGTGGAGATAGCAGAGAAACTAGAGAAAGGAGCATGTTCAGGGTTAGGACAAGGGGGGTACCATAGGGGAAGTTTGGCTTGGTGGGCTAGGGGAAGGGAGGGAAGCAGCAGAGGCAGCTGTGAACAGATGGTCTCAATCTTAATGTCAAAGAAATCCATGAGCTCCTTGCACTTGTTGGAGGTGATGGTGGAGGGGGCAGGGGAGAGGGGTTTAAGAAGATGGTTTGTAGTGGTAAAGAGAAGCTGGGGGTTATCTTTGCATTCCAGGATGATCCTGGTGGATCAGGATGATCAAGGTGAACAGTTTTGGCAGAGGAGAGCAGGATCTGTTAGTGCTTTATGTGATCCAGCCAGATCTGGCGATGAATGGCTAAACCCCTTGGACTTATGGGAGCGGAGATGAGGGCCGTACCAGGAGGAACGATCAGGGTGAGAGACAGTAATGGTTTTAATGGGGACAAGGGCATCAAAGGTGGAGGTGAGGGTGTGATTGAGCAGATGTTGTGATGAATGGAGGGCCAAAGGCTAGACAGAGTGGAATATCTCCCGGTGAGTGCAGCGAATTGGAATTTTTTCCTCACCCTTCAGCTCCAATTAATTTTGCGCCACAAATTGCTGGAAGTGTGAGGTCAAGGGGACATCTGGGACCTTAGTGAATGACGGGACCAGTAGTCTATCTCCTTAATGAAATTTAAGGATTTGAATGGTTAGCAAAGCTCTGAAGTGCCATCTTGGGCATTGCAGCTTGGACAGTATAACAAAGTTTATCACCGAATGACATGTAGGAAAATGGTTAGTTCTAAGTTTTTTTGCCTGTGAACATGACACACAAACATATTAATAAGACAGCCTCCTGCCCAGGGTTCAGTTGTTTTTTAATTCATGAAATTCAGGAACCGAAGGCAGCTGCTGCCTACATGCAAAAGTTATATGTACTATAGCGATTCAAAGTATGTGTTACTCATGGATTAAGCATGATGGTTGTTGGTTACTTACAAATTAGTGGACCCACATACTTTGAGGGGTGGGGTGGAGATGTAACTCTAAATCCTGACAAGCTGAAATGAATTTAGCATCGACTTTACTCCCAGCCAGAATCCAAAACAAATCAATTTAACAAATCAGTTAAACAAATCAGTTTAACTTGCACCCTGACTGCGTGCTTTATGTGGCATGTGCAGAACAATTATCATTTAATTGCTATCTGGTTTCAAAGTGGAAGGCCATTGGAAACATAAATTACCCCATTAACAGGGTTCTAACGCCATGAAATAGCAGCCCTTGCTTTCTGCGGCGAGCTTAATTCACTTTTACGGCGCAAATGCAGTGATTTCTTGACAATCACGGGGAGGTTGGCAGCGAGCTCTGGTTTTTGCGAGGCTAATGGCGGAGTGACGCAAATCATCCAGCAATTTGTGGCGATTCGCAAATAATGGGGTATCAGCCGAGGCTCACTTGGTTACACTCTCGTCTGAATCAGTAGGTTGTGGGTTCAAGTCCCACTCCAGAGACTTGAGCACAAAATCTAGGCTGACGCTCCAGTGCAGTACTGAGGGAGTGCTGCACTGTCGGAGGTGCCGTCTTTCAAATAAGGCATTAAACCGAGGCCCCGTCGGCCTCCTCAGGTGGACGTAAAAGATCCCATGGCACTATTTCAAAGAAGAGCGGGGTGTTCTCCCTGGAGTTTCTCCCTCAACCAACACCACTAAAACAGATTACCTGGTCATTATCTCATTGTTGTTTTTGGGAGCTTGCTGAGCGCAGATTAGTTGCTGCGTTTCCTACATTACAACAGTGACTACACTTTAAAAGTATTTCATTGGCTGTAAAGCACTTTGGGACGTCCTCATAAAAGGTAAATGTAAGTCTGTCAAGTCTTTCTTTTATCTCTTCCTCGCCACAAACTGCTGGGTTTTTTACACACCAATAACGGCCTGCGCCTTTAACTTGCCATTATTTTGCCAGCAAATTCTTTGCCAGTGTTCCAGCCAGGCACCCTCAAAATAGCATCAGATTTTTGCAAGAGAGACTCTCAACAATACATTGCTGCATACGCCAAGTGAGTGATAGATTGAATGGAAAAAAAATCTCAAGTGACTCTCTCACCCAGCAGTCTGGGAATGAGCAGTTGTCAGATCACAATCAGAGATGCTACTATTGATTCAGCAACAGGCAGGTTTTACAGACTATTCCACATCTTTCTGAATTCTGGAATGTGACTTGTTGGTTGGGCAAAAGAGCTCATGCAAAAAAAAATGCACCATAAGCATACTTCACACCAAGCAGATTCAAACTGCTTTTAATTTCTACTGACACTTGCTACATTACAGTTAGACATAATTTCTATTATATCAACCAGATTGTATTTTCAGACCTAGAAATTGCGAGCCACGCAGACACCTAAGGCCCCAAAATGGCGGGCAAGAAGCACGTGCGCACTTCCGGCCAGAAATGCGTTGGCCGCCATATTGGGTAAGGACAAACAAGAAGCGTCCTTCATCCATGCCTGAAGCAGATGTTCGTCTATTTGCATATGCAAATAAGGGGCCTAACGCTTGCTTGAGGTCCCTTCTCGAAAATTGGTTTGCCCTGAGGCAGCCAGCGCCATCGCGGCTTATACTCAGGGAAACCAGCCCGAGGGATCGCCTGCCACAAAGAAGGTAAGTAACTTACCTGAATGTGGAGTTGGGAGGAGCAGGAGTGCTCCGCCTTCCTGGTTATCGCCACTACCGGCGCCCAATTCTCTCCCCCACCTTCTCCCTGCCTCTTCCCTAGATCGCGAACCCTCCAACCTCCTCTTCTGACTCCCAATCTCCCTCCCCCGTGGCCTCGATCCCCCACCAATTTCCCTATCCCCCGTCCTCTCCCCCGATCTCCCTCCCCCCACAGCCCCGGTCCCTGATTTACCCCCCTCCCCCAAGGCCTGACACCCCACTAATCTTTCTCCCCCCCTCACCAGTGCCAACTCCCCTCCCACCCGACCCCGACTCCCTACATCTCCCAAGCTCCCAGCCCCCGTGACTCCAGGCCCATCGATCTGATCCCGATTCCCAGCAGTATTCATTGTTGTAGGAACACAGGAATGTACTGGATCAAAAGCGACCATTGTGGTTAACGTGGTCAGTCTCAAAGTTCAAAAAGATAATACCTATCCTTTATACCCCCCAATTGTTCCTTTTGCCAGATGCTGTAAACCTTTCTCTTTAATTTACCAATGTTATCTGCCTCCACTCTCTGCCTGCACAGACTGTGATAAAAATAGGAATTTCTGTCTTTAGTTTTATATAGCTTCAAGTAGCTAGAGTTTACAATTGAGGCTGCTCTCTTTGTTACATGCAAAATGCAAGGCTAGGCTGTGAGGAGGTGAAAATTCCTTTTTGATTGGGAATCAGTTAACTTAAAGTTGCTTTAATAGTAGGGCAGGAAAATTAAAATGTTAATGGCACAGCATAGTGTAACTTCACATTATTACGTTAGAACAATGATGGAGAAGTTGACTGTTATAAACCATTCTTCCATTGTTCACCAAAATGGGAAGACTGTTTACATTCTGTTTGCTTGATTGTTTCAAAAGAAATGGATTTACATCAGAAAGGTTCCACGGAATAAATATCCATCATCTGACTGCTAACCTTTAGTTTAGGTGAGGAAGTACCAGACTTCATCGGTGCTGGAGGTTCAGGTAGTCTACATTTAACATTTACCCTTTCAGACACATTTGAAAAAATGTGAAAAGAATGTAGAAAGGTCACTTTCTAAAAAGGGTAAAGTCATCCTTGTGGATTATTTTTGGTTCTCTCAAATAAGTATTGGCTTTTAAGTACTTTGCCTATGTCTTTATTTTGCTGTAGTGTTGTAGTGACTTTCTGACCTATAATAGACGCTGTCCTGTTCTTTGAGGAAGTTTGCAGATCTCCCTGTAGGATGGTGGCAAAGCTCTTCCAGAGCTTCTGGAGTGAATGTTAAAGGTGCTATATAAATGCAAGTTGTTGTTGTTGAAATTTCCCAAACAAGAAACAATCTTGAGAAAGACACTCAAATGAAACTGGAAGTCTTCAAAATAAACAGCAAAAAAAAATTTGACAAAAGACAAACCCAAAGTAAAGAAAGACTTGCATTTATATAACTCCGTTCATAAGAACATAAGAAATTGGAGCAGGAGTAGGCCAATCGGCCCCTCGAGCCTGCTCCGCCATTCAATAAGATCATGGCTGATCTGATCCCAACCACAAATCTAAAGAACACAAGAAGTCGGAGCAGGACCCGGCCACATAGCCCCTGGGCCCTCTCCGCCACCCACAGGGCATTGACCGATCCGAACTCAGCTTCATGTCCAATTTCCTGCCCGCTCCCCATAACCCCTAATTCCCTTTACTTCTAGGAAACTGTCTATTTCTGTTTTAAATTTATCTAATGATGTAGCTTCCACAGCTTCCTGTGGCAGCAAATTCCACAGACCTACCACCCTCTGAGTGAAGAAGTTTCTCCTCATCTCAGTTTTGAAAGAGCAGCCCCTTATTCTAAGATTATGCCCCCTAGTTCTAGTTTCACCCATCTTTGGGAACATCCTTACTGCATCCACCCGATCAAGACCCTTCACAATCTTATATGTTTCAATAAGATCGCCTCTCATTCTTCTGAACTCCAATGAGTAGAGTCCCAATCTACTCAACCTCTCCTCATATGTCCGCCCCCTCATCCCCGGGATTAACCGAGTGAACCTTCTTTGTACTGCCTCGAGAGCAAGTATGTCTTTTCTTAAGTATGGAGACCAAAACTGTATGCAGTATTCCAGGTGCGGTCTCACCAATACCTTATATAACTGCAGCAATACCTCCTTGTTTTTATATTCTATCCCCCTAGCAATAAAAGCCAACATTCCGTTGGCTTTCTTGATCACCTGCTGCACCTGCATACCAACTTTTTGATTTTCTTGCACTAGGACCCCCAGATCCCTTTGTACTGCAGTACTTTCCAGTCTCTCGCCATTAAGAGGTTCACGGACCTCATGATGTCCCAAAGTGCTTTACAGCCAATGAAGTACTTTTGAAATGTAGTCACTGTTGTAATGTAGTAGTTATGACCCTCTATCTAACAGCACAATGAAACAAAGCAAGTCACCTATAATGTCCGCCCATAAACCTTCTTTAGTTGCTGGTTTAAGCTATCCCTGTTTTATGGTGGCATAAATTAGAACCATGGATTCTAGGACACTAGGACATAAATGTTGGAATTTAGGACTATGGTGTCATTCTGGTCTAAACCCATCATTTGTATGGCTGCACCTTAGCTAGGGCAGGCACATAGAATCATAGAATCATAGAAAGGTTACAGCATGGAAGGAGGCCATTCAACCTATCGAGTCCGTGCCGGCTCCATGCAAGAGCAATCCAGCTAGTCCCACTCCCCCGCCCTATCCCCGTAGCCCTGCAATTTTTTCCCTTTCAAGTACTTATCCATTTCCCTTTTGAAGGCCATGATTGAATCTGCCTCCACCACCCCCTCGGGCAGTGCATTCCTAACCACTCAGAGAATCATAGAAATTTACGGCACAGACGTATTTGGACCATCATGTCCATGGCGGCTGAAAAAGAGCCATCCAGCTCTTGGTCCATAGCCAATCACCTTAAATATACGTCCTCTGGTTCTTGACCCTTCCGCCAATGGGAACAGTTTCTCTCTATCTACTCTGTCTGGACCCTTCATGATTTTGAATATCTCTATCAAATCTCCTCGCAACCGTCTCTGTTCCAAAGAGAACAGCCCCAGCTTCTCCAGTCTATCCACGTAACTAAAGTCCCTCATCCCTGGAATCATTCTAGTAAATCTCACCTGCACCCTCTCTAAGGCTTTCACGTCTTTCCTAAAGTGCAGTGCCCAAAACTGGACACAATACTCCAGTTGTGGCTGAACCAGTGTTTTATAAAGGTTCATCATGACTTCCTTGCTTTTGTACTCTATGCCTCTATTTACAAAGCCCGGGATCCAGTATGCTTTTTTAACCGCTTTCTCAACCTGCCCTGCCACCTTCAACGATTTGTGTACAAACACCCCCAGATCTCTGTTCCTGTACACCTTTCTCTGTTCCTGTACCCTGTGGTGGTGATGAACGGTTGCTTTTTAGACTGGAGGGAAGTATACAGTGGTGTTCACCAGAGGTCAGTATTAGGACCATTGCTACTTTTGATATATATTAATGGCCTGGATTTGGGTTTAGAGGATATAATTTCAAAGTTTGCAGATGACACGAAACTCAGAAACGTGGAGGATAGTAACAGACTTCAGGAGGACATGGACAGACTGGTGAAATGGGCAGGCATATGGCAGATAAAATTTAATGCAGAGAAGCGTGAAGTGATACATTTTGGTAGGAGAGGCAATATAAACTAAATGGTACAATTATAAAGGGGTGCAGGAACAGAGAGACCTGGAGGTGCACTTACACAAATCTTTGAAGATGGCAGAACAAGTTGAAAAGGCTGTTAAAAAAGCATATGGGATCCTGGATTTTATTAATAGAGGCATAGAGTACAAAAGCAAGGAAGTTATGCTAAACCTTTATAAAATACTGGTTAGGCCTCAGCTGAAGTATTATGTTCAATTCTGGGCACCACATTTTAGGAAGGATGTCAAAGCCTTAGAGAGGGTGGAGAAGAGATTTACTAGAATGATACCAGGGATGAGGGACTTCAGTTATGTGGAGAGACAGGAGAAGCTGGGATTGTTCTCCTTGGAACAGGGAAGGTTAAGGGGAGATTTGATAGTGGTGTTCAAAATCATGAATTTGATCGAATAAATAAGGAGAAACTATTTCCAGTGGCAGAAGGGTCGGTAACCAGAGGACACAGATTTACGGAGATTGGTAAAAGTGCTCGAGGCGATATGAGGAAACATTTTTTTACGCAGCAAGCTGTAATAATCTGGAATGCACTGCCTGAAAGGGTGGTGGAAGCAGATTCAATAGTAACTTTCAAAAGGGAATTGAATAAATACTCTCAGATTGAACCAGACTGTTTGCAACCTTGGTGTTCTATTTAACCCCAAGCTGACCTTCTAACCTCATATTTTCTCCATCACTCTGTTACATCACTTGCAATTGCCCCTGCCTGAGTTCAACTGTGTTGAACCCCTCACATGTCATCTCCAGACTCGATTATTCCAATTCTCTCCAGGCTAGCATCCCTTTGGCAGGAAAAATCAGAGAGCAAGTTATTATCTTAATGGCAAGAAACTGGAAAGTACTGCAGTACAAAGGGATCTGGGGGTCCTAGTGCAAGAAAATCAAAAAGTTAGTATGCAAGTGCAGCAGGTGATCAAGAAGGCCAACGGAATGTTGGCTTTTATTGCTAGGGGGATAGAATATAAAAACAGGGAGGTATTGCTGCAGTTATATAAGCTATTGGTAAGACCGCACCTGAAATACTGCATACAGTTTTGGTCTCCATACTTAAGAAAAGACATACTTGCTCTCAAGGCAGTACAAAGAAGGTTCACTCGGTTAATCCCGGGGATGAGGGGGTGGACATATGAGGAGAGGTTGAGTAGATTGGGACTCAGAAGAATGAGAGGCAATCTTATTGAAACATATAAGATTGTGAAGGGGCTTGATCGAGTGGATGCGGTAAGGATGTTCCCAAGGATGGGTGAAACTAGAACTAGGGGGCATAATCTTAGAATAAGGGCCTGCTCTTTCAAAACTGAGATGAGGAGAAACTTCTTCACTCAGAGGGTAGTAGGTCTGTGGAATTTGCTGCCCCAGGAAGCTGTGGAAGCTACATCATTAAATAAATTTAAAACAGAAATCGACAGTTTCCTAGAAGTAAAGGGAATTAGGGATTACGGGGAGCGGGCAGGAAATTGGACATGAATTTAGATTTGAGGTTAGGATCAGATCAGCCATGATCTTATTGAATGGCGGAGCAGGCTCGAGGAGCCGATTGGCCTACTCCTGCTCCTATTTCTTATGTTCTTATGTTCTCTTATGCTCCCTCCCCCTGCATTTAAAGGGGGCCAGTGGATGTGGCCAATGTTCCCACTGCATTTCACCCAACTTCTACCCTTCAAGACTAACAGAACCTCCTGTGGCAGACAATGTGAGTTTGAAGGCCGGTTAGTGAGTCAACATGGTGCTTTACTGTTTCTAGAGGTTCCTCTTTCCAGAAGCCATTTTCCTGACTCCCAGGTGATGACACAGAAGCAGCATGAGAGATAAGGAGGTGAGTGAAGCCTCTATGATTGGTAGAGGATGTGCATTGGGAAGAGTGGCTTACCTTGGACACCCTTTGAAGGTCTTTGAAGCCTTTGCTGCACTGTGTGGCACTTCTTGGGGTGATGGAAGTTGCAACGACTTCTTCAGAATCTCCCTCCATAGAACCTGAACCACACTCTTATGGGGCTTCTAGACCTCAGTCCTCAACAGTCGTTCCCTTCTAGGCCTTACATCTATGGATATATCTCTTCCTATTGGTCACTTCCCCCCCCACCCTCCCACCATGATGCTGCTGCTCTTTCAGACATTCTGGCTCCCACTCTCAAAAAATACAAGTACCCCTTCAATAGTTGCAATGTTTTAAACACTGCAAACAGTAACAACAACTGACATTTAGATCGCAACTTTAATGTGGAAAAAGTTCCAAAGTGCTTTACAAAGGCTTCGTCAGACAAAAGTGAATGCCATGCCAAAAAACATATTAGAGTGGGGCGCCCAAAAGCTTGGTCAAAAGGGTAAATTTTAAGAAGGGTCTTAAAGGTGGAGCATTTTAGGGAGGGAATTATAGAACATGAGGCTTAGATAGCTGAAGGCATGGTGAGACAAACGGAGGTCTGCACAAGACTTGGAGTAACAGAGAGTTCTGGGAGGGTAGTGGGGCTAGAGGAGGTTATAGAGATAGGGAGGCCATGAGGGATTTAAGCATAACAATGAGAATTTTAATTTGGAGGCATGAAGGGAGCAGGAACCAATGTAGGTCAGCAAGGAAAGGGGGTGATGGATGAGGGGGACTTGGTGCAAGATACAGTATAGTTTTTCATGAATTGAAATTTATGGAAGGTGGAGGATGGGATGCTAGCCTGGAGAGAATTGGAATAATCGAGTCTGGAGGTGACATGTGAGGGGTTCAACACAGTTGAACTCAGGCAGGGGCAGGGGAGAAAATATGAGGTTAGAAGGTCAGCTTGGGGTTAAATAGAACACCAAGGTTGCAAACAGTCTGGTTCAATCTGAGAGTATTTATTCAATTCCCTTTTGAAAGTTACTATTGAATCTGCTTCCACCACCCTTTCAGGCAGTGCATTCCAGATTATTACAACTTGCTGCGTAAAAAAATGTTTCCTCATATCGCCTCGAGCACTTTTGCCAATCTCCGTAAATCTGTGTCCTCTGGTTACCGACCCTTCTGCCATTGGAAATAGTTTCTCCTTATTTATTCGATCAAATTCATGATTTTGAACACCACTATCAAATCTCCCCTTAACCTTCCCTGTTCCAAGGAGAACAATCCCAGCTTCTCCTGTCTCTCCACATAACTGAAGTCCCTCATCCCTGGTATCATTCTAGTAAATCTCTTCTCCACCCTCTCTAAGGCTTTGACATCCTTCCTAAAATGTGGTGCCCAGAATTGAACATAATACTTCAGCTGAGGCCTAACCAGTATTTTATAAAGGTTTAGCATAACTTCCTTGCTTTTGTACTCTATGCCTCTATTAATAAAATCCAGGATCCCATATGCTTTTTTAACAGCCTTTTCAACTTGTTCTGCCATCTTCAAAGATTTGTGTAAGTGCACCTCCAGGTCTCTCTGTTCCTGCACCCCTTTATAATTGTACCATTTAGTTTATATTGCCTCTCCTACCAAAATGTATCACTTCACGCTTCTCTGCATTAAATTTTATCTGCCATATGCCTGCCCATTTCACCAGTCTGTCCATGTCCTCCTGAAGTCTGTTACTATCCTCCACGTTTCTGAGTTTCGTGTCATCTGCAAACTTTGAAATTATATCCTCTAAACCCAAATCCAGGCCATTAATATATATCAAAAGTAGCAATGGTCCTAATACTGACCTCTGGTGAACACCACTGTATACTTCCCTCCAGTCTAAAAAGCAACCGTTCATCACCACCACAGGGTACAGGAACAGAGAAAGGGGTACAGGAACAGAGATCTGGGGGTGTTTGTACACAAATCGTTGAAGGTGGCAGGGCAGGTTGAGAAAGCGGTTAAAAAAGCATACTGGATCCCGGGCTTTGTAAATAGAGGCATAGAGTACAAAAGCAAGGAAGTCATGATGAACCTTTATAAAACACTGGTTCAGCCACAACTGGAGTATTGTGTCCAGTTTTGGGCACTGCACTTTAGGAAAGACGTGAAAGCCTTAGAGAGGGTGCAGGTGAGATTTACTAGAATGATTCCAGGGATGAGGGACTTTAGTTACGTGGATAGACTGGAGAAGCTGGGGCTGTTCTCTTTGGAACAGAGACGGTTGCGAGGAGATTTGATAGAGATATTCAAAATCATGAAGGGTCCAGACAGAGTAGATAGAGAGAAACTGTTCCCATTGGCGGAAGGGTCAAGAACCAGAGCAGACTCTGGGCAGGTATTAAAGGTAAATAGCGTTTTTTTTCAGAGGACAATTTGGGTGCAGTTTTTTAGTGGAGACCTTACTGCACCATTTTAATCTGTCTAGCACTCCAAACCCCCCCAAAATGAATAGCAATTTGAAGGAAAATCCAGCCCAATAACTTTTAAAAGGGCAATGTCAGGACTCATTGCAACTAGTGTAAAGACGTCAGGGAACAGTGCACCCGACATCTTCTATTGAAAGTAAAGGGCAAAGACTCAAACTGCATGACTTGCAATAATAATCTCAAACTGGGATTTCAGGTTTCTCATATTTCATGGTCTTTTTATGCTAAAAGAAAGGAATACAAGGTTCTCCGAATCTGTAAAACCATGCCAATAAAACACACCCCTGGACAATTGATCGACTGTAAGTTTCCCATTGCAGAATAATACAAAGATATGCATGACTAAACTTAAAAGAAACAATTTATCTGATTGTTTGTGCGGGTGTTTCTAGCTCACCGTAAAACGAGATGGAGGAAGGGTTGAGCAGTGTGAATCAGGCACTTCTCACAGCTGTACATCGTGAAACTTCCAATGACCCAGTATAGAATAGCCTCTTTTATGGGTGAATGGGAGGAGAAATCATTAAGGAAAATGGTTTGGACAGCAGTGGTGGTATCACTTTCCCTGTGTCAAATTGTCACCCCATAAGCCAGGAAAGGTTAAAATTTCAATAAGGAGAAACAAAATATTACGATAATCCTCCCAATGCAGTGTCAGGAGACTGAATTTAAAAAGGATTCAATGTCAAACAGAGTTTGCAATTATGTTTCAATACAATGCAGCATACAATAATTCTATCAACTATTCCAATACAGGCTTCTCCCAACACTCTTTATTCATACTCAATGCAACAAGGCAGTTCTCATAGGCAGGCCTGTGACTCCTATGATCTTAAATTTATAAATCTCATGCGGGGAGTGAATGGATCAATGTGCCACATGACTAGCAGTTACTCTTTTCTCATGTTATGCAATACTCCCTTCCAGCCCCACTTCCTTCCGCAATAAAAACCGAAAATGCTGGAAAATCTCAGCAAGTCAGGCAGCATCTGTGGAGAAAGAAACAGAGTTAACGTTTCAGGCCGAAGACCCTTCGTCAAAACTGGAAGATGTTGAAGATTTAACAGTTTTTAAGCAAGTATAGAGCCAGGGAAAGGGGGGGGGGGGTGGGAGGGGAGGGGAGGAAAGAACAAAAGGGAAGGTCTCTGATAGGGTAGAGGGCAGGAGTGATTAAATGACAAAAAGGATGATGGTGCAAGGCAAGGAGGGTGGTAATGGGACAAGTTAAGAAACAAAAGATCAGTCTAGAGGAGCTGTAAATGGCAACAGCAGAACCATAACCAGCAGCTGCAGTCCAACAAAAAAAAAGGAAAAAAAAAAGAGGGAGCAGTGGTTATGATCTGAAGTTATTGAAATCAATGTTGAGTCCAGAAGGTTGTAAAGTGTCTAAAAGAAAGATGAGGTGCTGTTCCTTGAGCTCCTGTTGAGCTTCATTGGAACAGTGTAAGAGGCCGAGGACAGAGAGGTCAGGGTGAGAGTGGGACAGGGAATTAAAATGGCAAGCGACCGGCAGATCAGGGTCACGCTTGCGGACAGAGCGGAGGTGTTCAGCAAAGTGATCACCCAGTCTGCGTTTGGTCTTCCCAATATAGAGGAGACCGCATCGTGAGCAGTGAATACAGTATACTAAATTGAAAGAAGTACAAGTAAACCGCTGTTTCACCCGGAAGGAATGTTTGGGGCCCTGGACGGTGGGAAGGGAGGAGGTGAAGGGGCAGGTGTAGCATCTTCTGCGCTCGCAAGGGTAGATGCCATGGGGAGGAGGGCGGGTGTTGGGGGTGATGGAAGAATGGACCAGGGTGTCACGGAGGGAATGGTCCCTACGGAATGCTGAAAGGGGAGGGGAGGGGAAGATGTGTTTGGAGGTGGCGGAAATGGCGGAGAATGATACGTTGAATGTGAAAGCTGGTGGAGTGGAAGGTGAAGACAAAGGGGGACCCTATCATGGTTCAGCAAGGGAGGGGAAGGTGTGAGGGCAGAAGTGCAGGAAATAGGACCGACATAGTCAAGGGCCCTGTCAATTACAGTGGAGGGAAATCCTTAGTTGATGAAAAAGGAAGACATAACGGAAGCACTGGTGTGGAAGGTGGCATCGTCAGAACAGATACGACAGAGACAGAGAAACTGGGAGAAGGGAATAAAGTCCTTACTTCCTTCTGCGTCTGCCCCAAAAAAACTTTCCCCCAAATCACCGACATCTGCATTTTCAAACTCCCAAATGTCTAACCATTAGCTCTCTGTTCACCGCGATACTTCTGCAGCCATTGATTTGCTCAACTGTTCCCTCACTTCCACTTGTCACCAGCAACACCTTTATTTTTTTCCCATCCCAGTCATTCCCCCTGGTACCGCCCCCATCTTCACTCCCTCAAGTCCAAGGGGCACAGACTTGAGCAAATCTGGTGCAAAACTGGCTTACCCATCCATCGCCAGATCTGACTGGACGACATCAAGCATTATCGGGCCTCATTCTCCTCTGCCAAAACCACCCATTACTTCAGGTGGAGAGCAAAGGTAACCCCCAGCTTCTTTTCTCCAATATAAATTGTCTCTTTAATCCCCTCTTGCTGCCCCTCCACATTCACTTCCAACAACAAGTGCAAGGATCTCATTGACTTCCTTGACACTAAAATATAGACCATCCGTCCAGCAGGCTCTGCTTCTTCTCCACTTCCTCTTGCCCACCAAGCCAAACATCCCCCTGGCTCTCGCTTCCCTAACCCTGAGCCTCTGTGTAGCTTTCCTCCCAACTTTCCCTATGCCCTCTCCAAGCTCATCTCATCCATGAGACCCATCTCCTGCTCCCTTGACAACATCCCCACCAGGAACATAAGAACAGGAGTAGGCCCCTCAAGCCTGTTCCACCATTCATTGAGATTATGGCTGATCTGTATCTTAACTCCATTTACCCGCCTTGGTTCCATACTCCTTAGTATCCTTGGCTAGCAAAATTCTATCGATCTCAAATTTAAAATTATTAATTGAGCTAGCATCTATTGCTTTCCTTTAGCTTTATGTTATCTCTCACCTGTTTTTGTTGACCATGACAGTTTTATTTGGCAAGTAGAGCTCTTGTCCCTTAGGAGTATACACTGGTCCAGCATTAAGCTAAATTCCTTTTTGAACACCTCCCACTGTTCATCTGTACTTTCACCCAATAACAGTTTTGACCAGTTTGCTGTCATCAGTCTCTGTTTCACTTTTTCAAACCTAACATTGAATTTGATCAGAGCATGATCACTGTTAGATAAATGTTCCCTTACTTTTAGATTAACTAAGTGCTCATTACTCATTTCTAAATCTAGTATGGCCTGCCCTTTTGTTGGTTCTAGAACATATTGTTCCAGAAAACTATCTTGAATGCACTCAGGAAATTCACTAAACAGCTGACCGCACAACTTCCATGTTAGCTGGCACCGTAAATGCTTTCCTTCTGCTTGAGTACTAGCCCTCTCCCTTTCAAAAGTGCTGTCATCACCCCCCTCCTGAAAATACCCACCCTCAATATTTCCGTCCTTGCAAACTCCCTTTCTTCCCAAAGTCTTTAAACATTGTCACCTCCCAAATCAGTGTCCATGTCTCCCCTGGCTCCGTATTTCAATCTCTCCTATCAGGTTTCCAAGCCCACTACAGCACCGAAACTGCCCTAACCAAAGTCACAAATTACATTCTCGGTGACTGTGACTGTGGTGCATTCCCTCTCATCGACATCCAAAACCTGTCTGCAGCCTTTGATATGGTCGCACACACTATCCTTTTCCAATGCTTCTCCTCTGTTGTCCAGCTCAGTGGGACTGCTTGTTTCCACTCTTACCTAGCTGATTGCAGGTATAACATCTCCTACAATGGCTTATCTTCCCACCCCCAAACTGTTACCTACCAGCCTCCAAGGATCTATCCTTAGATCTATCCTTTTCTTCACCTACATGCTTTCTCTTGGTGATATCATCCACAGACATGGTATCAGCTTCCACATATATATACTGACCATACTCGGCTCCATCTCTCTCTACTCCTTCACTGCTTCTGTGTTGTCTGACATCCAGTTTTGGATGAGCCACAATTTTCTCCAGCTTAAGATTGAGAAGACTAAAGCCATGATTTTTAAGCCCCCATCACAAAATCAATATCCTTGCTATTGATTCTACCCCCCCACCTCCCCATCCCCAGCCACTATCTCAGGCTGAACCAGACTGTTCACTACCTCAGCATCCATTTCAATCTTAAAATAAGCTTCCAACCTCATATCCTCTCCTTCACAAAGACTGCCTACTTTCACCTCTGTAACAGCACCTGCTTCCACCCCTACATCAGCCCATCTACCGCTGAAAACCTCATCCGTGCCTTTGTCATCTCCAGACCCGATTATTCCAATGCTCTACTGGCCGGCCTCCAATCCACCACCCTCCATAAACTGCAGCTCATCCAAAACACCCCGTCCTCACTGACTTATATTGGCTCCCGGTCTCCAACGCCTCAAATTTAAAATTCTCACACTTTCAAGGCCTTGCCCTTCCCTGCTTCTGTAACCTCCTCCTGCGCTACAAAGCCCTCCACCCTCCCCAAACTGGTCATTCCATTGACTGTGTCCTCTATTGCATTCCCCCCTCACCCCACCAATGTCGGCCATGCCTTCAGTCGGCCGGTAAGGGAAAGCTGACACTCAACACCCATGATCGCGAGTGACCGTATCATCACCTGCCATCAGGCGCACCGTAACGTTTGTGCACATGCCTCATAGTGCCCTCTGTTCTCTTGCAGGGCCATCTGCGAGCGCTGTGTGTGAGGAGGGCGATTCCTCAGAGGACATGCCGGTCTCTGAGGGTGCATTGTCACATATGAGCCAACCATCCACCAGCGCAGAGACACGCACCTCGGTGGGTCCCCCTCGCCAACTAGTTGGGGTTGCACTTGGTGATTCACCGCGCACGTGTGAGCATGAGCAGACCCTGGTGGCAGGGGCAGCCGCGGAGGGTCCGCGTCGGTGGGAGCACTCATCTCCAGGCTCTGCTCAGCCGGACCCAGATGCTGAACCCAGGGGGCCACCAGTCAAAAGGAGAGTCGTCGAGGGGCACCAGCTAATTGCCGAGGTACTGGGAGAGGTGCCGCGCGCATTGTCCACAATTGCGCAGGCGATGGAGGAGTCCAACTCTTGCATGCAGGCATTGGTGGCGCAGGTACAGGAGGGTACCGGCGACACAGTGTCGTGGGTAGGTGCGGGAGCGTCTGCGGTGGAGGACAGGCTAGCCTCCCTCGAGCATCACGCACAGCTCAACATCGAGTCCGTGCAGGCCCTGACAACGGCTGTGCGGATTCAGGGTGAGCAACATTCCGCCGCCATAAACAGGCTGATGGATACACTAGGGGTGGCCTTGCAAGGCCTCACACATGCCATCCAAACTGCCGTCCAGCAGGGTGGAAGGGGTGATGTGGGCCGAGGCCACGAGAGGGATGATGGTGACCGGGGACATGGAAGCGGGGACGCTTCTCAAGGCGCCCCCACGTCCCACCCGTTGCCCCCCTCTCAACCAGTACCCGCAATGGTGCCTCCTCTCCAGGTGGCCGAGTCTGCCCCTGCCCCGGTGCGGGAGGAGCAGTCTGTGGAGGTGCCCTCACGGGCACCGAAACCCAGGGTCCGTCGGCCCAAAGCATCTACCCGGTCAGGGCAAGAACACGAGCAACCTGCCACTACCTCTGCTGGAGCCACAGGGGTAGCACCACGTAGGGGTACCCGGAAACGAAAGCCAAAGGCGTTATAAGCACAAAGGGAATGCACCAGGGTGTCTGTTAATTTGTACACTTTTTGTTTATAGTATTGCACCATGTACATATTAAACACTATTGTTCTCACCACTCCTGCCACCTCTCGTCCATTCTTCTGCGGCCTGTGCAATAGGTGCGTTCCGTGCAGCCCATCATGACGGCGAACACCTGCTGCCGCCCATTGGGCACACTACAGTGGGTGCAGGAGTACTGGCAACACTCTTCTGTGGAGGGGGCTGGTATGGCCCCTCGCATGTGCAGGTGAGGAGATGCGAGCGCCTCGCACTGTCTGACTCTAGGAGAACCGTTGACATATGAGTGCCTCCCTGGCCCGGCGAGCATCCCAGTGAGCCGGTGTTCGGCGCATGGGTCGTACATCATCCTCTGGCGCGTCCTCCTCCTCCTCCACCTCCACCTCCTCGTCCTCATTGCCGTCCTCAATGTGGGTGGCGGGTGTGGATGGGGCCTCCTCCAGCGGCACCCCTCTCTGTTAGGCCATGTTGTGCAGGGCACAGCAGACAACTATGATTCGTCCCACTCTGAATGGTGTGTATTGGAGCGCTCCCCCAGAACGATCAAGGCACCTGAAGCGCATCTTGAGCAGCCCTATGGTCTGCTCAATTGTAGACCTGGTAGCAGTGTGGCTGTCATTGTACCGACGCTCCGGCTCGGTGATGGGGTTCCTCAGAGGTGTCATGAGCCACGTGTGTAGGGGATACCCCTTGTCGCCGAGGAGCCAGCCGTTGCCGGTGTTGGGTGCGTGGAAGAGGGGCGGGACGGTGGACTCCCTGAGGACGAAGGCATCGTGGCAGCTGCCGGGGTATCTGGCGCACACGTGTAGGAATCTCTGGCGGTCGTCACAGATGAGCTGCGCGTTCATGGAGTGATACCCCTTCCTGTTGATGAACAGCCCTGGCTCATGCGGAGGTGCCCGTATTGCGATGTGGGTGCAGTCGATTATACCCTGTACCCGTGGGAAGCCAGCCATGGCATGGAATCCAACCGCCCTCTCCATCTGGCTGCGCTTGTCCATGGCGAAGTTGATGTAGTGCGAGGCCCTGCGGAACAACCCATCGGTGACCTGCCTTATGCACTTGTGTGCAGACGACTGACAGACCCCGGTGATGTCCCCGGTGGCACCCTGGAAGGATCCGGATGCGAAGAAGTTGAAGGCTGTGGTGACTTTGACGGCGACAGGTAAGAAGATGCTACTTGGTCCATCCGGGAGCAGCTCGTCGTTAAGGAGGCTGCAGATGTCGGCGACTACCTGGCGATTGACTCTGAGCCGCCGTATGCACTGCTCCTCAGAGAGGTCCATGAAGCTGAGCCTCGGTCTGTAGACCCTGTGCGGAGGGTAGTGCCTCCTGCGACGCATCTCTCTCTGCGGTTGCCCTCCCTCCTGCTGTGCAGGTGGGTGTGCCACAGCACCGTGTTGGGGGGCTCCACGTCGCTGAGGCGGACGGCGTGGACTGCGAGGCTGCTGGGGCTCGTCATGCTGTTCGTCCTCCGAGGATGTCAACGCACCACCCATCTGGCAGGTGTTGGTCTGAGGGGTTGTGCAGGGTAGGTAGGTGGTTCCTCGCACTAGGGCTGCGGTTTCACGTCGGTGTTTCCTCTGGCTTGGAGGGGGGTGGTGGAGGGCAGGGGTTGCCCTATGTGACGCGGTGGCCTCCTGCGTGGGTGAGGGCTCTCCCCCACCCCCCCCCCTCCCCTGTGGGGTGCACCTTGGCAGCTGCCACAGGCTGCTAGCTGCAACACGTCCGGTTGGAGTGAGACTGTTTCCCTCAGTGTGTGAAACAGTCTCGGTTGAAGGTAAAATCCCACACTTCCTATTAAGACAGCTGAATCAGGTCATTTAATGACCTCAACAAGCAAGGTAAATACACTCAAGTGGCATCCCGCTGGCTTTAATTGCCTGCGGGATTCCCACCAGCGGGGGCTGCGCACGCACCCCCGCACATCAGCGCGGAACCCGCAAGTGGGCGGGATTGAGGCGCGATCCGGTGACGCCCCCCCGCCGGGAACGCACCCGGAACCCGCTGGTAAAATCGAGCCCACTATCTAGGCTCGCACATGAAGAATGACAACTTGGGCAAGGTACTGGAAGATGTATAGCACCCATGGAACCAGCTGAGAATGAGGAGGAGGGAGACAGGAGGGGTAAATACAATTTTAATAAGAAATATTCAAAAACTGCAGCAGAGGAAGCAGCGAGAGAATAGGCAGAGTTCATAAAAACAACAAATAAGTCAATTATTAGTGATGGGTCTGATTTGAAAAGGCAAACTGATATCTTCTTAAAAAATAAAATCGGATTTGAATTAGGGTTTAATACCATCCATTGTCTTACAAACATACTTAGCCACTGATATCTAATTTGTTCCTACTCGATTCTTGAATCAGTTGTGAATCACGTAGCTGTAGGTCCTCGTTATCCAACATTATGACAGAATGTCTGATGCATTTTGATTTTTTTAAGCAATGGGTAACTTTCTACCTCTCTACCTCTCTCTCCTCCTTTATATCGCTCCTTAAAACCTACCTGTCCTAATATCTCCTTATGTGGCTCGGTGTCAAATTTTGTTTGATAACACTCCAATGTAGCGTCTTTGGATGTTTTACTACGATAAAGGTGCTATATAGATGCAACTTGTTGCTGTTGTATAAAAGTTACATCTTACAATAAGTACAATTACTGGTTCAACATAGAGTTTTTGTACCTAATAGAGTGATCGGGAGAGTATGGTGGGCATCCCATTAACCTTTCAACAACAACAAGTTGCATTTATACAACACCTTTAAAGTGTTTCACAGTGGCATAAGCAGAAAATGGACTCTGAGTCAAAAAAGGAGATACTAGAATGGGGTGACCAAAAGCTTGGTTAAAAAGGGTAAGTTTTAAGGAGGACAGGGAGGTAGAGAAGCGGAGGAGTTTACGGAGGGAATTCCAGAGTGTCAGGGCCTGCACGGACTCGATGTTGAGCTGTGCGTGATGCTCGAGGGAGGCTAGCCTGTCCTCCACCGCAGACGCTCCCGCACCTACCCACGACACTGTGTCGCCGGTACCCTCCTGTACCTGCGCCACCAATGCCTGCATGCAAGAGTTGGACTCCTCCATCGCCTGCGCAATTGTGGACAATGCGCGCGGCACCTCTCCCAGTACCTCGGCAATTAGCTGGTGCCCCTCGACGACTCTCCTTTTGACTGGTGGCCCCCTGGGTTCAGCATCTGGGTCCGGCTGAGCAGAGCCTGGAGATGAGTGCTCCCACCGACGCGGACCCTCCGCGGCTGCCCCTGCCACCAGGGTCTGCTCATGCTCACACGTGCGCGGTGAATCACCAAGTGCAACCCCAACTAGTTGGCGAGGGGGACCCACCGAGGTGCGTGTCTCTGCGCTGGTGGATGCTCATGCTCACACGTGCGCGGTGAATCACCAAGTGCAACCCCAACTAGTTGGCGAGGGGGACCCACCGAGGTGCGTGTCTCTGCGCTGGTGGATGGTTGGCTCATATGTGACAATGCACCCTCAGAGACCGGCATGTCCTCTGAGGAATCGCCCTCCTCACACACAGCGCTCGCAGATGGCCCTGCAAGAGAACAGAGGGCACTATGAGGCATGTGCACAAACGTTACGGTGCGCCTGATGGCAGGTGATGATACGGTCACTCGCGATCATGGGTGTTGAGTGTCAGCTTTCCCTTACCGGCCGTTTCTGCAGCGCCAGACTCGCCATCCGCCACAGAGAGGCAATGTTGCGTGCCGGCGAGGTCGAGCGCCTCCACCTCTGCATCCGTCAGTTCGACCACGTGCGGCGGGCCCCCTCCGGTGTGGGCCCTTTCTCGGTTGTTCTTGCATCTCTTCTCCTGTCAAGGCAAATCACAGATGCGTGAGTGAGTTCATATTGCATAGTGAGACGCATCGAGCATCGGTGTGGGTGGGTTGAGCGTGGGGCAGATGGATGGGAGGATGCGTGTGCCACATGCCCATCCCATTGCATGGGGATTGGGGTGTGTGGTAGTGTTCGGGTGGGGACAGGGACGGTGGGTACTTGCGGGCACGGCGAGGATGGTGAGTGAGTGGCTGTGAGGATTGCTGCGGGAGCGCTGTGGTGGCTCTGCAGGAGGGGTTGTGATGTGTTTGGCGTGATGGTGGGGACGGGTTGTGGGAGGGTGCGTTGGTGTACTCACCTTGCCGGACCTAGTGAGGTCATTGAACCGCTTTCGGCACTGCTCCCATGTCCTGGGGGTGTTGGCCCTGCTGCTGACCTCCGCCGCCACCTCTGCCCATGCCTTCCTGGTGACGGAGCCAGGGCACTTGCGTCCGTCCACCGGGAACAGCGTGTCCCTCCTCCTCCTCACACCCTCCAGCAGCAGCTGCAGCGCGAGGTCGGAGAAGCGTGGCGCAGCCTTGCCCCTGGGTTGCGCCATCCTGTGTTGCCTCTTGCTTGCAGCAGGAGGGGCTTTGGGGGACTGCCCCTTTAAGTGGAGCTCCTCCATCGCGAAAATGATAGTGCGCATGCGCAGCCGGCCGGCACGCAGCTGGGGAGCGGAGAAACCGGAACCACGGCTTAATGTGATCAATTATCCCGCGATCGCGCGGGGGGCGCACTCAATTAGCCATCCGCGTTTTCCACGCTCCCGAAGGACCACCCGCTGGGAACCCGCAGGCCTGCTAAAATCGGGCCCAGTGAGTCTCGTTAGACTACTTTATAATGGGGGCAGGTGGGTATCACAACTAAGTCTGAATGTGACCCATCCGAAATCCTCACTTACACTCCTGACAAGAATCACCATATAGTGATGAAAAGTAGCTACTTTTCTCTTCCAAATGCAGGAGTGCATTAATCAATTTTAGCACCTCTGGGTTAGGCAGAGTCAAGTAACTAGTGCTGCCCCATCTGAGAGTAGCTAACTGAGCACAGATCAGAGATCAAACCTGGGATGTTCCTGGTCTGTGTGCCTCGGCTCCACACTGCCTTAACCAGCCTAGCCATCAGGGAACTTTAAAAGTTATATTTAACATTGTTTGCATAACCATGTGAAGCAGCAATAATTAGCAAAAGTACTGGGTTATTGCATAATCTGAGCACTGAACATTCTAGCAAGTGTAAACGTGAAGATTTGAAATCAAATCATAACTTGCTTTTAATCTATTTGATTACTGTTGACATACTTATACACATATATAGAACTAACTATGAAGTGGGTCTCATGGAAGACCAAAGATGATATGGTGGGACTAAGCACTGGAAAGCCAAAATGGAAGAATTAGAACAGGTAAAACAGCTGCGCAATTTGGCAGGGAGAAAAGCACCATGACAAGTTCTTGGCATCAACAACCAACCTATTTATTATGACTAACTGATGAAGTGGTTAAGCAGATGCTGGGTCATTTTATATCAGTTACTAACTGGTGTTGCATTCGTTGTTTTCCTGCTTCTCTAATAGCAATTCCTTGTTCCTTGCCAAAATTGTCTCTCATAACTTCTGTGAATTCTCCTTTCCAACCTCTTCCATCTTGATGGTATAGTTACGAGCTCTCTTAAAGACAAAGCTGAACCTTTTGTCTTACTTTTCTCCTTCAACTCAAATCATGGTCTTAGTAAAATAAAACTCCCTCTATTGCTCCATTTAGTTTTACTGACATCAAGTTTTATCTCCATCAGATCTGTTGAATCCTCCTGTTCCTAGACGCCAGAATGAGTTGTGGGCTTGACAATATCTTCGCTATTTTCCTCAAGATGCACGACTTCAAATTTAACCCTGTGTTATACAATTTCTTCAGTCTCTCTTAATCCCGTTCTGTCTTTCCATCTCCTTGGAAATTTGCCTGTGTTCACCCCATTTCTAAGAACGTCAATCCCTCTTACCCTTCTCTTGTCCGATTGCCTTTACATCAATTTCTAAATTTATGGAAAAGCTGTTAACTCAAATTATCCACAATCTTGAAAGTTCTGGCCTCATCTATGATCATCAGTATGGTTTTTGGGTTGACTGTTCCATGCTATGTCAAGAACTGGAACTCTGTCCTTGAACTGGCTACAGTGCGTACCATCTACAGGATGCACTGCAGCAACTCGCCAAGGCTTCTTCAACAGCACCTCCCAAACCCACGATCTCTACCACCTAGAAGGACAAGGGCAGCAGGCACATAGGAACAACACCACCTGCACGTTTCCCTCCAAGTCACTTACCATCCCGACTTGGAAATATATCGCCGTACCTTCATCGTCACTCGGTCAAAATCCTGGAACTCCCTACCTAACAGCACTGTGGGAGAACCTTCACCTCACGGGCTGCAGCAGTTCAAGAAGGCGGCTCACCACCACCTTCTCAAGGGCAATTAGGGATGAGCAATAAATGCTGGCCTTGCCAGTGACACCCACATCCCATGAACGAATAAAAAAAACATGTTGGTGAATGATTTGTTAGTGCCTTGAGCATCTCAAAAGAATAGGCAATGTGAACTTCCAAACACATTGCCATCAAAAGTCTCCCAGTGATGTTTGCAACGTTCATGTCTATCTAGTTTCCGCTCTAATCACTTTGTTTGTGCTGTAGTTACTGCCTCACCTTCCAACTCTTTTTCCATTACGGGTTCCCTGAGGCTCTATCCTCTCTCTCTCTCTCTCTCACACTGTTTCTTCTGCATATAAATGCCCTCCTCCACTCATCATCCAACCCTATCCACATTCATTAACTTCCTTTAAGATATCCTCAGTGCACACAACCTCCATTCCCGTTCAGTACAGAGATTGAATCATTACAAAATGATCTCTTCCTTCAATGGGGCAATGGTAATCTTGTTTCTTTCATTTCTTCAAAGACCTGGGAGAGGCCAAAATTGTAGTTGTACTGAATGCATGAATACATTTATATGAAACTCCTCTGTCCACAGCTTTAATAAAAGAATTAACCAATTAGAAAACCCACAGATTCTTCGGGCATGATTTTATCGGGGAGCCGGAAGACAGCAGGGTGGGGGGAGTTCCTGACAGGAAACCGGAGGTATGGGTTTCCTGGAAGTCCTTACGATTTTGATACATTTCCCGCCCAACAGGCCAGCCCGCTTGACAGGCTAGTCTCAGTCGGACAGGAGAAGAGGAAGGAAGAGTATGTGAACAGGTAAGTGTTAGGTGGGTGAGGGGGTCATCGGGGGGGGTCAGTCATCAGGGGTCATCAGGGGGGTCAGTCACTAGGGAAGGAGGTCAGTCAACAGTCAAAGGGGGTCATCAGAGAGTCAGTCATTGGGGGTTGATGGGGGGGTCAGTCATCGGAGGGGTCAGTCATCAGGTGTCAACGTGGGGGTCAGTCACCAGGGGGTGTCAGTCATCGGGGAATCACGGGGGGGGGGGGGGCGGAGAGGGGCAGTCATCAGGGGGAGGGTCGGGGCCAGGGGTCATCGCGGGGGTTAGAGATCGTGGGGAGGGTTGGCGATTATTTGGGGGGGTCAGAGACCATGGGGACATGTTAGGAGATCGTGGGGGTAGTCAGAGATCATGGGGGTGGGTCGAAGATCGTTGGGGGGGGTTGGAGATCACGGGATTGAGTCGGACATTGTGGGGAGGGGTTGGTCGATCACACTTGTAGGGTTGCTGCAGGTAGGCTTGTTGGGTCTGGGAGAAGCACTCCTGCTCCTCCGGGCCCACAAGCAGTGCTATAAAGGCACTTACCTACAGTTTCAGGCCTTCTCGCCTCCTTTCACTTGGCGTGAAGGAGAAGGCCCTGGAATCCCGGCCCCAAGGAGTTAAAAACAAAAAATCTGTCAAAATGGAGGCCCGCAGCCACCTTGAAAGCTTTTACTGACTGACCTGCCTCCTGAGAGCGGATTGGTCACCCAACCCTTGACCCACCTCTGTTAAAACGGAAGTGGGCGGGTTGGAGGCGGGTTTTAGATTTTTAAAATATTTACTGCCCTCTCCGACCTCTAACCCACCCGTTTTTCCCATTTAAAATCATGCCTTTCAAGTCTCTCACAAGTCCAGCCATCAGCTATTGGGGCTAATTTTGACTTTGTGTAATAGTGTAAAATGGGTGATAGCGAATCAGCAGCCAGTTTTACATCTTACCGGGAACTCCTTCTCTGCGATCGCGAACACCTTACCTCGCTGCCAGCCAGCCCGGCCCAATATTGGTCAACCTGCATCCAACGAGCTGCATCGCGATGCACGCTTGGCATCCTGCAGCTCACCGGTTCGATGTAAAGCGAAGCCGGGGCCTCAAAGTCGCTACTGCCTCTTCACGGCCAGAACGGTGCACTCCGCCAGTCGGATGTCCGAAACTTAAAATCGACTGCAAGGTGTGGGGCAGAGGGTTTACATGGGAGGGCAGTAAATGAACTCTTTGGCTGACTTATCCCTTCATGTTTTACAGCCACCTCGACAGGTTTCCTCACGATGAGAATCCTGGAGCGGAGGTGAGATCCTTCTGGTTTCACTTTTCCCCATCTCTGTTGTGCACCTCAAATGTTGAATCTCTGTCTACCGGGGTCCTTGCCTTTCTTCTCCACCAAATCTTCTTCAGACGTGATGAATGGGCTTCTTATCTGAAGTTCTAATCACGGAGAGAGATGTGGAAGAAGTTATTGCGAAAATATGAGCGTTTGATTTTGGAAAATTTGACTTCAGACATCAGCAAAATAACGTACAGTAAAGATCACACTATAAACGTCATTAATTGAGGATTGATGAGTTATGATGGATGTTCAACTCCTTTTGCTTTTTCTTGTACGCGCATAAGGGTCGATTTTAACTCTAGCTGCTCGGCGGGAACGATGCAGGTGTTGGGGGGAGGTTAAAATTGGGTTTGGGAACTTCCCCCACCATTCCCCAACCATTTACGAAGGTCGTCAATTTAACCGGTGACTTTTCACTTTTGGGAAAGATGACGGCCCCAGAGAAGCAGGGGCCTAATTTACGCGGCAAAGTCGGAGTCCGATGATGTCATTTGGACGCGCATGCCATTTTAACTGCAGGCCAATTAAGGTCTGCAAAATCCCGGACCCACCAGCGAAAGCTGGCTCCATGTAGCATCGCGGCCAGAAGAGGCCCAGGTAAGTTTTTTTTAAATTATTATTTTAAAAGTTCCTTAAAGGAGACCTTGGATATCCCTTGCCCCGGGCTTTAGCCCCCTCCCAGACTGCAACCATTCCCGACGCCCCCCCCACCCTCTTCTTGACTTACCTTGCCGGGAACCGTTTCTGTGGGTTCCTGGTGTCGCCATTACAGCCCGATTTCCCACTCCCGCCCGCTGGCCTCCACATCATTCCCACCGGCTTCAGGCAGGAGTCAGTGTCGGGGGATGTAAATTAAGGGCGGGAGTTAAAAGGTGCTCCACGGGACTAAACGGATTATCTCATTCAGCCCCCCCCACCTCTGATTCTGCTCAGAGATAAAATCGAGCCCATAGTCTCATCTCTTCTGCAGTCATTTGTGAAAAATGTATAAAATACTACAAAAGATTGGCTCGAGGCAATTAAACTAGGGTAAAAAGTAATCGGAGTGAGGGACCTTGTACACTGGCAAGGCAGCGAACACTAAGCTACAGGACACATTTAGAAATATCCCATTTCTTCAAAAATATTAAAGGAGGTTTATCTTAAAGCTCTTAAAAGAAGTATCTTGACAAAAAATATTTCCTGATCAGTTGGTGAAGGGAGGAGAGCAACACACCACCTGCAGAACGATGACATCGCGGGCAGCTGCCCATTTCAATGTGATTTATATTGAGTTTTATGTTTTGTAAGCAGGGAATAAAAAGATTTGTCGAAGGCTTTTTTTCATGAAGCTACTACTACCCCTTTAATAAGCCAACAACCCCCTCCCAAGCTTCAAATCAGGCTGGGTGAGTATGTCGGCCTGATAAACAAACGTGCCTTTGAATCCTGCTATGACTGGAATGTTTTCTGTCGCTCCCAGCAACATGCCCGAGTGAGAAGACTGGTTGGATTAGAAAAGTTTACAGCAAACGGATAGGATTAAAATAAAGAGGATAAAAATATTCAAATCCTCCTAATTTACATATATAAACTTTGTTTAGTGCAATGTTCCATTTACTGTTTGATAAATGGCAGCTGAAAAAACAAACAGCTAAAAGCATTTATGGGATGGTTTTCTGCCTGTTGGCGATTTCAATGCTATTAGGAAACCAGGGGCGTAATTTGCACTTTGCCACCTGGGTGGCAGCTGGCAGTGTGCAAATCACCCAGCCACTGTGGAACCCGCCCAGTTTTTGTTCCATTAAAATCTACAATGGGCGGGTGTTCTGCATCATCAGGTTACTGCCCAGGCAGAAAAACTGAAAGTTACCCCCCCCCCCCGAGACTCATCACACTGTTTCCTACTGAAACACCCACCGACTCAAAACTGTGGAATCTCCGACGTCCCTCGGTTTTTCCCTCCTCCCACAATACACAGACCAGTAAAACGTAAGCATGGTGTCGTATATTCGCCTTCCTGACTCACCTTCTCATTTTTTTCACTCTCTCCCACCTTCAATGGTTTTGTGCTGACCCGATCTTTTCCCTTCATCTTGCTTCTGAATTTAAATGAAACAAACTTACTGCCGTGAAGGAAATGGCGTTCTAGTGATTACACAGTAGCAGAGGAATGTACAGGAGTGGAAAAGA
This sequence comes from Heptranchias perlo, assembly GCF_035084215.1. Classification (NCBI taxonomy): domain Eukaryota; kingdom Metazoa; phylum Chordata; class Chondrichthyes; order Hexanchiformes; family Hexanchidae; genus Heptranchias; species Heptranchias perlo. The sequence goes on from NC_090335.1 coordinate 63,534,886, forward strand.
CCATAACGGTTCCTCTGGCCAGTCACGGTGTCTAAGGAGTTTGTAGGAATTTCTTTTTGGGCGGCAGTGCCAAGCGAGGGGTATCGCTGTGGCTACCCGTTATCGTGGTGAGAATGTGGAACTCGCTACTGCAAGGATTAGTTGAGGTGAATAGAGTAAGTACATTTAAGGGGAAGCTAGATAAACACATGAGGGAGAAAGGAATATGTTAATAGGGTGGGATAAAGTAAGGTGGTAGGAGGCACGTGTGGAGCATAAACACTGGCATAGACTAGTTGGGCCGAATGGCCTGTTTCCGTGCTCTACATTCGATGTAATTCTATACATGCTGCCTGATATTTAGTTGTATTGAAGTCAATAGAACTGAATATCGAGCAGGGAGTAAAACAGGTGGGGAGTTTAACAGGGGGAGTATAACAGGGGGGAGTATAACAGGCGGGGAGTATAACGGGGGGGGAGTATAACGGGGGGTGAGTATTAAGTGGGGGGAGTATAACAGGGGGGAGTATAACAGGGGGTGAGTATAACAGGGGGTGAGTATTAAGTGGGGGGAGTATAACAGGGGGGAGTATAAGAGTATAACGGGGGTGAGAATAGCAGGGGGGAGTATAACGGGGGAGTAGAACAGGGGGGAGTATAACGGGGGGGAGTATAACCGGGGGGAGTATAACCGGGGGGAGTAGAACAGGGGGGGAGTATAACGGGGCGAGGGTATAATGAGGGGAGTATAATGGGGGGTGAGTATAACGGGGGGGAATATAACGAGTGGAGAGTATAACAGGGGGGAGTATAACGGGGGGTGAGTATAATTGGGGGAGTATAACGGGGGGGAGTATAACAGGGGATGAGTATAACAGGGGGGGAGTATAACGGGGGGGAGTATAATTGGGGGAGTATAATTGGGGGAGTATAACGGGGGGGGGAGTATAACAGGGGGGAGTATAATTGGGGGAGTATAACGGGGGGGAGTATAACGGGGGGGGAGTATAACGGGGGGGAGTATAATTGGGGGAGTATAACGGGGGGGAGTATAACAGGGGGGAGTATAATTGGGGGAGTATAACGGGGGGAGTATAACAGGGGATGAGTATAACAGGGGATGAGTATAACAGGGGATGAGTATAACGGGGGGGGGAGTATAACGGGGGGGAGTATTAAGGGGGGGGAGTATAACGGGGGGGAGTATAACAGGGGATGAGTATAACAGGGGGGGAGTATAACGGGGGGGAGTATAATTGGGGGAGTATAATTGGGGGAGTATAACGGGGGGGGAGTATAACAGGGGGGAGTATAATTGGGGGAGTATAACGGGGGGGAGTATAACGGGGGGGGAGTATAACGGGGGGGAGTATAATTGGGGGAGTATAACGGGGGGGAGTATAACAGGGGGGAGTATAATTGGGGGAGTATAACGGGGGGAGTATAACAGGGGATGAGTATAACAGGGGATGAGTATAACGGGGGGGGAGTATAACGGGGGGGAGTATTAAGGGGGGGGAGTATAACAGGGGGGAGTATTAAGGGGGGGGAGTATAACGGGGGGGGGAGTATAACAGGGGGGGAGTATAACAGGGGATGAGTATAACGGGGGGGGAGTATAACAGGGGGGAGTATAATTGGGGGAGTATAACGGGGGGGAGTATAACAGGGGGGAGTATAATTGGGGGAGTATAACGGGGGGGAGTATAACAGGGGATGAGTATAACGGGGGGGGAGTATAACGGGGGGGAGTATAATTGGGGGAGTATAACGGGGGGGAGTATAACAGGGGATGAGTATAACGGGGGGGGCGTATAACGGGGGGGAGTATAATTGGTGGAGTATAACAGGGGGGAGTATAATTGGGGGAGTATAACGGGGGGAGTATAACAGGGGATGAGTATAACGGGGGGGGCGTATAACGGGGGGGAGTATAATTGGGGGAGTATAACGGGGGGGAGTATAACAGGGGATGAGTATAAAGGGGGGGGAGTATAACGGGGGGGAGTATAATTGGGGGAGTATAACGGGGGGGAGTATAACAGGGGGGAGTATAATTGGGGGAGTATAACGGGGGGAGTATAACGGGGGGGGGAGTATAACGGGGGGGGGAGTATAACGGGGGGGAGTATAATTGGGGGAGTATAACGGGGGGGAGTATAACAGGGGGGGAGTATAACGGGGGGGAGTATTAAGGGGGGGGAGTATAACGAGGGGGGAGTATAACAGGGGGGGAGTATAACGGGGGGGGGGGAGTATAACAGGGGGGGAGTATAACGGGGGGGGGGGGGAGTATAACAGGGGGTGAGTATAACGGGGGGTGAGTATAACGGGGGGGGAGTATAACGGGGGGAGAGTATAACAGGGGGGGAGTATAACAGGGGGGTGTATAATGTAGGGAGTATAATGGGGGGGGGGGGAGTATAATGGGGGGGTGAGCATAACGGGCAAGGAGTATAGCCGGGGGCGGGGGTGCATAACGGGGGGGATTATAACGGGGGGTGAGCATAACGGGGGGGAGTGTAACGGGGGTGAGTATAAGGGGGGAGTATAATGGGGGGGTGTATAACCGGTGGGGGTGCATAACAGGGGGGAGTATAACAGGGGGAGTATAACGTTGGCGAGTATTAAGGGGGGGTGTATACGAGGGGAATATAACAGGGGGGAGTATAACAGGGAGGGAGTATAACGGGGGTGCATAACCGGGGGGGAGTATAACCGTTGGGGTGCATAACTGGGGGGGGGGGGAGTATAATGGGGGGAGTTTAACGGGTGGGGGGGATTATAATGGGGGGTGAGCCTAACGGGCAGGGAGTATAACGGGGGCGAGTATAACTGGGGGGGGGGTGCATAACGGAGGGGGGGAGTATGATGGGGGGAGTATAATGGGGGGTGAGCATAACGGGGGGGCGGGGGAGTGTAACGGGGGTAGTATAACGGGGTGAGTATAGCAGGGGGAGTATAATGGTGGGGGGGGTGGGGAGTATAACCGGGGTGGGGGGGTGCATAACAGGGGGGAGTATAACGGGGGGGAGTATAACGGGGGAGAGTATAACGGGGGGGAGTATAATGGGGGGGGTGAGCATAACGGGCAGGGAGTATAACGGGGGGAGTGTAACGGGGGTGAGTATAAGGGGGGAGTATAACAGGGGGAGTATAATCGGGGGGAGTATAACCGGGGGCGGTGCAAACAGGGGGGAGTATAACGGGGGGAGAGTATAACGGGGGGGGGGGGAGTATAGCAGGGGGAGTATAACAGGGAGGGAGTATAACGGGGGGAAATATAACAGGGGGTGAGTATAACGGGGGGAGTATAACGGGGGGAGTTTAAAGGGGGGTGAGCATAATGGGGGTGGTGAGCATAACGGGAGCGAGTATAACTGGGGGAGTATAATGGCGGGGGGAGTATAACAGGGGGGAGTATAACGGGGGGTGAGCATAACGGGGGGAGTATAACGGGGGGAGTATAACAGGGGGGAGTATAACAGGGGGGAGTATAATGGCAGGGGGAGTATAACGGGGGGAGTTTAAAGGGGGGTGAGCATAATGGGGGTGGTGAGCATAACGGGAGCGAGTATAACTGGGGGAGTATAATGGCGGGGGGAGTATAACAGGGGGGAGTATAACGGGGGGTGAGCATAACGGGGGGAGTATAACGGGGGGAGTATAACAGGGGGGAGTATAACAGGGGGGAGTATAATGGCGGGGGGAGTATAACGGGGGGAGTATAACAGGGGGGAGTATAACGGGGGGTGAGCATAACGGGGGGAGTATAACGGGGGGAGTATAACAGGGGGGAGTATAACAGGGGGGAGTATAATGGCGGGGGGAGTATAACGGGGGGAGTATAACAGGGGGGAGTATAACGGGGGGGAGTATAACGGGGGGAGTATAACAGGTGGCCGATGTGCGAAACCATCCATTCTGCACTACCGGCAAACATGAATTTCTACCCCATCATGTCCCACAAACCTCATATTCCTCGATCTAATTTTTCACCAGGTACCTGTCCCTCTCTCTCTTGTATTTGCCGATATAATCGGCCCCTCCTGCCTGCCTTGGCCGTCTAGTCCATACATTCACCATCCTCTGTGTAAAGTAGTTCAATCTACACGAACTTTTTGCCCTCCCGCTCTTCTAAGTTTGATGCTATATCCTCTCATTGTAGACTCTGCGACTATGTTAAACTTATTGACCTTTACCTTGTCAATGCCCTTTAGGATTTTTATAACTTCTATAAGACGACCCCCTGAGCCTTCTCCAGTGTAAACATTCTAAAGCCTCTGTAATCTTGCTTCATAATTCAGGTGGCTAATCCCAGCTATCAATTTAGTTGGAATTCCCTACACCCTCCGAATGCCTGGATGTCCTCCCCACAATACAATGACTAGAAATGTACACAATACTCGAGATCAGGCTGGACTAGCACTCTGTATGGCCCAGTCTGGCTACACAGCCCGAGAGTCGATTTGGCCTAACTGCTGCTGCCGCAGGTTTACTGATGGCTTCCATGCTCTCTGGACCGGAACCCTCACATTCTTCTCCTGTGTCATGTCCTGCAGAATAATACTATTGAGCTTATATTAGCTATGGCTTATTACTCTTTCCCAATCTTATGACTTTGCATTTATCCGCATTGAACAATATCTGCCACTCCTCAGTCCAGCTCCCTAATCTATCCAGGTCTGTATTTGTTCAACTTGTTTCATATTATTTGCAGTCCCTCTCTGTTTGGTATCATCTGCAGACATAGAAACATAGACAATCGGAGCAGGAGTAGGCCATTTGGCCCTTTGAGCCTGCTCCACCATTCAATATGATCATGGCTGATCCTCTATCTCAATACCGTATTCCCGCTCTCTCTCCATACCCCTTGATGCCTTCTGTGTCTAGAAATCTATCTAGCTCCTTCTTAAATATATTCAGTGACTTGGCCTCCACAGCCTTCTGTGGTAGAGAATTCCACAGGTTCACCACCCTCTGAGTGAAGAAATTTCTCCTCATCTCAGTCCTAAAAGTCCTACCCTGTATCCTGAGACTGTGACCCTTCGTTCTGGACCCCCCAGCCATGGGAAACATCCTCCCTGCATCCAGTCTGTCTAGCCCTGTCAGAATTTTATATGTTTCAATGAGATCCCCTCTCATTCTTCTAAACTCGAGTGAATACAGGCCGAGTTGACCCAATCTCTCCTCATACGACAGTCCTGCCATCCCAAGAATCAGTCTGGTGAACCTTCGCTGCACTCCCTCTATGGCAAGTATATCCTTTCTTAGGTAAGGAGACCAAAACTGCACACAATACTCCAGGTGTGGTCTCACCAAGGCCCCCAACCTCCTGATCGCTTCCCCCCTTCCCAATCGCCTCCTCCCCCTCCTAGGATGTACCCGAGGGCCGCTGCTGGCAAAGCAGCAGCGCAAAATCCAAAATCGAACGGGATAAACGTCCAAATAATCTGCTTTAATAATGTTGGCTGAGGGATAAACATTGGCCAGGACACCAGGAGAATGCCCCTGCATTTCTTCGAATAGTGTCATGGGATCTTTTACATCCACCCGAGGGGGCAGAGAGGGCCTCGGTTTAATATCTCATTTGAAAATCAGCACCTCCAACAGTACACCATTCCCTCAGTACCTGCATTAGATTACGTATTCGAAGCCTCTGCAGTGGAAGTTGAACCCACGACTTTTTGACTTGGAGGGGAGAGTGCTACCACTGAGCCAAAGCTGACACCTTGACATCTTGAAAACCATGAGATACACACAGGGCGGTGAATAGGGTCGAAACTGGATATCAACTAGGTGTTAAGTGACTAACACAGTGGGAGGTGGCATATCAGTGGGAGGTGGCATAACAGAGAAAAATAAATAGCTTTTACATTGAAAGGGAAAATATTACAAACAAATAAGATACAATGAATTGTTTCCACAACAATCTGAGATGTAATCTGTATTGACTGGGGTAGATTTTGATTTTTGGGCAAAGAGGCCCTTGTCACTTTGAGGCTCCGGCCCTGTTTGAATTCTCCAGGCGAGCTGCAGGGCACCAAACAAGCGTCCCGACACAGCTCGCCAGATTAAACACCGGAAATCGGGTCAGAACTGCCGCCAGCAAGGGGGATCCAGGCTGGCTGCGGCCAAGATTTTTTAAAATTTTTTTATTCGATCACGGGATGTGGGCGTCGCTGGCGAGGCCGGCATTTATTGCCCATCCCTAATTGCCCTCGAGAAGGTGGTGGTGAGCCGCCTTCTTGAACCGCTGCAGTCCGTGTGGTGACGGTTCTCCCACAGTGCTGTTAGGAAGGGAGTTCCAGGATTTTGACCCAGCGACGATGAAGGAACGGCGATATATTTCCAAGTCGGGATGGTGTGTGACTTGGAGGGGAACGTGCAGGTGGTGTTGTTCCCATGTGCCTGCTGCTCTTGTCCTTCTAGGTGGTAGAGGTTGCGGGTTTGGGAGGTGCTGTCGAAGAAGCCTTGGCGAGTTGCTGCAGTGCATCCTGTGGATGGTACACACTGTGCGCCGGTGATGAAGGGAGTGAATGTTTAGGGTGGTGGATGGGGTGCCAATCAAGCGGGCTGCTTTATCTTGGATGGTGTTGAGCTTCTTGAGTGTTGTTGGAGCTGCACTCATCCAAGCAAGTGGAGAGTATTCCATCACACTCCTGACTTGTGCCTTGTAGATGGTGGAAAGGCTTTGGGGAGTCAGGAGGTGAGTCACTCGCCGCAGAATACCCAGCCTCTGACCTGCTCTCGTAGCCACAGTATTTATATGGCTGGTCCAGTTAAGTTTCTGGTCAATGGTGACCCCCAGGATGTTGATGGTGGGGGATTCAGCGATGGAAATGCCGTTGAATGTCAAGGGGAGGTGGTTAGACTCTCTCTTGTTGGAGATGGTCATTGCCTGGCACTTATCTGGCGCGAATGTTACTTGCCACTTGTGAGCCCAAGCCTGGATGTTGTCCAGGTCTTGCTGCATGCGGGCTCGGACTGCTTCATTATTTGAGGGGTTGCGAATGGAACTGAACACTGTGCAGTCATCGGCGAACATCCCCATTTCTGACCTTATGATGGAGGGAAGGTCATTGATGAAGTAGCTGAAGATGGTTGGGCCTAGGACACTGCCCTGAGGAACTCCTGCAGCAATGTCCTGGGGCTGAGATGATTGGCCTCCAACAACCACTACCACTAGAGGAGCACACCTGCTCCTCCTTGGACCCACAAAAATAATTCAACACTCTCCTTTAGAGGGCCTCTTCCCTTCCATCACCCATGGAACTGATCGGAGCCTACAGTGCGCAGTTCCTATCTAAAATGGCAATCGAGGTCCTATTAACATCATGGACCCCGATTTCCCTGATAAAATGAGCCTGTCGTCTGAATCAGGCAGACACCTTGGACACCTTTCAAAATGGAGCCGGCTGCCTTGGGGGTGTTAACGGGGTGGTAACGCTATCGAACTTTGAGGTCGTTACTGCCCATTTAACGAGGGCACTCAAAATCAACCCCAATATGTGCACTACAAATAAAAATGCTATCATCAATATGCTAGTGACCATTTGTAAGATATAAACATTGTAGGAGCCCCCACTGCCTGAGCACTGAACTGGCACAGCGCCTGTCCAGGCCCCAGTACACTAGAATTTGATGGGCCAGGCCTTCTGGCAAACCCTGGAACAGGTTCAGCCCCCAGAACGGGCCTGGTGCCTGCAATGGAGGAGGAGAGTCAACTGCCCCTCAAAAGCAGAAAGAGGACTTACCTGCGAGGCTGCTGCTTGCCCCTTTTTGACCCTCCGATCGGAGAGGGGGCTGGGCCTAAAGGCTTAAGGCCTGCTTCGTCTGGGTGCCCTCCAGATGAGTGCCCAGCTGGCAAAAGAACAGGAAAACATGGCCCGAGGGCTCGGGATGCCCCATTTCCACCTCATTTGAATGAGTGGTGCGACCTGTGTCTATGGCAGGTCGCCCAACACCCCCAGCCCTGCCCTTGGGGGAAGCCCTGGAAATTCCAGGAGGGTGGAGAACAGGTGTCATGGGTCTCCACTCCTATTTCCTGTGCTTACCGCCTGAGGAAAAACTGTTTCCTGGGCGCTGGGCACAGGAAAATCATTCCCTATATGTAAAAGGATGAAGAATAATCCGAGCAGTAACTACTGTGATATTAACCGATGGGGTGAATTTTTTACACCCAACCCCACCCCCCGGACGGGCTGGAGAGGGGGTTAAATTCTTAAAAATGTGAAATCCGACCCCAACCCGGTTTAACCGGGACGGGTTGGGGGCTGGGTGAGTAACCTGCTCTCGCGAGACGTGTCATTAATTTAAATATGTTAATGAGACTGTGTGCCTTAGATTTTAGCGGCCATTCAGATTTAACGATCCTGCGGGCCGTGTTTCCCAGGGCTTGGAAAACCCTGAAGCTAAAGGGAGGTGAGAATGGCCGGATCCAGCAGATAAATGCCTTTCCAGCTCTGCTTGTGGGCCAGGAGGAGCAGGAGTGCTTCCCCCGGCCCCACAATCAAACCTGCCGCAATCGGCCTCTCTCCCCGTGATCCGACGACCTCCCCGCCTACCGTGACCTCCAGTCCCGCCCCCCGCGACCTGCAGGCCGATTCCCCAGTTTGATGCCAACCCACAATCTCCACCCCCCACCCCCCCCCACAACGATCTCTACCTCCCTCTCCCCCTCCTCCCCAGCTGCGGCCTTGTACTGCAGGCTTTCCCGCCCGACAGCCGACCAGCCTTTCAATCTGGCAGGCTGCTGGGCAGGAAATAAAGGGAAAAGATTCAAATGGGGAGGACCTCCGCATTCCCGGCATTTCTGAGCTTCCCGGCTGCTAAAAGTCACCCTCACTCCCTTCCCACTTTCCCGTAAATATCGAGGCTGTTGGATGAATTTTAATCCTGGAGCAGGGAAGAGGGCTGGGTGGGGAGAATTCCTGATGGGAAACCTGGACATCCTTACGATTTTGACGTAAGGACGTCTTTTTTTTTGTCAGTTTCCTGGTGGCAGGCCGTCAGTCAGATGGGGGGAGAGCCAGTGAGTAGATGCCAGCAGGTAAGCCTTAGATTGGGGGGGTGGGGGAGGGTTGGTCATGGTGGGAGCGGGGGTGGGGGCGGTCATGGAGATCGAGGTTGGGGGTCATTGGGAGGTCGAGGGTCAGAATCATCAGGGGTCAGTCATCAGGGGTCGGAATCACCGGGGGTCAGGTGTCGTCGGAAGGTCAGAGATAGTGGGGTCAGAGATCGTGGGGGAAGGGGGTCGGAGATCGTTGGTGGGGGGGGGGTCGCTGCAGGTAGGCTTGTTGGGCCTAGGGGAAGCACTCCTACGCCTTCAGGCCCACAAGCAGTGCTATAAAGGCATTTACCTGCTGTTTCGGGCCTTCTTGCCTCCTCTCACTTGGCATGAAGCAGAAGGCCTGGGAATCTCAGCCCCCAGGAGTTAAAAATAAAAAATCTGTAAAAATGGAGGCCCGCAGCCTGCTTGAAAGCTTTCACTGACCTACCCGCCTCCTATGAGTGGGTTGGTCACCCGCCCCTTGTCCTGCCTCCATTAAAACCGGAAGTGGTTGGAGGCGAGTTGGGGTCAGGTTTTAGTTTTTTTACAATTTTTATCTTCCCACCCGCCCCCAACCCACCCGTCCTTGGGGATTAAAATCTAGGCCATTGTCTCTAAGTATGCATGATCACAGAATAACAAATTTGTCGCCTTTTTCTATTACAGATTTCATAGAATCATAGGGCACAGAAGGAGGCCGTTTGAAAGTTACTACTGAATCTGCCTCCATCACCTTTTCGGGCACTACGTTCTGATCATCATAACTCGCAAGGTAAAAACATTTCTCCTCATTTCCCCTCTGGATTTTTTGCCAATTATCTTCAATCTGAGTCCTCTGGTTACTGAACCTCCTGGTACTGGAAATAGTTTCTCCCTATCTACTCTATCAAAATCCCACATAATTTTGAATCAAATCTCCCCTTAACCTTCTCAGCTCTAAGCAGAACAACCGCAGCTTCTCCAGTCTTTCCACATTACTGAAGTTCCTCATCCCTGGTAGCATTCTGATAAATCTCCTCTGCACCATCTCCAAGGCCGTGACATCCTTCCTGAAATGTGATGCCCAGAATTGGACACAATACTTTAGCTGCGGCCTAACCAGTGAATGATAAATTTATGGACAATTGGTTGCCAACTCCTTATGTAAGCAAATTTCAGACCGCAGGAGCTGTAGGACAGGTGAGGTTTGGGATGAAGTTCACAACTGGTCATTAGATTACAATATGGGGTGGATTACAGGGTTCGTGCATGTGTATTTGGAAGCACTTTCTTGCAACAAGTAGTACAGTAAACCAGGCCTGCCAACTCTCTCAGAAGTCTGACTGAGTGTGTATTCTTCTGATATCCAAAGTTTAGGAGATCACAAGAAGGTTTGTGACATATCCAGTGAGCTAAATATAATAACAAAGGTTTCTGTTTGACTTATGGCCAGTGCTAAAATACCAGGCCGCACTTTGGTTCATATGGAGCAAGGGTTTACCTACAGGAGTCGTGCTGAGCATAAAAGAAGCATTTGGTAAAATCCCCAAAACATAACAGGGGCTTTTCTCTTGCTGGGGAGGAAGAGGAAGCAAGAAATTGCACTACAGGAAGAAATAAAAACCCTCTATTAAAAGAAGGAAGAAAACTCGAAAAATAAGATACGGGGAATTCGAGGAGCTGGGTGATGGTGTAGAACAGGCGATAACGATTCAGACGGCCGCTATACACTTCTCCTGATTTTCATTTCCATTGAAGTCTAGGGAAATGCAGATCTGAAGAGATATATGACGGGCAGCTGAATCAATATAATTTTATCACTTTACACTATCACCCAAAGTCAAAATTATCCCAGTAGAGTCAACCTTATATTTGAAAAACTTATTCAGCATGTTATTTGAGCATGTGAGTGTCAGGAGACTGTAAACTTCTCGTTGTTCTATATTAGAACAGGACAGCTGATTCTAGCTATATGATGCTGTAGAATTTATCTATAATATATTAGTGCATAGCACACATTCCCTGTATCACATTTAACTCCTGTAACACTTGGTTGATAACACCCCTATTGTTATAAAACATGATATCTGATTAACCATGAGCAATATCATGGGAGATATTCTAGTGATAGAATCATAGAATCTTACAGTACAGAAGGAGGCCATTCAGCCCATCGTGCTTGTGCCGGCTCTTTGGAAGAGCTATCCAATTAGTCTTACTCCCCCGTTCTTTCCTCATAGCCCTGCAAATTTTTCTTTTTCAAGTATTTATCCAATTCCCTTTTGAAAGTTACCATTGAATCTGCTTCCACCACCCTTTCAGGCCGTGCATTCCAGACCATAACAACTCACTGCATTAAAAAAAACTCCTCATCTCCTCCTGAATTCAAAGAAAGATTGATTACGTTTGCATTTTTGTTAATTATACTTCAATTAAATTACACTAAAACATAGTTCATGTTAAATTATTTCTAAAACAGACAGTATAATCCAAATTTGACCAATAATTAGAGAACATTAGGTATTTGGTTATCGTTCAGTTATCAACCTGTATCACAACACAAAAAGAACAAATTTACAAGAGATGCTAATATGTTTATGGAATATAATAAACGTGGACAGTCTCATACAACTGGTTTGTCCCATTTCAATCAAATAAAAATGTTGTAGCAAATTAACTGCACCAGGGGGCGCTGTGCCACATATTACAAGTGTAAACAATTTTACAACACCAAGTTATAGTCCAACAAAATTATTTTAAATTCCACAAACTTTCGGAGTTTACCTCCTTCGTCAGGTGAACGGTGTGGAAGGAACCTGACGAAGGAGGTAAACTCCAAAAGCTTGTGGAATTTAAAATAAATTTGTTGGACTATAACTTGGTGTTGTAAAATTGTTTACAATTGTCAACCCCAGTCCATCACCGGCATCTCCACATCACATATTACAAGAGAATTGCAACACGGGGCTCGATTTTCAAAGGGCGGCAGGATGGCAGCGGAGGGCTCAATGGGCACGCGGGTAACCTGACTAATAAAATCTTACCGTTTCCCACGCGATCGTGAATGAATCGGTGGCCCTTAACACGGCTTCCAGGTTTGCCGTCCAAAAGCCGCACAATGGGCGGACTGCACACATGCCTGACAGGCTGTCAGCTGGAGTGGCTCTATTTAAAGGGCCATTGCTCCAGAGGCTTTTGCTGCAGCAAACACCAAAAAGGCACAATGGAGCAGCACAGGGGCAAGGCTGCTCCAAGGTTCAATGATGCCTCACTGCAGCAGCTACTGGTCGGGGTGAGGAGGAGGAGGGAAGTGTTTTACCCCGCGGACAGGAGGATGTGCTCTGCCTCTGCCACCAAGAAGGCCCGGCTCGAGGTGGCAGAAGAGGTCACCAGCAGCAGCAACAATCTCCCGCACCTGGGTCCAGTACAGGAAGCGTTTCAATGACCTAACTAGGTCAGCAAAAGTGAGTACACTTACTGATTCTCCTACATTCCGTGTTCCACATCACCAACCCCCTCCCTCCCCAACTCATTCTACACTGTCAAGACTACTCCATCGCATCACTCCTCACACACACTTAAGGCTCATCCTCAACTTACCTGCACTTCCTCACCTCCCCATTAGTCATCCCACCACTACCACTCACCCCAATCCTCATCCAATGTGATGGCTCTATCTCATACTCACCCTCTGATGCATCTCTTTCTCGGTCAGCCTCACCCAAAGCAATGTATTCATCGGTTGGCCACTTCACCATCACTCACTCACACGTCTGTACTTTCCCCCCTTCTAGGAGAAGAAAGCGCAAAATGCACGCAAGAGGGCGAGGACGGGAGGGGGGCCACAACAAGTAGTGGACCTCACAGAGGCGGAGGAGGAGGCCCTGCAGATCAGCCGCACCCTCGAGTACCTGTCCGTCGGGGACGGCGAGACTGGCACCCTACAAATGTCTGGTGACACAACTTTAACATTCATCACACACAACATGAATTGATGTTAACAATGATTGGCATGTTGAACACCTCAGTGTGCTCATCATAACATGACACATCTGTGATGATGCTTAATATTGCCTTCCGTTCTCTTACAGGCCCTTCAACGACCACAGTGATGGCAGAGGGTGATTCCTCAGAGGAGCTCCCGGCCTCTGAGGGCGCACTGTCACACCTTAGTGAGCCATCCACCAGCGCAGATGCTCACACCTCGGTGGGTCTTAGTAGTCAGTTAGTTGGGTTGGCACCTGGTAAGTCACTACACACAAGTGAAGATGAGCAGATACGTGGCGGGGCAGCTGTGGAGAGTCCGCGTCAGTGGGCGCACTCTTCTCCAGGCTTTGCTCAGCTGGACGCAGACGCTGAACCCCGAGGGCCGTCCTTTAAAAGGAGAATGATCGAGGGACAGCAGCACATTTGCGAGGTTCTGGAACAGGTGCTATGCACACTATCCACAATAGTGCAAAGGATGGAGGAGTCCAACTCCTGCATTAGTGGAATGGCGGCACAGGTAGGTGCGGGAATGTCTGCGATGGAGAAAAGGCTAGCCTCCGTTGAGCTTCAAGCACGGCTCATAAATGTGTCCATTCAGGCCCTGACAACGGTCGTTTGGACTCAGGGTGAACAACATTCTGCCGCCTTATACACTAGTACTGGCCTTACAAGGCATCACACATGTCCTCCAAACTGTTCTCCAGCAGGGTGGAAGGAGTGATGTGGCTCTAACCCAGGGGAGGGATGATGGCAAAAGGGGACATGGAAGTGGGGACGCCACTCAAAGCGCTCCCACGTCTCACCCGTTACCCCCTCTCAAACATTACCTGCAATGCTGCCTCCTCTCCAGGTGGCCGAGTCAACCCATGCACAGATGCAGGTGGAGCAGTCTTTGGAGGGGCCCTCACAGGCTCCAAAACCCAAAGGGCGTAGGCCCAAAGGATCTAAGCAGTCAGGGTGTGAACAAAGGGGATGCACCATTTAGAAGCGGTAGGAAGAGGAAGACTAAGGATTTGTGATCACGAAGGGTATGCACAAGGGTGTCTGGCGGACAGTCATGATTCTCATTTATATTTGGTTTTTGTTATATTCACATTAAATGTTATCACTTTCACCACTACTGCCAAATCTTGCCCATTCTTGACTGGCTTTTGTGATAGCGCCCTCTCATGAGCTTCACCATGAATGGCGACACTTGATGCCCCCCCAGTGGGTCACTTTACAGTGGAGTATGTGTAGCTGCAGGACTGTTTTGTGCAGGGAGTGAGGAGGGGCTGGTGTGGGCGCTGCTCTTTCCAGGTGGTCTGAGGACTGGACTCTTTCACACTTTCTGATGTTAGGAGAACCGTTCACATATCAGTGACTCCCTGGCCTCACGAGCAGCCAGGTGAGCCACTGCTCTGGCCATGGGTTCGTTCTCCTCCTCCTCCTCCTCCTCCTCAATGTGGATGGTAGATGTGGACGGGGCCTCCTCAAGCGGCACCCCTCTCTGTTGTGTCATGTTGTGCGTATTGAAGCGCTCCCCCAGAACGATCGAGGCACCTTAATCGCATCTTGAGCAGCCCTATAGCATGCTCAATTGTAGACTTGGTGGCGATGTGGCTGTCATTGTATCGACACTGTTGCTCGCTGATGGGGTTCCTCAGAGGTGTCATGTGCCAGGTGTGTAGGGGGTATCCCTTGTCCCCGAGGAGCCAGCCCTTGTGGGTGTTCAGTGCGTGGAAGAGCTCCAGGATTTTGGATTCCCTCAGAATGAAGGAATCGTGGCAGCTGCCAGGGAATCTGGTGCACACGTGAAGAAATCTTTTGCGGTGGTCACAAACGAGCTGAGCGTTGATGGAATGATACCCCTTTCTGTTGATGAACAGTCCTGGCTCGTGTGGAGACGCTCGGATTGCTATATGCGTGCAATCGATTCCACCCTGAATCCGTGGGAAGCCAGCCACAGAGTGGAATCCCACTGTCCTCTCCGTCTGGCTGAGGTCGTCCGTGGGGAAGTTGACGTATTGCGACGCCCTGCGAAACAAGTCGTCGGTGACCTGCCTTATGTACTTGTGTGCAGACAACTGAGAGAGCTCAGCGATGTCCCCGGTGGCACCCTGGAATGATCCGGAGGCGAAGAAGTTGAGGGCAGTGGTTACTTTAACAGCGATGGGTAATGAGATGCTGCTAGACCCAGCCGGGAGCAGCTCGGCACGAAGGAAGCCGCAGATGTCTGCGACCACCTGCCAACTCACCCTCAGCCTCAGTATTCACTGCTCCTCAGAGAGGTCCAGGAAGCTGAGCCTCGGTCTGTGGACCCTCTGGCGAGGGTAGTGCCTCCTGCGATGTCGCTCCCTCTGTGCTCTTGTGCAGGTGCCTGTGGCGCAGCACTGTGTTGTGGAGCTCCAAGTGGTGGAAGTGCACACCGTGCCTGGCGAGGATGGTGATGTTGCTCGTCTTCGGATGTAGCAGTGAACGCAGCCATCGTGCCCCCATCCTGATGGTGTCAGTTTGAGGGGTCCAAAAAGTTGGTAAATATGTGTAAACAGAAGAATTCTGAGTGTAAACCAAGGATTTTCAGTGTAAACACAAAGATCTCCCAGCCAAAAGTTTGCCTGAGACACCTGAGTGCCCTGTTGCAATAACTCACTTTTTATCCCCGTCTGTCAAACAAGCATTTAAATGTCCAACTGGCTGCTGGCTGAAACACGTCTCCTTGAACATGGAGTGTTTCCCACAACACGGGAAACACACTGAGGTTGAATTAAAATCGCACCCCTGCCTCAATCGCCACAAAACTAACAACTAATAAGATCAACGATGTCAGTAAGTGGTTTAACTATTGTCCAGCCGGCTTTAATTGCCAATGGGACTTCCGGATTCATGAAGTGTGCCCGCACGCAGATGCGTCCGTGGCAACCCCAGAAGTCGGCGGGTTGGAGCCGGCTTCCGAACCCGCTCGGGATTCTCCCAATTTTCGCAGCCCCCCCCCCCCGCCCCCAAAGCACCCACAATTGCAAGTTAAAATTGGCCTCATGGTAACTTGCCTGAAGTCAAATAAATGCTTAGTTGACATTCAGAGATAAGATGGATGAATTGTGAATTGGAGTCTGAAAGGATGGGCTCAGTGAAAATCTTTCTCGTTTAGCTAGTATCGGGTCAATTTTAGCACGTGCAGGAGAAAGCAGAGAAAATGTTACAAAATGCTTGTGAAATTGCAAAACATTCTAACAAATAAAATCATAAATTTAACTTGGAAATGAACAGAATTATAAGATAAAGGCAAAAATAGGGCTTTATTCCAACATTTAATATAAATTTGTCTTGCTTCAAAACCACCCAGCTCCTTCCACCCCTCAGACTGGTAAAATAAGAAACTGAATTTAAATCCTCAAACTGCCATGATAGGATTTGAATTTACGTTCATCTGGATTATCAGTCCATTAACATAACCACTAAACTGCTGTACCCAATGAGTTCAAAAGTGATCCTGGTGTGCAAGCCACATCACTGCTTTTTCCCTCTAGCAGTGCATTCACATTACAAGTGTAGTGTCAATGTGAAATGGTTTTAGCTTCACATAGGGATATGGGCCAAGTGCAGGCAATTGGGACTAGCTTAGTGGTATAAACTGGGCGACATGGACATGTTGGGCCGAAGGGCCTGTTTCCATGTTGTAAACTTCTATGACTCTATGACCTGTAAAAGGTGAAATTGAAGGAAAAGGAGTAGATCTGAGAAATGTCCATAAAACAGTAACAACCATGAAAAGCTGAACATCCCATCAGAGGAGATCTCAATGATATGCCTGTCACAATGGGAGAGGGACAGCCCCCTTTTCTAACACAGAGGCATCATTAATATGATTAGAAAACTGGCAAGGCTAGCTAAAGAAATCTTTTTAAAATGGTTGGGTCTCCTTCAATAGCTTCATCACTTACTCTGCCAGATTTCATCCATTAGGCTTCTTATATTCTAGGTTACAAAGATTTCGGAAATGGTGTGTATTTTTTCCTTACAGCCTTGTGAAGCGCCTTGGAATATTGGTCTACATTGTCAGCCTTGGTTCAGTGGTAGCAGCCTTACCTCTGAGTCAGAAGGTCATGGGTTCAAGTTCCACTCCAGAGACTTAAGCACAAAATCTAGGCTGACAATCCAGTGCAGCACTGAGGGAGTTCTGCACTGTCGTAGGTGCCGCCTTTCGGATGAGATGTTAAAACTGAGGCCCTGCTTGCCATCTCAGGTGGACGTAAAAAATCTCATGGCACTATTTCGAAGAGCAGGGGAGTTCTCCCTGATGTCCTGGCCAATATTTAGGCCTCAATCAACATTATTAAAAGAGATTATCTGGTCATTATCTCATTGCTGTTTGTGGGACCTTGCTGTGCACAAATTGGCTGTTGCGCATCCCACATCATAACAGTGACTACGCTTCAAAAGTACTTCATTGGCTGTAAAGCACTTTAGGATGTCCTGTGGTCATGAAAGACGCTGTATAAATGCAAGCTGTTATTATATCATTCATTGAATCCTTGAACGTAGAAGTAAAATTGCAGAAATTCCCCATTGCTCTATAATCGTCTTCATCTGTTCATGTGAGCAGCAGCTAACAGGCAGTGAAAGCGATGCAGAAGGCAATGGAAAGTGAGATGCATTGATTTTCTAATAGAAGAAATGTCATGAGGTGTGTGACAGTAACCCAGAGTTTGCTGCGGCAGGGCATTTAATGGAGTCTGCCCCTGCACGTTTAGGTTTTTAATTTTTCTTGCGCAGCGAGTTGCTGAAAGTGTGAGCTGATAACATCGCAGCGAGGGAACCCGAGTGAACAGGGCACGCAACAGGGTATCTCCTTAACCAATCAGATTGAAGGATTGTGAAATTAACAGCAGAAGGACTGAGAAGGAAGTGTAAATTAGAATGGGTGAATTCAATGTCAAATCAGGTAAAGAAAGAAAAATAGAGAGAGGGAAAGAAAAATTGGATTAAGAGAGAGAAAAAACAGAGACAGAAAGGAAAAGTAACATTTTTTGTTTTAATTTTAAATTTGACATTTTTAATATCTCCAACAACAATTAATACCTGAAGGAATGAGGTTCCACACTTGTAATAGTTAATTTTCAGTGCCAGAGGTTAATTGGCAGTAATTAACAATTGTTACGTCATTAAAAGGGTACTGATAATGACTTATAATGACAAGACTTAACTTTCTGTGGCGTGTTTAGTTTGTATCTACCCCACAAATACATCAACTCCACGCCATTCAATGCATTCCAATGGTGGGGCAGACAGCGAGGAGCCGTTTTCATGATGCTAATGGAGGAGCAGCGACACTCGGACAGCAACTTTTGGATATTGGCGTTTAACCGCGCATCTGCCCCTCGCCTGAAGTTGCTGTACCGTTTACACATCGATATCAGAGAGCTCCATTAGCCTCACTGTTATTTTCACAGCAAATTCTGGCCCAGTGTATCAACTGTCAGCACTTATGCTGCTTAACAGATCACATGGGAAAATGTGAGCTTACCTGACAATTCCACTCACATGGGACGAATGTATACAGTACGGAAAAATTTACCACACATGGAACGTTTACGACATCAAGTGAAACAAGAGAGCTCAGGACTGTAATTAAATGTAATTTTCTTAAATTTGAACTTGAACTTTCCATAATATTTACCAATCCCCACTGAAACTCTAACAACAATATCATCAAACACATTTTGTAAAAGAAGTAAATAACCAAGCAGATTTTTTTTACATATCTAAACAGCTATTAACATTTTCACAACTGTAATTAAAACCGCACACACCACCATTGCAGCATCTTTGGACTGTCTGTGTTAATACATCATGCATTAATTATGAATAAAGTACTGCAACTGTGATCTCATTCCTAAGGACTCATGAATATTAATTAAAAATACTTACATTTCAAAACTACATGTAAACTAAGGACATCTGGTCACTAAACTTTATTCTTTCTATATTCTTCAAATTCTATCCCATCAGTATTGTGAAACTTAAAAAATGGCAGCTAGATCTTGTTAGGAGCTAGCTCTGTTGTTCGAATTTGATTTCTGCTTTTCCTACTCATTCGTTGATGTGTCCTCCTATCTTGAGTAGGGGCTTTGGGTGGAAATTTGAAAACGCAATAGAAAAGTTCAAGTTCAAATTGAAAAAATTATATTTTAATTATAGTCCTGCGTTCTCTTTTTTTGTTTGCTTTTTTCTGTTTATTTTACTTACATTATTTCAAAAAATGTGGTTGATCTAAATTTGATTCCCAAATCCATTCTGCAAAGACCAAAAAGTAACAGTTCGAAATGATAGAGATATCTCCCAGGGAAGAATCGAGCTACTTGGATGGGCAGGCTTGTTGGGTCGATGTTTGAAATGTGTTACTACTCTGTCATTTCAGCTGATTACAAGGGTTTTACCTCTGGGGAGGCAGTAATTGATTTCAGGATATTTTTGGTCATTAAATCGCACACTGTAGGAGAACGCCCGTCTGAGAGTTACAGTGGGAGGTCTGGTCCATTTTAATAGGCATACAAAACGGTCGTCCATAGGTAGCTCACTGATTTTGGGCCTACATTGATCAGGCAGCTCAGAGACCGCCAGTCAGGTAAGCAACAGAGGGTGGGGGTCAGAGGTTCGAGAGGGTTTCACGGGTGAGACGGGAGAAATTTTTTTTGTGGGGCCCAGAGGAGCACTCTTCACAAAAATAGGTTTTACACTTACCTTACAGGGCCTCCACTGTAATATATCCATTACAACAGGTATGGGTGGAACCAGAGAGAACACAGCCGTGAAAGTGGACAACAGATGAGAGATGTTGGAGTGGTCAATGGTGTCAAATGCAATGGAGAAGTTGAGGAAAGATGGAAAGATCATGGGTGCTAGATAAAGGAGGGAGCACTGAAAGTTGAGGGCATGTTATTCTCTCTATCAAGTTAGCTTAGTGATTATTTGTCTGGTACCAATTTTAATGCAACACGGACATGACATGTTGATAAAAGGCCTTTCGGTGATTTACTGTGGTCAAGCCAATTCTAATTGCTGTTACTTGCTACTGTTCCAGTGAATTAACTGCTTGCACAGCAACTTCTAGCTATTTTCTGATACCATGAGCCAAGAAAATGTACAAACTCATTCATTCTTAAATAGCTATAATACAAAATTACCATCAAAAACCTCAGTCGTTCATGCTTGAAGAGCCCCATAATTAATATACTTATACTGAACTAACCTTATTAACAGTGGTGCTGTTTACATCATTGGACAGAGACCATGGGGAGACTGCCTATTGTACAGTTATTGCTCTTTAATTCTTCATGCTGTCTTAACAGATCAGCTATAATCAAGTGTTAATCAGAACAAAACATTCAGGATTGTTTTCTTCTATTTGTTGACCCACATTAACTCATGATGTGGAGATGCCGGTGATGGACTGGGGTGGACAAATTTAAGGAATCTTACAACACCAGGTTATAGTCCAACAGTTTTATTTGAAAACCACAAGCTTTCGGAGGCTTTCTCCTTCATCACTAACTCAGGTAAACAAACCTAACACACGGTATCAAATTTACACATGAGAAATGATTATTATTTCAATTTGTTGGCATTTTCTGGCATAAAACTGAGCTGTGACTCAGGTTATGGGTTCAAGTCCCACTCCAGAGACTGGAGCACAAAATCCAGGCTGACACTCCAGTGTAATTCTGAGGGAGTGCTGCACTGTCGGAGGTGCCGTCTTTCGGATACAATGTTAAACCAAAGCCCCATTTGCTCTCTCAGGTGGACGTAAAAGATCCCACAGTATTAATCAAAGAAGAGCAGGGGAATTCTCCCCGGTGTCCTGGCCTATATTTATCCCTTAACCAACATCACTAAAAAACAGATTATCTGGTCATTATCACGTTGCTGTTTGTGGGAGCTTGCTGTGAGCAAATTGGCTGCCGCGTTTCCTACATTACAACAGTGTCTACACTTCAAAAGTTCTTCATTGGCAGTAAAGTGTCTTAGGATGTCCTGAAGTTGTGAAAGGCACTCTATAAATGCAAGTCTTTCTTACTTTTTATAAGCTTCATGGAATCTTCACAGCAAATCCCCCAAAACTCATTGACAAACAGTGAGACTGCAAGAGAAGCTCCATGTTAAAGACACTTTAATTTGTGCAAGATTTATGTTCATTTGATATCAAAATGTTACAGCACTCTTCTTAGTGAGTCCAATCCAGGTTTAGCTGCTGGAGCTAATTCAGGGGAAGTAATGGGTGTCTATCACAAAGGCCACAGCAGCTAATGCAGAGATCTAGAGGTTCAGTAGACACTTGATTGGGGAAGCAGTGAATTGAGGTCTATGGTCTTTAAAGGAGCTTTGACCGTGGCTAGAGCTTTTGTCACAAGAAGCCATGATCAGAACATGGTCAGAATTAGTTATTTTATGTACCCGAGTAAAACAATAAATGATTGACGAATTTATGGTTCAGCAGTTTGATATCAGCCTTGCCTTGTGACACGTTAAACTTATCACTCAAGTAGAAATTTTACGTTCAAAGAGATAGAAAATCAAAGCTCCTGTACATGTTATTTAACTCTTCCAAACAGGATCTAATAACCTTTGGTGGTTATCTGAACACAGCTCCAGCCAAGTTCCTGTAATTACCTGGAATGCAAGTGACCTGCTATAAATGAAAATGCATGTGCAAAACAAGCCGTTCCCTTGATAAACAGAAGTCTAAGGATAAGCAAGGACGGAGTACCAGAGAAGGCGATTGGCAGGAAAATCTTTACATCTGATACACAGGGATATTTGGCCCTGCTGAGCACAGACAAACACATACCTGATCCAAGTGGGATTCTGACTGAAGCGTGCGAGGAGCTGCAATTGCTCTGTGTTATCAGTGTGAGACTCTTTTGCCATTAAAATAACAGCATGGGAGGAGCAGGAAAATGTGTTGCATTTCATCTGTGTTCATTTGCTGCACAAGCCAGTGTTGGTTTACTCTGTGTACTTTGTCTGTGGCATTGTATATATTAGATATTATTCATTGGTATATAGTTGGGAGAAACATGAGTGTGTCCTCCATTGAATGAAATTTGTATTTTTAAAATCAGATTATAAACCTTTGCTTATGGATTATTTGGCTTCAATGTATTTTGAATCATGGGATTCATACTGTGGTCCCAGTGTAACACATCGGGCGCTGGTTGTGCCTGTTCCCCACGAGATTGACCTTGCCCGACAAGATGAGGTCAGCTCATTAGCATACTTTGATGGCGCTCCCAGTACGTTACGCCTGACGCGTTGGGTGCACACTGAGGCCAATACCTTTTAAAGGGCTGCTCCTTGTAATCTCACTCAAATGGATATTGTTGAGTTGCTGGGCATCCAAGACCATGCAGTCACTGCCTCAGTAGCCATGGTGCCTTCACTTGCCTAAGTGAAGTCCAAACACCTAATGATTTTTGCCTTTTCCTGAAAATTCTTCTGTTCTATTGATCAACGGAATGTAGTTTTGCTGGGAAAAATACATCTGCAATACAAGTCATCACTTCTTCCAGAACGTGAGACCCAGCCCCCGCCCACCCCTGCAAGATGCTCCCGGAGCCCGAACCTACCACCTAGTTTGTGTCGGTAGTCTGGAAGTCGGCCGGCAGAATTTAAATGAGGCTCGGGAGTTAAAATAGCCCAGACCTTATGGCTGGAGCATTGGGTGAGTGTCCAACTCACCTCACCACCCATCTGCCCAAAATCAGACTGGAGTTAAAATCAGGGCCATGTAGACTATTTTTTCTAGTGGTCGATGCCTGGACCCTTATGAAGAAGGTCTTAATTCAATAATCATAGAATCACAGAAAGTTACAGCACAGGAGGCGGCCATTCAGTCCATCGTGTCCGTGCCAGCCGAAAAAGAGCTATCCAGCTTTATCCTGCTTTCCAGCACTTCGTCCGTAGCCCTGTAGGTCATGGCACTTCAAGTGCTCATCCAAGTACTTTTTAAATGAGTTGAGGGTTTCTGCCACTACCACCCTTTCAGGCAATGTGTTCCAGATCCCCAACACCCTCTGGATGAAAAAAATTCTCCTCAGCTCCTCTAAATCTGTGCCCCCGGTCACTGACCCCTCTGCTAAGGGTCCTCCCTATCCACTCTATCTAGTCCTGTCATATTTTTATATACCTCAATTAAATCTCCCCTCAGCCTCCTTTGTTCCAAAGAAAACAACCCCAGCCTAGCCAATCTTTTCTCATAGCTAAAATTCTCCAGCCCTGGCAACATCCTCATAATTCTCCTCTGTAACCTTTCTAGTGCAATCACATCTTTCTTGTAATGTGGTGACCAGAACTGTATGCTGTACTCAAGCTGTGGCCTAGCCAATGTTTTATACAGTTCTAGCATAACCTCCCTGCTCTTATATTCTATGCCTCAGCTAATAAAGGAAAGTATCCCATATGCCTTTTTATCCACCTTATCTACCTATCCTGTTACCTTCAGGGATCTGTGGACATGCACTCCAAGGTCCCTCTGTTCCTCTACACCTCTCAGTATCCTCCCATTTATTGTGTACTCCCTTGCCTTGTTTGCCCTCCCCAAATGCATTACTTCACACTTCTCTGGATTGAATTCCATTTGCCACTTTTCTGCCCACCTGACCAGTCCATTGATATCTTCCTGCAGTCTACAGCTTTCCTCCTCACTATCAACCACACGGCCATTTTTTTTATCATCTGTAAACTTCTTGATCAAGCCCCCCACATTCAAGTCCAAATCATTAATATATACCACAAAAAGCAAGGGATCTAGTACTGAGCCTTGAGGAACCCCACTGGAAACAGCCTCC
Organism: Heptranchias perlo; assembly: GCF_035084215.1. Classification (NCBI taxonomy): domain Eukaryota; kingdom Metazoa; phylum Chordata; class Chondrichthyes; order Hexanchiformes; family Hexanchidae; genus Heptranchias; species Heptranchias perlo. Next base: position 63,558,709 of record NC_090335.1, read on the forward strand.
CAGTCGCAAAAATATCTGTCAAACATTATCCTTTGTTTCCTGCCACTGAGCCTATTTTGGATCCAACTTGCCACTTTCCCTTGAATCCCATGGGCTTTTACTTTTTTGACCAGTCTGCCATGTGGGACCTTGTCAAAAGCCTTGCTAAAATCCATGTACACTCCTTGTTACCGCCTCAAAAAATTCAATCAAGTTAGTCAGACACGACCTTCCCCTAACAAATCTACGCTGATTGTCCTTGATTACTCCGTGCCTCTCTAAATGATGATTTATGGTGTCCCTCAGAATTGATTCCAATAATTTGCCCACCACCGAGGTTAGACTGATTCGCTTATAATTACTCGATCTATCTCTTTCTCCTTTTTTAAACAAAAGTACAACGTTAGCAGTCCAGCAGTCCTCCAATCCTCCGGCACCACACCTGCAGCCAGGGAGGATTGGAAAACGATGGTCAGAGCCTCCGCTATTTCCTCCCTTGCTTCTCTTAACAGCCTGGGATACATTTCATCCGAGCCTGGCAATTTATCTACTTTCAAAGATGCTAAACCATTTAATACTCCCTCTCTCACTATATTTATCCCATCTAATATTTCACACTCCTCCTCCTTAACTACAGTGTCCGCATCGTCCCCCTCTTTTGTGAAGACAGACGCAAAGTATTCATTTCGAACCACACCCACAACTTCTGCCTCCACACGTAGGTTACCTTTTTGGTTTCTAATAGGCTCTACTCTTTCCTTAGTTATTCTCTTGCCCTTTATGTATTTATAAAACATCTTTGCATTTTCCTTGATTTTACTTGCCAGTATTTTTTTTCATGCCCTCTCTTTGCTTTCCTAATTTTCTTTTTAATTTCACCCCTGCACTTTCTATACTCCTCTAGGCTTTCTGCAGTATTGAGCTCTTGGTATCTGACGTAAGCTTTCCTTTTTTGCTGTATCCTACCCTGTATGCTCCTTGTCATCCAGGGGGCTCTTGATTTGGCAGTGCCACCCTTTTTCTTTCTGAACCCTCACAATCTCTCCCTTGAATGGCTCCCATTGCTCTGAGGCTGATTTACCTTCAAATAGCTGTTTCCAGTCCATGTTTGCTAAACCACTTCTCAGCCTAGTAAAATTGGCCTTTCCCTAGTTGAGAACTTTTACTCCTGTTCTATCTTTGTCCTTTTCCATAACTATGCTAAATCTGACTGAATTATGATCACTACCAGCAAAATGCTCTCCCGCTGATACTCCTTCCACCTGCCCAGCTTAATTCCCTAAAACTAAGTCCAGAACTGCCCCCTCTTGATGGGTTTGCTACGTACTGGCTAAAACAGTTCTCCCGAATGCAATTTAAGAATTCTGCACCCTCAATACCTTTTACACTGTTGTTTTTTCACCGAACATCGCTGTAACCATTTGTCAGGTTATTGATTTTTCTTTTTTAGCTCCTTAATGATGTATATTTGCACTGTATTTAATTTCAAATATACAGTTCTTTAAAAAGCAACTATATTTAAATAAATTGAAAAAGGCGCCTAAGATCCTAGAGCCTGACTGAAAGCTTCACACATGAACTGTGAGACAAAGCACTGTGAATAATTATCAAGTGTACTTGCACATTACCCCCAAGGAGCTTTCAAAGTGACACGTCGGAGTTAAGACCTTGGTAACAGTCTGTTTGTTATATTGAGTAATTAATGAATAACTCAATTGCACAATTAAGTGGTTGACATTGGGAAATTTATTTGGTTCTGCGCTGACATTTTGACTCCTTATCTTGGTGCATTAAGCCTAAACAAAAAAAAAATCAGAATGAGACATTGAAGTGTGCCTCACAGCAGTTTATCTACTATTCAGTTTTTTTTAAAAAGCTTCTTTTGAATCTGTGCTTAAATGATCGGAACGCAATCTGATTTTTAAAAATTGTATTGGTAAAAATCAATCACACGATGGGCTGTGAAGCATAAGATTTGGTAAAATGGAAGCCTTCCCTTAAAAGCAAGTCTGACACGAGCAAGTTCAATTAAAGATCGAATAGTGTGTGTGTGGATATTTGCCCATTGATTTCTATGGCACTGTTTAGACTTCTTTTTACTGCAGCCCTCTGAGCTGAAGCAATCCTGCATCCTTTTAACCCGTGCGCTGACTGTATAATTAATCTCTTTAATAATTGTGCAATATTTTTAAAGTTTACTGCACTGTACGTGATCAAAAGTTATTCTCCCTAAAAACACAGTGTTCTGTGTACAAAGTTCTGGATAAATGCTCGCAGAGGAAATGGAAATTTTTTGCTGAGTAACTCCAGTTAAAGGAATAAAACTTATGGGTCTTACTGGCACACAATTGTAAATGTTGTAAAGGAAGTTACCTGTACTTTGAAGTCTCTCAGTCCTCCACTCTCACCCAGGGCCCCATTTTAAATTCCCCCACCTGGTGGAAATGGGAGAGGGGAGGGGGCCAGTTATAATGAGGGCAACCATTTACTCCCTCCGATCCCATTTCTATCCCGCCATATGCCAATGTTAACCTACTCTTTTGAGTGGGCGAATGGGACACCCACAGCAAGTCTGCAGAGTCCTGTTTAAATATGCGGATCGGGGCCTAATTATGTCATAGGGACCTGATCTACAATTTTAATTGGAGGCCTGAGCATGGAGGGGTGGGGGGGGAGCAGTGACCTGTCGGGAGCGGGATCGTAGGCCCAGGCAGGTAAGTAATTAAAATTAATTTTAGGTTTCCCTGTGAGCCAGAAGGAGCAGGAGTTCTCCTTGAGACCTTACAAGGAGGCCTTGGGCCTCCCTTGCCCCTTCCCCCTCCCCCCATTGCATCCAGACCCCACCCAATCACTTAGCTGGGTCGCCAGCTGCGAACCTCCTACCACCGAATTCCCGCTCCCGCCCAACGGCCAGGGAGTGAATCTGGCAGGTCAGCGAGCAGATTTATGGTAAATGGGGCCCGGCCATTAAGGTCGTCCAGGTCTCTACATCCTCGGGTTCTCCACCCGACTTGCATCGTACCCAATCCACCCCACCCCCCCGCCCCTTTAAAATCGGGGCCGTGGAAATTCTCCAAGAGGAAGATCTTAAAGTTCCACCTCTGTGATTGACTGGAAGGAGTGCCCCTTTGACCCATTGCATCTTCAGTGAATTCTATTTCCTGATGACAATATTACAGGAAATGGGCTTCTTGGTCACACTACAGGGACAATTCTAACTAGAACACCTCTGACTGCCCATTTTTGAAAGGATAAAACATGTGCTTACAAGAGGGCTGCCAGACACCAGTCGCTGTACAGGTCCCTTTTAGGGTGGTTTAATGTGTAACTGAGGTGTGGCAGTTTCACATGAAGACCGTTAAGAGGTTTTTAATTTAATTTAAAGATTCCTGTTTCTCTTAAGAAGAAACAACGGCACAAGAAGGCTACGCCGTTTGGTTATCCGTGTTTTCTTATTTCAGTTCATCTTATCACAGTAGGAGGAGTTATTTCTTTATCAAGTGATGTTTGTTGCTAGCGATTATTTATATTGTAATGTCACGGTGTCATCTTGGTCCGACAGGTTCTGCAGAGCCTTGGCCACACTTTCGTTGACGTAGAAATTTGAAAAATCTGAGTTCAAAGCCTTTTCCCTCCTTTTCTTTGCGTTGTTAGCGATGTACATGTGGTATGGGTCTTGGGTGTGTTCTTGTCTCCTTGACCTCACAGTGCTGGCCAGCATAGAAATAATAATGAAAGTGAAGATGCCAAACATTACCAGGATGTACAAATAAGCAAATTCAAAATCTTCTTCCTGGAGGGTTTTATTCAAGGCTGCTGCCTGCTTTTGTTGAGCCAAATAGTCTTTGTAAAACAGGATGAAAAACTTTTCAAATAGGAGGGTTATGTTCGACATTTCTGAGCTGCTTGTATCAGCAGCTGCCATTGCATCAGTCCTAATGGAAAAGAAATTTAGAAGGAATTCTGATTAGTATTTCAGTGCCTTCCTCTTTTTTTCCCTCCTCCTTCCCACCACAATATTTTCCTCTAGCAAGGACAATGGAAACACAGATCCTACGCTCAACCTTGCCTTGTGACCCCAGTGACGCCCTGCAGTCAGCTGACTTGCTGCACGCAGAAGCATAGATGGAATGTCTGGAGATTTTTTCCATACCGTGGAAAATACCACCCAGGTAGTTAGCAGCAAACCGTATTATACATATAATCAGGAGGGCCCTAATAGATATACAAATCTATAACTCTATGGCAGGAGGGTCGGTAATCAGTGGACACAGATTTAAGACAATTGGCAAAAGAACCCAGGGGGGAGGTGAGGAGAAATTGTTTTCACACAGCGAGTTATTGTGCTCTGGAATGCACTGCTTGAACGGGTGGTGGAAGCAGATTCAATAGTAACTTTCAAAAGGGAATTGGATATATACATAAAAAGGAAAAATTTGCCGGGCTATGGGGAGAGAACAGGGGAGTGAGGCTAATTGGATAGTTCTTTCAAAGAGCCGGCACAGGCATGATGGGCTGAATGGCCTCCATCTGTGCTGTATTATTCTGTGATAACTAAGTGCAAGCACTGAACACAATCCCAAATACAGTACACTGTTGCCTTTCAGACAGGACTAGGCAGCATTGTTGTGCTGTGGACCAAAATATTGATACCAATGTGTTTTGAGGGGAGAGGGTTATCATTGTTTTACCCCTGATACCTTCTTCGCCCCTCTCCCCCAACCCACTTTTCTCTTTGTTCCCGAAGGCGGTGATTCACACTGGAGTACAGTTGCCAAGAGTTCCAGCACCCCTGCTGATATTCCATCTAAGTACTGTAGTTATAATAGGCTATTTGATTGTCGAGAGCATCACAGATGAAGCTAATTTTGTATTCACCTGACATCCACACACAAACACTTTCCATCAAAGGGGTCAATGGATAATGAGGTGAGTTTTATGTGACTCCATGCCTCGTGCAGACCCTCGTTTGGTGGGAGGATGGATCAGAGAATCAGGCGCAGAGGTCAACAAACTGATTCATGCCAATCCCTGATTTTTACAGTGATCAAAATTACGGAGTGAATATTGGCACCACTGTGTCAGCCGATGAGATGGAGGCGGGGGTGGGACTTGTGGTTTTAATTTATAGAGTCTCCGAGCTCATGACCGAAAGTACAGTAAACAGAGTCTCCCAAGTATTGCAGGATTATTTCTCCAGCAAAGTGCAGTGAGTGGAGGATAGTTACATAATACAAGCTATGTGTGTAAAATCAATCCTAGTTACTTACGATGTGGAGATGCCGGTGATGGACTGGGGTTGACAATTGTAAACAATTTTACAACACCAAGTTATAGTCCAGCAATTTTATTTTAAATTCACAAGCTTTCGGAGGCTACCCCCTTCGTTCACCTGAGGAAGGGGGTAGCCTCCGAAAGCTTGTGAATTTAAAATAAAATTGCTGGACTATAACTTGGTGTTGTAAAATTGTTTACTAGTTACTTACAGCAGAGATTGATGGGGGAATTACCCAATCATCTCCATTTTGGCCAGGACTTGTGCTGTCACTATGTGCAGCCTTAAAATTAATTAGTGCCACGCAAAATTTACTTGAAATGATCAGGAGTGGGAACCCTGGTTAATTTATCTCCTCCCTATCCCAGGAACACTGAGGCCAATTGTAGTCTCCTCGGCACAGCCCTGATTGAGATCCAACAACTCATTATAGGTGAGGGGCCTTTCTAGTCTGTATGACTCAGTACCACACCACAAAGGACACTTACTCATGGAGCCACTGAGAAAGGCCATCACTTAATTTTTTTTTTAAGCTGTTGTCTCTGTCCCCATGCTGCCCTCCTACTGTTTCAGGGAGAGTGTTTTGAGCACTAAACCAAGGCTGCCATCATAAAGGTCTCTTCAGTGATTTTTTTCCTCCCTCCCTTCAAGAATGGACTTGAATGTGAGGGGGGCTTGATCAAGAAGGTTGCAGATGATAAAAAAATTGGCCGTGTGGGTGATAGTGAGGAGGAAAGCTGTAGACTGCAGAAAGTTATCAATGGACTGGTCAGGTGGGCAGAAAAGTGGCAAATTGAATTCAATCCAGAGAAGTGTGAGGTAATGCATTTGGGGAGGGCAAACAAGGCAAGGGAGTACACAATAAATGGGAGGATACTGAGAGGTGTAGAGGAACAAAGGGACCTTGGAGTACATGTCCACAGATCCCTGAAGGTAGCAGGACAGTTGATACGGGATACTTTCCTTTATTAGCCGATGCATAGAATATAAGAGCAGGGAGGTTATGCTAGAACTGTATAAAACATTGGTTAGGCCACAGCTTGAGTACTGCATACAGTTCTGGTCACCACATTACAGGAAAGACGTGATTGCACTAGAAAGGGTACAGAGGAGATTTACGAGGATGTTGCCAGGACTGGTGAATTTTAGCTATGAGAATAAATTGGATAGGCTGGGGTTGTTTTCTTTGGAACAAAGGAGGCTGAGGGGAAATTTAATTGAGGTATTTAAAATTATGACAGGACTAGATAGAGTGGATAGGGAGGACCTATTTCCCTTAGCAGAGGGGTCAGTGGCCAGGGGGCATAGATTTAAAGTAATTGGTAGAAGGATTAGACAGGAACTGAGGAGAATTTTTTTCACCCAGAGGGTGTTGGGGGTCTGGAACTCACTGCCTGAAAGAGTGATAGAGGCAGAAACCCTCAATTCATTTAAAAAGTACTCGAATGTGCACTTGAAGTGCCGTAACCTACAGGGCTACAGACCAAGTGCTGGAAAGTGGGATTAAGGTCGATCGCTCTTTTTCGGCTGGCACAGACACGATGGGCTGAATGGCCTCCTTCTGTGCCGTAACTTTCTATGATTCTATGAATTCACCTATACAGAGCAACAAATTGAAATAACAATTGAGACTGGGATCTGAACACTATCTGAATGAGATAGGGGGGTGGGGGGAGAGGGATTTTGTGCTCATCAAGATGAAGGATGTTATTGTTGGAAACTAGAACACTTTTTCCATTCTTATTATACACAAGCAAAAAAAAAGATAAAATGCATGTAAGGCAATGTGTGGGAAATAAACCGGAGGAATTAAAAGCAATTATGTCACAGGAAATATAGATTTAATGGTATCAACAGAAACTTGGCTGCAATCTGGATGGGAGTGGAAAATAAACATAATCAGAATATAATATTAGAATGGGTAAGGAAGGAGGAGGAGTGGCAATATTGGTGAAGGAGGATGTACATGCTGTGGTGAGGAATGATGTTCTCAAAAAAAGAGGTTCAGGCAGATGCAATATAAATAGAGATCAAAGATTTGTAAAAAAGGGATTGTTACATTAGTGGGGTTGTGTTACAGGCCCTTCTAATTGTGCGAGGGAAATGGAAGAGGAAATCTGTAGATCGATCAGATCTAAACTAACTGAGGACCCAGACAGATTGCAACCATGTTAATGAGGCAAGAGGGGCATCCCCAGGCCTCCCTTCTCATTTTCCTCTTCAATCCTCAGTGGGGCACCCAGTAGAAGTGGGTCTTTAGGTCCTGCACCCAGCTCCTCTCCAATCAGAGGTTCAGAGAAGGTCGGGCAGCAAAGACAAAGCTGCTGTTTTTTGCTGTTCTTAATGCAGGCAGCCATTCCCGCTGTTGCAGGAAGACTTTCCTCCCCCATTTCCAGGTACTAGGCTCTGCCGGGGGCAGGCCTGTGCCAGGGGAGCATCTTGCCCATGTAAATAACCTGAACCCAGAAATAAAAGCGGCTTCGGGTCATTGCAGGGGTAGCGCCCTTTGGTTGTGCTCTGCTTGCTTGGGAACCAGGCACACATGGCACAGGAAAGCTGGCCCCATTTCAAGGAAAAGTGGATGGAATCTCTTGTGCATCACTGTAAGCCAATGGCCTAAATTATAAATAGATGGAATAGCAGAATTTGATCCCTAAACTACTGTTTAAAAATCCAGGAATCCAGTATAATAAAAACAGAATTTGATATATTCTATCACTGTAAATTGGTGGCCCTGCTCATAGTCCACATCAGCAGCTTCAAGGTGTTTTTCCTTCATTGGTCTATGCCATGGAATCTCATGAGCCACATATTCCATTAAAATCAAGGTGACAGACTTAGCTCAGTGGCAGGACTCTTGCCTCTGAATCACAAAGGTTCTGGTTTCAAACCCCACTCCAGAGACTTGAGCACCTAATCTAGGATGACACTTCATGTGCAGTGCTGAGGGAGTGCTGCATTGTTGGAGGTGTTAGATTTCGGAAGAGATGTTAAAATGAGGCTCCATCTGCTCTCTCATGTAGATTTAAAAGATCCCCTGGCACTATTTGAAGAACAGTAGAGGAGACCTTCTAGTGTCCTGGCAAATATTTACTCCTCAACCAACATCACTGAGAAAAGATTGTCTGGTCGATTAACTCTATGCTGTTTGTGGGATCTTGCTGTACACAAATTGGCTGCCACTTCTCCCTGCATTACACTGGCTGTGAAGTGCTTTGGGACGTCCTTAAGTCATGAAAGGCGCTATATAAATGCAAGTTCTCCCATTAACAAGTATAACAAATCTAGATTTTCTGATTTAGGATTTATCCATGAACGAAACAGTAGCACTAAGAACAGTGCATAGAATTCAAAGAGGACGATCCAGCCAGTAGGAAATATAAACATAAATAGAACTCATTTCTCTGGGCTTTACGGTCTGCATTGCCAGGGTTGGAGAGCAAGATATGGCCCACAGTCAGTAGTTTGAACACCCCTGATCTAAATGTTTCAAAAGCCCTCAACAGCTCTATTATTTGAATCAAAGTACAAGGATTTTTCCAAATAATAAAGTAATAAAACTGTATGGCAGCCAGCAGTTATATAGTCACAGTATAATATGGTACAATATCCTGTTTACTCAGCATTTTGGTAATAGCATGAGAACAGTCAGGTTACAAGTATTGAGGCTCTCTCATTTCTTATTTTAATAGCTAAATTCAGAAAGCAATTCTCTTTAGAGAGTAAATAATAACCGTACAATTAACACTGACTGTAAATATAATGAAAGGTATTATAGACAATGGACACACCTGGCTTCTTACGTACAAAATCTCTTTTGATCTTGAGGCTAACCAAGAAAAGATATTCTTTCATTGCGGAAGCAGGTGTTTAAATATAAAGATTGTATACTCACTGGGGTTCAAGCTCTTTTTTTTGTAAAATTACCATGAAGACCTGGAAGCACTAAAATCTGAAGCAATAGCAAATTCACTGCGCAGTGTAGCATACAAGTGTCCCACCAAGTAACCTTGGCTGAGTCGGAACGATAACTAAACAGATCAAAAATTGCTTACTGCATTATAAATAGTTCTTAATTACAATATCTAATCTGCTACCGACTGGATAATCAAATATTATGCACATTCTAATGAGTAAATGCACCACCTGGTGTGCTGCTGAGCTATGCAGGTCAAAGAGGTCCCAGGCTTGGCCCCCTGCCCTGTGCTCGGGTAGCTGGTCTCAGCAGTGCTGGCAGTAGTGGGACTACAGCTGGCCTCAGTACTGCGCGACTAAGGAGGGGCAAAACCTCAGCCGCCATTCCCTGTTCTGATTGCTATCCAGGTGGAATGCGGAGGTGTGGGGTCAAAATGTTTCCATTCTAACTCCACACAAAATATCCCTATCACTGGAGAGCACCAAAAAAAGACGTTTTTAGAAGAACAAAACAGACCAAACACTTGTGTGGACAGAATAATTAAGAATGGAATTTGTTACCCTGTGCTTGTCTCATTTGTGAGGCTATTGAGCCATTTGCAGCACAGAAGGAGGCAACTGGCCCATCGATGTCCCTGCCAACTCTTTGCTAGAGCAATCCAAAACTAATCCCACTGCCCCATGCTCTCCCCCTGGGCCTATAGAACCACAGAAGTTTTGCAGCACAGAAGGTGGCCCAAATTACAAAATAATTTTCAAACATAGTTTGTATTTCTGACATTACCTTCACCCAGAGTCTCCATTGAAGAACAACATAAACATAAAAGGCAAGCTCCACGAGTATGTTGACAGAATGAGGGAGCCAGATTTAGCACTGTAAAGGTCAGGAGCTCATGGACACGGTTCTCCCAGAATCTGACCTAAACAAGTGGTAGTATGAAAGCAGCTTATCAGGGTTACGCCATCATGGAATCTCGGTTGCGTTGTCCAGTGGTTTGGATTTATTTCTCAATTAAATGATCATTACTGCTAGCCCCCAAGACCTCAACTAGCAGAACATGACAGTTTGAGGCACAAGCCTCCTCACCGTCACCATAGCACCGTCAACATTGAAGAAATGTGATCGAGAGTAACACTGAACTGGAAACCCGTTTCATTTTACAGGATTGTGTTCATTTTTCACATAAAGACAGATCACATTGTTAAACCAACAGGAGTAATTACTGTTCTTAACAAGTGGCAGCGGGCAGGTCTAGCATCATCAAGACCACTGCAACGATCACCTTTAATGGGAGATGCCCTCCGTAGAGAGGATTGGTTTATGCCAGCTTTCCCTTCCACTGCAGAGTGCTCTTTGTATGAAGTGTTCCACCTAGTGGCCCAGTTAAGAGCTAGCAACAAGTTGAGACTAGAGTTCAAACTGAGGCTCCATGGCTTGGGCACCATGGTTTCAGAGTTTATTTAATTTAATTTAAAACGTAAATTGGGTGACAATTTTGCCAAGCACCTCCATTCCGTCCACTTGTGATGTTGGATAAAGCAGTCGGCCATTCTGCAGTTTCCTGAAAGTGAGCTAGATAAACCAACCCTTATGGAAATTATCCATTTTTCCAGGAGGTGAATAAAAATGTGATTAAACCATTCCCACCTTGCAATAAAGCAAAACCCCCCACTGCAAACTGAAATATTGGTGGGACAACTGGTATAGTAACAAGAAAGAAAGTTGCCTCAAAATACCTTGTTACAATTACAGTGAATTGAGAGAAAGCCTGTCAAATCAAATACAAGGAAAGCAGCTTTATTCTAGGTTGTAAAATAAAAGGTACACCATGTCTACTTATCCTTGTAGTGGAACTAGATTAAATATTATGCGATAGAAATTGGTATGGATTGCGCCATTTTTTCAGGCGTAAAACAGGTGCAAAGCATACCAATTTAGCAGCGGGACTGCCTGCGCTCAATCTGTGCTGGTTCCTTCTGCTAAATTCACGGGGTCCTTTTTTTAGGCAACCTGTGTGATCAGCAGGGCCCCGCCCCTCCCACCGTAGTCCGTACCAATCCCCCCCCCCACCGGGACTGACCTGAGGGCCGCTGCCGGCGAGGCAGGCAGCCCGACATTGATCTCTTCGCTCAAGCAAATTGCTGATGAGGCCCAAGAAACAGTTTCCATCGATCCTCGGGCCTCTCGGTTCACGTGAGTTTGTCAGACCAAAGTCTGCCCCTATCTGTCCGCTATAGAGTAATCTATGGACTACGGTGAAATCATTTAAATGTAAGGAAAAGTTAATCTGTACAAGTGAAAGCCTCTGTTCCACATCAAATAGGATGTCTATCACCTGGTCATGGGCCAAGATATCTTGTATTTTCAGCATTCAAATGTGTTGAGTAAATTGGTCACTCAATATGTCCCACTAGATTGCTTCATGATATCATTGGATTCCATTTGGGAAAAGAAAGTATCTATATGGGATGACTTTTATGTTCTACACAAACAAATTATTCAGCTGTAAACTGGCAGCCAGGAAAAATGTCAATTGGTTATTTGCACACTTGACTTCTTATTTCAAAATAGGCACAGTACGCTTCTCAGGATGACGTACTATCATAACGCTTCAATCCCAGTTTCCTGAGTCCATGCCACAGGATTGCTAGGAATGAATGAAAGGTTTGGCTTTTAAACACCTTTTTAAGGGAAAGTAATTAGGTCATTATCCCTTCAAATATATTCAACAACTTGCAATGTTTAGGCTATTGTGAAAACAATCTCATGATAAAGTTTTACAAAAACAGATTTAGGAGGGGAATAAAACATTAACCTAGAATAACTGTTGGCAATATGAGTGTACAAACATTTACTGAGTTAATATGAAATTCTTCTCTCTGCTATTTTAAGGAGGTGTTAAATCATGTAAAATAACTAGGTTAACGCCAGTGTTAAAATAGTGGACAGAAGAATGTCATACAAACATGTTAAGCATCGCCTGCAAATATCGCCAAGAGTAATTTCAAGGCTGGTGTATGTCTAAATTTGTCATCTCTTTTTACTGCCTGTGCCGATGTGATCACAATTTATTTTCCAGTCGAAATGTTTGCTACATTCACCAGTGCCACAAGATGGTGCCATAATACCATATATCTAAACACAGGCAAACAGAACACCAAGAACGTTAAGAATTCTGAAGCCAGGATTTGTGTTACAGGGGAAAAAACAGCAGGCATTCTTCCATGGCCACCTGGATTGTGGTTCACTATTGGAACCTCTGAACAGGTCATAAATTTTAAATACCTGGAAGAATGTGTTTTTGTAGCAAAATAAGTTTTAACGAATCTGACAAGTACTGCAAATTAAGATATGCATGGCTCTCTAATTCTATCCAGTATTCCATAATGGAATGTGAAAGTAATGTCATATTCAGTGTGCCACTTAAGAACAGATGGGACAAGAAAATGCCAATGAACGCACTGAGCAAACATTATCTGACACATTGGGCATGATTTTGACCCTAAGCCAGGAAGGGGGCAGGGAGTCAAATTGCGGACAGGAGACCCGGAAGTACGGGTTTCCCGGATGTCCTTATGATTTTGACGTAAGGACGTCTTTTGTTTTTTTTTTGTCGGTTTGCCGTCCGACTGACCAGCCTGAGTGACAGGCTGGCCTCAGTCAGATGGGAAAGCAGCCAGGGAGAGGACGTCTTCAGGTAAGTCTTTGTTTGTATGGATGGGGGGAGGGGGGCCTGGGTGGGCATGGGGCACAGGGGCATGGGTTGGCACAAGGGCATGGGTTGGCATGGTCGTTTGGAGGTGGGGGGAGTCTGTCACGGGGGGCGTCAGGATCGGGGGTCAACGGGGAGGTCCACGATCTTTGGTGGGGGGGAGATCAGGAGGGTGTCCGTGATCGTTGGGTGGGTGGTCGGAGATTGGGGGAGGGGTCCATGATCGTTGGGGGAGTCGCTGCAGGTAGGCTTGTTGGGCCTGGCGTGGCGTAAAAGAGAAGGCCCTGGAATCCCGGCCCCCAGGGGTTGAAGTTGGAAACTCTGGAAAAATGGAAGCCCGCAGCTTCCTTGAAAGGTTTTAATCAACAACCCACCTCCTGGGAGCGGATTGATCGCCTGCCCCTCGTCCCACCCCAGTGAAAACTGGTTGGGGGGGGCAGGTCCGAAATGGTTGTGATTTTGAATGCCCCCCTGCCGCCAACCCATCCGTCTTTCCCTTTTAAAATTGTGCCCATTATGTAGATTTTGCACGGTCATAGAGTCTCCTTAACTTAATTTAAAAAAAGAAAGACTTGCATTTATATAGCACCTTTCACAACCTTGGGACAGATTAAACTTAAATGTAGGTATAAAAAAAACACCAATTATTTTGAAAAAGGAGTACACTGTGATAGCTTGAACAAAATCTTAATTCCTGCCAGGTCAACAAACATATCTTATGACGCAAATTGAATAGTTTTGAATAATAAAAGTCAATGGATCATGAAACAAGTGGGAAACAAATGAATACAGATTTCACATCACAAGACCATGACATAAATGAAGCCTTTAAGCACTGCAACAGTTTCCTTTTACAGAAAATAAGACATTATTACAATTTATTAGTTTATTTCTGAAATACTCTGAACAACATTATGAAATAAGAAATGCTTTTAGGTTCTGTGCATTGGCTTGATTCTGCTTTACAATATCGGCATGATTATACACCGAGAATCACATTTAAACTGTCTGCAGGAAAACCTTTGAAAGTTAGAAAAATATTTTAATGTTCAAGAGGGTTCCGGGTTTCAGCCATGAAACTGTTTGCATAAGCCAGACTACAAATGTAAGACCCTTCAATTCTGCTGACAAACTTACAGTATAGTTTTATTTGAGCAGCAGCTGGCTCAAACTCTGCCCCTTCCTCTTTACATTTGAAGTTTGTATTTTATTGGAATGATGATTATAAAAACAATCTAACATTGCTTTCTCGGTGCTAAACTGTATTTCTCGCACTGTTGTATAAAGCTACTGAAACTTGACTCCCAATTTTTTGATGTCATATATTTTACGTTATGATGATATGGAACACTTGTTATGTGGCATGTGCTTCATTATGGCTTGTAAAGCACTTAGCTCCTGGGCCTGTACTGTAACAGGGGATAAGTATTTAAAAACAATGCTAATGTGATAACAAATGTTAAGGTGCAAGCACAGTACAAAATCACCAAGATGGCCAAACAAATTGAATTTGGCCACAATCCAGAATCAATTCCTTCAGAGTTATTTTAAAAGGGAAGATCGCTGAACCCATCGAGAATCCCAAACCATCCCTTACAAATATTTGGAATGAGGCATGTGTTCCCCTTTAAAGGCTGTAACAATATCCATTCACTTATTTCTGAAACATTTTAAAGAACATTATGAAGCAATAAATACTTTATGGGTTCTGTGCATTGACTTAATTCTGTTTTACAATATCACTACTATTAGAAATATTTGTGAAAATCAAAATTATCTGCAGGAAAACCTGTACTATAGTTTCTGGCTCAGTTGTTCAGATCTGGGTACAAGTTCAATGGGATTGGATTAGGTGAAGTCATTTCGACCTGAAAATGCAAACCAAGGATAATTGTTCATCCTGAACAAACAGGATAAATGTATTTTATTTTCACATTACGATACATGCTTTGTTATTTATGTTCATGTTCTATCATGCTGTGCATAGAAATTAACTTATATTGATGATGAGGGAACCAGTCAAAAGTTATTCAGAAAGAAAGAATTAACTTGCATTTATATAGTGACTTTCACAACCTCAGGCTGTCCCAAAGTGCTTCACAGCCAATGAAGTACTTTTGAAGTGTTGTCATTGTTGTAGTGTAGGGAGTATACTGTGAGCTCACTTATAAGGACATCTGGGAAAAATCAGAAAATCTACCTCCAGGTCACAGTTTTTCCCCTTATCCTGTAGGTTAGCTTGCCTTGTTGTGACAATATGTTTATTATAAAATCCAGTCTCACACCTTCATGTTGTCATTTATGTACTCAAAATACAGATGAGTGCTTTATAGACTGATATCACTCTGTCCAGGGCAGTTTCTCCAATTTGATTCAAAACCATTTAGCTACATCCATCACTGTTCCAATATACCAACCAGAGCACTATTCTGTGTGGAAGGAGTGGAGGAAGAGAGACATCAGTGAAGTCACTTAGCTGAAGTAATGGAGAAATTTCTGGTGGGACAAGACACTGATGGTTCCAGAGAGAAACACAAAAGCAAAGACCTACTGAGAATCAAGATCTTAGAATTCATAGAATCATACAGCACAGAAGGAAGCCATTCAGCCCATCGTGCCTGTGCCGGCTCTTTGAAAGAGCTGTCCAATTAGTCCCACTCCCCCACTCTTTTTCACCATAGCCCTGCTAATTTTTCCTTTTCAAGTATATATCCAATTCCCTTTTGAAAGTTAATATTGAGTCTCCTTCCACCACCCTTTCAGGCAGTGTATTCCAGATCGTAGCAAATCGCTGCTTTAAAAAAAAGTCTCCTCATCTCCCCTCTGATTCTTTCGCCAAGATCACGTGAGAACCAAGAGGAAACAGAGGAATTGGGGATTGGGAAGGGAAGACTTACAAATAGACTCCCAGAAAATGAGGGTAATTTTATGTCCATTAGCTCTTTCAAGAATAGCTGGAAAAATATTTATTTAAAAATGGAGGAGAAGATACCTGCAACAAGATCATTAACCCATGTATGAAGAACATTTACAATTTTGCTACGAATAGAGAAGGGAGCAAACCTTCTCCCGAGACTGCAGGTTATAGAATAAATTCACCAGTCTTGAACATCCAGCAGGAAGTTCCACTCAAAAGGAATGGAGGTTGGAGAATCAACACAACGGTGTTAGCACCCTATCTCCGACCTACACAACGATCGAGTGTGGCTTCCTGCTAAGAGCACAGGACCAGTGAATTTACTTTTATAAGGATAAGGAGATGATAAAATCTTCCACGGAACACAACGTGTTGTTGGGACAGTGGATGCGGCAGCTGCAGAACGTAACTAGTTGTAGTTTTAAGTATGGATTGTAAGGCTGCAGGAAACTTTCTTAGAATTTTACCATGTTGCAGGTTTATCTGTGATTGGTTGTGATTTCATGATTTTCTGATTCTATTCTATGGTTCCCTCCCTCAGGAGATGAAGTGAGTTTGGGAGAACCCATGGTACAGCAAATTATATATAATGTGATGAGGGAATAGCTCACTGGCTCAAACAGCTTTTACTTGTTCCATATTTTCTTAGGTTCTTAACACTATCCCTTCATTTCAAGAATCTTAGCTCTGAAATTATCTGATATCTATGGTTCCAGGGAGAAAGAGAGAAGCAAACACCTACTGGGAATCAAGATCACAGAATTCATAGAATCATACAATACATAAGAAAGAAATACATTCAGCCCAATGTACCTGTGCCAGCTTCTTGAAAGAGCTATCCAATTAGTCCCACTGATACTAGCAAACAGATACTTAATGCAGTCACCTGAAATTCCTCTCTCCACTATTTTACTGGAGGTAATAACCCATTTATTTTAACACCTCTGCTTAAATAGCAGAGAGGGTTATAAGATGAGCATGTCAAGCATTCATCCTTAAATATCCTGTGGCATCATTTCAAAATATTAGTTAAAACAAGAAAGAAATTGTACCTTTCATATCCTCAGGACATACCAAAGCATTGCACAGCTTATGAATTACTTTTGAAGTGTGAACAAACAACATATCAAAAGTTTATGGGCAGTGGGTCATCAGCAGAATTGGTTGGACAGCAGGAAAATTAAACCACTGAACACGACTGACAAAAACAAATAAGCAATCTTAGCAAACCTACTGTAAATAACACGATGCAAATGTGGCAGCCTATTTGTGCATAGGAAAATGCTCAACAAAGTACATTGTTGAACAGAGTAAAGGGACCTTTATTCCACATCTGTCACATCTTTATCTGAAAACATATTACACTGCCATTGCAAACAAATGGGAAAGTGTTTCATTTCACTAGTTTACCAAGAGGAGCAGAAAAAAAGCACTAAAAAAAAACATAAATTTTGAAGCTGGCAACTTCTTCCAATTGAGATTCTTCTTAAAATAAAAATCAAACTAATGTCATAAATACGGGGGTATGATTTACACAAAGCTGTGATTTAGAATCCTAAAAGTACCAAAAATAAAAAAAAACTCACAAACTCTGGAAATTTGAAATGAAAATGGGAAATACTGGAAACAGACAACACAGCGAAGGTTTATGGGTTGTGGCTCTTCATCAAAACTCACTGGTCGGACAGGAAAAGTAAACCACTGTACAAGACTGACAAAAAATAAAAATAGCAATCCTAACGTAAATAGCATGATGTGGAATCTGTGCAGCTTTGTTTTTTATATTCCTTACACTATACAGTTGTTGCAAATTCTTTAAAGAAAAGCACTCAAGAAATAAAAAGGGAGCACAGATTGTAATCTCCCAAAAGAATATCTCAAGCCAGACCATTCCACCTCTAATAAAGGTTCCGATCCAATGCTTCAACCTACATTTCTCTGTCAATCCCACCTGACAAAGGGTCCCATCAAATATGTTAACCTACCTTTCTCTATCAGACTCACCCGATAAAGGGACCACCCAATGCATTAATCTGTCTTCATCATATCCATTCAATAGTGGGTCCCTTCTGATTCATTAACCTACCTTTCCCTTTTAGACACATCTACTATGATTTCCAGCACTTTACGTTCTTGTTTATATTAAGCTGTATAAGCCTAATTAAAACCATACTCACTGGATGCTGCTTCTATCAAGATCCCAACTCTCATAAAAATATCTCGGGCCAGATTTTGCTGTAGCAGAGCACCTAACAGCATCTGACATTAGTTAGAGTTGCCCCTGCACCGTTCAGCTCAAAATCTTTTTGCCCACAAAGTTGCTGAAAGTGCGAGCTGGTAACGGCGCAGCGAGGGGTAATGGGGCATCTGGGACCTGAGTGAACAGGGCAAGCAACAGGGTATCTCCTTAACCAATTTAAGGATTGGGAAATAAACACAGCAAGGACTGAGAAGGTGGGTGAATTAATGTCAAATCAGGTACAGAAAGAGAAATAAAGAGAAGGAAAGATTGGATTAAAAGAGAGAGAAAAAAAGAGACAGAAAGGAAATGTAAGGAAAAACATTTAAAATTTGACATTTTTAAAATCTCCCCGAAAATATTCAAAACCTGAAGGAATGAGACTCCACACTTGTAATGGTTAATTTTCAGTGCCAGAGAGGTTGATTGGCAGTAATTAGCTATTACCTCATTGTTAAAAGCGTACTTACGCTACTAATTACTACCCCTAAATATCTGCGGCGGGTTTAGTTCGTATCTACTGCTCAAATACAGCAACTTCACACCATTCAATGCCTGTCAATGGTGAGGCAGACAGAGAGAAGCCGTTATCGCAAAGCTAACGGTGGAGCAGCGCAACTTGGACAGCAACTTTTGGACATTCGTGTTTAACCGCGCATCTGTTCCTCGCCTGAAGTTGCTGTACCATTTAAGCATAAATAAGCCATTAGCCTCACCGTTGTTTTGACAGCAAATTCTGGTCCATAAACTTTTTTAAACTGAACACTTTTCCATATTTTAGAAACTCCCTTTGTTACCATTATCCAATGACTGTACATTTTAATTCTGTGTTTTAAGGAACTGTGGGAGCTAAATTGGGCCGTGTAGCGCCCGTTGCATCGGCGCTGTGCGGCCTCTCGAACATCCAAGATGGCGTTTTGGCTGCGCACTTACATTTCCTGCGTGACGTGCGCTGGATGCCATCTTGGTATAGGTAGTAGTGCATGCGCAAATACCGAACGCAGGAAGCATGTAAAGTAAGGAGAAAATGGATACAATCAGTCTGGAATGCTGATTTAAAGTGTTAGACGCCATTTTGGCACTTAACACTCAACTCAACGCAAAGTCTTAACCATCTGAACGTGTCTTAGAGTGCCTGGGGGATCTCCACCAGCGCTATTTAAAGGGACCATGCAGGATTTACAGGTTAGTGGCTGGGTTATTGCTTCTGGCTGCCGAGACGTTTGTAACTGTTTTTGGAGGTCTCCTATAATTGAATACTAGGACGCGGGGACATAGCCTAACATTTAGAGCCAGGACATGCAGGAGTGAAGTTAGCAAATGCTTCTACACACAAAGGGTGGGAGAAGTTTGGAATGCTCTTCTGCAAATGGCAGATGATGCTAGCTCACTTGTGAATGTTAAATCTGAGATTGATAGGTTTCTGTGAACCAAGGGTATTAAGGGATATGGGGCTAAGGCGGGTATATGGAGTTAGGTCACAGGTCCACCATGATCTCATTGAATAGCGGAACAGGCTTGAGGAGCTAAATGCCACTGCCGCTTGCTGCCTCCTTACGTGCCACCTTCTCCTGCAAGGAAGCGGGACGTGTGTTTAGGTGATGTGCCTGTCATGGTTGAATAGTTGCCAGTGTGTGTGGCCTGTGAGTTGCGGGTGGGCGGCTTGAAACAGTGGTAATGTGTAAGGGTGAGAGGAAGCATCTGATTGGAAGATTTGAGTACTGATAGAAAGAGTTTGTTGGTATGTGGGTGTTGTGGGGGGGGGTGTACAGTGGATGCGGCTAGTGGTGTAGATGGTAACAGACACCAGTTGACAGTTGACCTCGCTCAACTTGACCACTCGTGTCAAAGCATTGAACTTCTTCCTGCACTGCATCCATGCTCATGGTGCTGTGCGCCTGGCATTGACTTCGTCCCCCGCTGCCTCCCACTGACTTTTGAGCATATGTCTGGAGGACCTCTTGCCCCCCTCTTCCCCACCCCCCACTGTGGATATGGGATGCCCCTCCTTCTGTCCACCTCTTGCACCAAGGTCTCTAGTGCATCAGCAGAGAACCTTGGTGCACGCACTCTCGCAGGTCTGGTACCAACTCAGATCGGCAGATTGGTGAGGTCTGGTGTGCAGATCGGAGGATGTGGGATTTAGTAGTGCGTAACCTTTATTCAATGTTTTAACATAACTCATCAGTGTGTAAACATAGGGATGGGACCTGCATCTGTGTTTTACATGTGTGATGTCTGATCTCCGTTCAGACTTGGTGCAGGCAGCAGACCATTATTTTTAGCAAATAACAGGTACTGGCTGCCTTTAAGAGATTTTAAGAGACATCCTCCCTTTAAGAGATTGGGGCTCCTCTGCTGGTGGAAAGTGCTAATTGCATTGAATCCCCATATCAACGCTGATTTTAACGTTACTTGAAGGTAAGTCCTCAGGCCTCACAAAAGTCTCATCCTGCCTGTGCAGGGGCCATAATAGGCCTTATCGAATTTTCCCCGCTGTGTTCCATGGCCTACCTATTCACAACTTCATTAAATCTATTTTTTTCTAATGGGGTTCAATTGCAACCTAGATTCCATCCTGTATAAAAAAAAAACTCTTTGTATTGACTAAATAATACAGCAACTTTAGTAAACACGCAATACTAATGTAATGTTTGAGCACCAGGAGACAGTTTTTTGGGTGAGTTTTTTTTTTCCCTCCAATTTCCTCCCCTCTTCTTTTAAAGGTGCCATTGCATGCTGAGGTATGGTTCTATAGGTGCCAGGAACTCCCTCGGTATCTAGCCCAAGTGGTCATTCTTCTTCCCCTCTGAGCCTTGGCAATGAGCATCAACAAGCTATTCATCAGTGTAGGGATCAGAGCCTGGCCTGTTCCTGTCCTCATCCACAGCCCACACACATGCACTTTCAAGCAGTAGTACATGAACAGCGATCAGAGGTGGAAACCCTGGCTGATTTCCGTTCTCATGCCTGGGGCATGAAGGCCATAGCAACGCCACGAAGGCCACCCGAGTTGAGATCAGCTAATTCGACACAGACTGCACTTGGATGAGTTGTGGTATCAAAAGGTTGGATGGGTTCATTGAAAGCATTCTTAAAACTTTTTTTTGCTTTCAGGCTCAGCGTGATGCGACATACAGTACAGTAACCCTTTTATTCGAAGGAAGACGCCTCTGATGGTGCGGAGAGAGGGTTTTACAAAATCACCCTGTAATTTGGATCAACAATTAGGAAAATGTTCTTTTTTAATAATGTTGAATTAGAAGAGTATTTTGCTCAGGAAAGTAGGATGTAATTATATAGGGCTTCACTGTATGTGTTTGGGTAATTAGAAGAATGTTGCAGTGAATGCTTAAAGAAAGACCCATTTCAACCCTGTCTTAATGGCCGCGGCATTTAAAAGAACAAGCTGTGACAACTGGATTTAATAGGGTTTGATTTTACTCTTGGGCTTCGAAGTGGCGGGCACCTGACAGTGTGTTATTAGCTTGCACCCGAATGCATGCTGAGACTCCGTATGTTTCAGGTCAACCCAATAGCATTTGTGCCTTTGTTACCTCTAGACTTGACTATTCCAATGCTCTCCTGGCTGGCCTCTCATCTTGCATGCTGCATAAACTTGAGCATCAAGTCCCGTTCACCTATTACCCCTGTGCTCGCTGACCCACAATGGTTCCTGGTCCAGCAACGCCTCAATTTAAAAATTCTTATCTTTATTTTCAAATCCCTCCATGACCTCGCCCCTCCCTATCTCTGTAACCTCCTCCAGCCCTACAACCCTCCGAGATCTCTGAGCTCCTCCAATTCTGGCCTCTTGCGCATCCCTGATTTTCATCGCTCCACCATTGGTGGCAGTGCCTTCAGCTGCCTAGGCCCTAAGCTCTGGAATTCCCTCCCTAAACCTCTCTACCTCTCTCTCCTCCTTTAAGGCGCCCCTTAAAACCTATCTCTTTGACCGAGCTTTTGGTCACCTGTCCTAATATCTCCTTATGTGGCTCGGTGTCAAATTTTGTTTGATAACGCACCTTTGAAGCGCCTTGGGACGTTTTACTACGTTAAAGGCGCTATATAAATGCAAGTTGTTGTTGTTGTGACTGAACTCCCAGCGTGCATGGGGGCACCTCTCATTGAGAGTTCGCCCATTATTGGGCAGGGAAATTGTGTCTCACTGTAGCATTTTAAAAAGGGGCCTAAGTGCTTTTGTAGGCAAAGGAGAATGATACATGATTACCATGCAGCCTTGTCCACAATTGGTATTCACTCCAGCAGCACAACGCCCTGATTTACTAATGAGGTAATATTGCAGCAAGCATGCTCTTTCCTGCAGATGCTCACTGGGGTCTGTGGCTGAGCTTGTTGGTCAAGGGTTGGCGATGCATATTAATTGCAATTGCACAGATCAACACACCTGGCTTGCAGTACTGAAAAAGGTTAATGACTTCACCAGGTATGTCAAAGTAGAAGATTCCACCCTAACCTTATTTTAATGCTATGTATTAGGAATGCATGGCATGTACAGTTATCTCCCACCCACAATGTCTTACAGTATTGCTTGCCATGAACTCTCATTATGCAGCAGGGTACACTTCACAGCCACTCTCTAACCCAGTAAACACTCATTTATTGCACTCTCAACTGCTGTTTGCCCTGATAAATCCTTCAATCTCTGTATCTGCATGGCGTACATTCATGCAATCACTCCCACAACAGGCAGCATGCAAATACATGGCTTTCCATGTCAGCCGTGGCTCAGTTGAAAGCATTCTCGCCTCTGAATCAGAAGGGTGTGGGTTCAGGTCCCACTCCGTGGACTTGAGCACAAAATCTAGGCTGACACTCTAGTGCGATACTGAGGGAGTGCTGCACTGTCGGAGGTGCCGTCCTTTGGATGAGATGTTAAACTGAGGCCCCACCTGCCCTCTCAAGTGGACTTAAAAGTTCCCATGGCACTATTTCAAAGAAGAGCAGGGGAGTTTTCCCTGGTGTCCTGGCCAATATTTATTCCTCAACCAACACCTAAAAACAGATTATCAGGTCGTTATTACATTGCTGTTTGTGGGACCTGGCTGTCCGCAAATTCGCTGCCGCGTTTCCTACATTACAACAGTGAATACACTTCAAAAGTATTTCATTGGTTGTAAAGCGTTTTGGGACGTCCTGAGGTCGTGAAAGGCGCTATATGAATGTAAGTCTTTCTGTTTATCCCTGTATACCCTCCGACCAATTTCAATTTGTCAACCTCCTTCTATTCACCTGGCAAGAGAAGACTGTGCATAACAAGCCAGAGAGAACACACGCTCAGGAGCATTCTCCAACCTCCATCTTTATACCCCCAGGGCAGGGAGAACACTGAGGAAATAGCGATAGGGAAATAGAAGGCCTGGTGCCAGGTCATGGTTTGCACTAAAGTTTTCCTGTTATTTCTTCTCATCTTATTTATTTTCTCGCTCACTCACTGGAATCGAGCCAAAATGCTGAAGCAAACTTATGCGTAAAGCGACATCGCAAGTGTTGCCATGACAACGGCAGTGTAACATTTGTTTCTCTTCTCTCTCTCTCTCTCTAGATGAAC
Organism: Heptranchias perlo; assembly: GCF_035084215.1. Classification (NCBI taxonomy): domain Eukaryota; kingdom Metazoa; phylum Chordata; class Chondrichthyes; order Hexanchiformes; family Hexanchidae; genus Heptranchias; species Heptranchias perlo. Next base: position 63,582,319 of record NC_090335.1, read on the forward strand.
CACGTGAAGCTGAGTCAATGTCCAGGGAACCAGGGAAAGCCAACACCTCACAACCTGCACTATCCCTCACTCTACCCTTATAAAGCATCAGCTGAGGTACATTCACTCCAGGAAATTTTGAGAGCGAGATTGAAGAGAGTGCACTGGGCGATACACAGAACACGAGTGAGCTACAGCAGTAAGTGAATTCATTGGAGAAGCAGGAATCTGTTGTCTGGAGGGCCAGCTCCTATCTGTCCTCAGCTAATTAGGGTAGGGACCTGGACTTCAGGGTAAGGTTGCCAACCCTCCAGGATTGCCCTGAAGTCTCCAGGAATTAAAGATTAATCTCCTGGACACTGCTGCGAGCAACCTGGGGAAATATCATAGGGGCATTAAAAAAGTAGTGCGTTTTTTTCATTTACTTTGAACGCTTTCTTTTATTAGTTATAAAGATATTGGAGATGGGAGAAAAGGATTTTTGCCTGGGCGGGGCATCATGTGATAAAACCTCTAGGAATATGCCCAACCAGAGTTGGCAACCTTACTTCAGGGGCCTACTTTTAAAAGAACGATGCTTTCTGAGCATCAACAATTACTGCATTCATTGGAGATTGTGCCAAGCAGATGACCAGATGATGGCCAGTGTGGAGGGGTCCACGGCCCACCTGTGTGCTGTGTTGATGCACAAAATTGAAATAATGAAATCCACTATGGAATGTGTGGCTACTCTAAGGACATCTGTGTTCCACTACCTAATCTGGTGCTTCTTCCACATGTTCCTGCAGGGGCAGGAATATATGAGATGTGTTTATGTGTTACAGATTTTCCTGCAGGGACCTCTATGAGCATGAGCCTGAGATGATCCCTCAGAGTTCCTAAGCCAATCTTAGCATCTCTCTTGAATGCTCAGATTCCTGCCATACAAGACTTGGGTTCTGTGTGTAACAGGTTGTCTCCTCCGCCTTGGACAGGATTGGTGATTGCATAGAAGGAACGGCAGGTAAAGGCTTAACAGTCTAATTATTGTTGTGCAGGTCGGTGAGCATGGTGAGATGGTTCCCAGTAGCAGGAGTAGACATGCAATGGGCTTGGACGATGTTGCTCTCTCTCTTGGGAGGACACCCTCCCGCCATGTCCTGCCGGGCCAGGCTATCTCTGCAGCTGTCAAAGTAGCGCAGCCAGCAGCTGGACCATTTCAGGCTCCTGTTTGCAGAGGTTGAGGACCAACTCAATCCCAAGTGCTGGTGACAGACAGACAGCAGCCAGCCACTTCATCTATTCCTGCCATTGGGGGAGCATGTAGAAGAAGCACTAGATTGGGTTGTCAAGAATTAAATGGAAGCACTAGAGTGGCAGGGCGATAAAATTTGTTGGCGGTTCAGTTGCGTTGATCAAGAAATTGGACCTTTGCCTACACCTTGATTAGCGTATTTAAGGGGCCTAATGCCTGTTTTACGCAGATCCCCTGGACACTTAAAAATCGCCGGCTTCCAATTTGGCAGCTGACGCACTTCTGGGAGAGGATCAGGTGTGGGAAACTGACTCCCAAAATTAATTCCCGCACTCTCCTTTTTTGCCCTCAGAACAGGTGCAACGTGAGCCAATTTCTCCCCTATCGTGTCCAGAGAGTGTCCTTGTTGTGATGTCGGAATGCTGCATTAGCACGTGATTGGAATGGTATGTTTGGCAGCTCGACAGCAGGTCAAGACAATGTAGGTCAAGGAGCATATATTAAGGAACAGTGAAAATGCAGTGAGGTCTGTTGGTTTCAATTTTGTGCGTCAACACAATGAATGGCTCTAGCAGCTGACAAAGCTGTCTCATTAGCTGCGTCCTCAGCCTTCTGGACATCACCTCTTGCTGATATTCACTGCCGTCTTCCCTGGGTGGTCCACGTTGATTTCTCGTTGTACTATGAAGTTGTGGAACAAGCAGCAAATGACAATAATGTGTGAGTCTTTAGCTTGGCAGTACTGTAGAGCACACTCTGATCTGTCAAGGCATCTGACTCTTTGCTCAATGATGGCTCATTGATGTGTGTACTTCATCATACTCACGTTTGGTAGAAGTACACTGCTGTCATAGATGTGTCATAAGCCACAGTTTCAGAGGGTAGCGTTGGTCTCCTAAGAGCAAGTTTTCAATTTTTTTTCTGGGTCAAGTAGTGGGCCCACTTGGATTGCCTTAAAATAAAGGCATCAAATTGGCTGCAGGGGAAACTGGCATTCAGCTGCATGCTCCGAAGTACAGATGGTCACAGATGAGTTGCACATTGATGGAGTGGAAGCCCTTGTAGTTAATCAATGCACCACTAGAGTGTGCAGGAGCATGTTGGGCTGCATGTATTCAATCAATGACACCCTGGACTTTGGGAAATCCTGCCACCTGGATAAAACCCAGGGCTCGCTCCTGCTGTTGCAAATTATTCACTGGGAAAGTATTGGAGTTCTTAGCTCTGGGAAACAACATATTGGTCAATTTCTTAATACATCTATGGACTGCAGATTGACTGATAGTTGCAATGTTCTCTGTGGCAGCTTGGAATGAGCCTGAGGCAAAAATACTTCAAGATTGAAGTGATCTTGACAACCGCTGTCAATATAATGCCATCCCTTCCCTGGAATCTGGCTGTAGGTCAGCTTGCAACATACAGGACAATGTTATCGCAGCCTCCATGGTGAATCATAGTTTCTACATACATTGCTCCTAAGACAAGTCCAGGTAAGTCCACCATTGCCTATATATGTAGTTAGGAAGGAAATGGCAGGTGGTACAGACTGCCTATAATGTAACCTGACTTGCCTGGCATCACTCCATTTCCTCCTCTTCCTCCAAATAGCACATAGAAACTTAGGAATCGCTAGATGAAAAAAAGGTTTGCCTTCTACCAACCTGGTAGTCACATGATACAATGATACTGGAGTTATTGACTAATCATATCAATCAATCTCCATCAATTAGTCTACAACAGACCCAGAAATGACATGAGGAAAATCCCCAGTGGTGGAGAAGTCCAAAGTTACCTCTTCCTCCCAAGCATGCCGCACTTACCACAAATAGAGAGGGATTCCTATAGGGAGACCCATTATCCCAAAGAGTATCTTTTACAAAAAAATTAGTGCAACAACAGCCCCAAAAAATGAGCAAAAAAACAAAGATGAGCAAAACATTGTTTTATATTCATTCTGGAGATAGGAACATGAGTAGGCCATTCAGCCCCTCGTGCCTGCTCCACCATTTGATAAGATCATGGCTGATCTGTGATCTAACTCCATACACCTGCCTTTAGCCCATATCCCTTAATACCTTTGGTTGCCAAAGATGTGGGCATTGCCGGCATTTATTTCCCATCCCTAGTTGCCCTGAGAAGGTAGTGGTGGACCTTCTTCTTCAACCACGAAAGCAGCTTGCTAGGCCTCTTCAGAGGGCAGTTAAGAGTCAACCACATTGGTGTGGCATTGGAGTCACATACAGGCCAGGCCGGGTAAGGACGGCAGGTTTGCTTTCCTCAGCAACATCAGACAGCTTCATGGTCACTTTTACTGATACCAGCTTTTTATTTCCAGCTTTTTTGAACTGAATTAAAATTCTCAAACTGCCATGGTGGGATTTGAACTCATGTTCTCTGAAATTATTAGTCCAGGCCTCTGGATTATTAGTTCAGTAACATGACCGCTACACTGCCGTACCCAGTTGGAAAACAAATATAAAACACAGCTGTAACCTGGAGGTTGCCCCTTTAAACATTTTTTATTGAAAAGCATGGCCTAGCAAACATAGACATGCAATTTATTTGGGCAAAATTAAGGCTGTGAATTTCCTTAGGTGTTCTTCCGATTAGCCGCCATAACCTAGGTGGCCGAAGGGAGAATCCCTAAGGAAATTCCCAGGTAAGGAGCTGTGTATTAACAGCATAAAGGACAGAAAATGATGTCACTTCCTCTGTGCTATCATATTAAAATTAAGCACCAACCTATATCTGGTAGCAGCTTCCTGCGTTTTTTGCCGCCAGAAGTTCACACGAGTCACACTGTGGGCAGAGATCAGAGGTTCGGAGTAACCGATCTGCACCCACGTTTCCAATCCATAACGTCCGGATTGCGTGCATTTTGTGCTTGAGCACATAATGTTGGCTGACACTCCAATGCAGTGCTGAGGGAGTGCTGCACTGTCGGTGGTGCCACCTTTTGGATGAGACATTAAACCGAGGTCCTCTGCCCTCTCAGATGAACGTAAAAGATCCCTCGGCACTGTTCTCCATGGTGTCCTGGCCAAATATTTATCCCTCAACCAACATCACTCAAACAGATTATCTGCTCATTATCACATTGCTGTTTGTGGGAGCTTGCTGTGCGCAAATTGACTGCTATGTTTCCAAAATTACAACAGTGACTGCACTTCAAAAGGTACTTCAGTGACCGTTAAGCATTACAGTGATGAAAATCAGCAACAAACATATTTCATAAAATGCAACCGTGCACTTACAGCACCATCAACATTTGAAATGTGTGTAGGACAACTGGAATGTTGCTGACTTTACTAGAAATCCACCCAGGGAAAGTGATGACTTCCTCGAACTAATTGTACTATTTTTCTAAAAAGGAAACAGAATCAAACAAACTTTATCAAGTTGCTGGGAAACTGCTGTTTGTCCCATCGGGGAAATGTCCTCTCAACTGGTCACTGACAAGAGCAGGGAACGTGGAATTAAATGGAGCCTCATTGAATGACATTGCCTCCAAATTGATTAATTTCACTGGAGGGTGGGGGAAAAATTGCTTTAAGGTCTGAAGTGTACATCATTCGAGTCAATTGCACAGTGATTTCAGACAGTGACTAGTTTCAGCACAACACTAAAGTGACTTCTAAGGTCACAGAGCTAAAACGATTGAATTAAATTGATCCATTAAACAGCTATAAGGGGATGAAACACTATTCTTACTATAACAGAAACTGATGCTTCAATAGCATTTTGTAAAATTTTTCTGTATTTTGTTCCTGTTCCATTGAATAATGTAAACATGATTAATATAACTCATAATTAATGTAACTTATAATTAATATAATGCAAGTCATAACTATATCTGAATTAATAAAATTCAACAGAAATAATTTATAATTAATAGAACTCGTAATTACTAGGAATAAATTGATATAGTTCACAATTGATATAACTTATATAATTAATATACCACTGAGTAATTTACTCCCTCCCCTGTTTTCGTAGCAATTGATGAACTCTTCATATCAGTCACTGTGTTAAACGAGTAATAAATCTTTTAAGTTCACTTTTTAAACGTGTACCAGACTAAAAAAAAGGAGTTTGGTTTTTTTAACACAAAGAACAGGTCAGGCAACCCAGAACACAGAAAACAACACCTTTCCACACCTATACTCCTGGTATCACTTCGCATTTTTCTGTGTTAAATTTCATCTGCCACGTGTCCGCCCATTCCACCAGCCTGTCTATATCCTCTTGAAGTCGATCACTGTCCTCCTCACTGTTCACTACACTTCCAAGTTATGTGTCATCTGCAAATTTGGAAATTGTGCCCTGTACACCCAAGTCCAAGTCATTAATATATATCAAGAAAAGCAGTGGTCCTAGTACTGATCCCTGAGGAACATCACTGTATACCTCCCTCCAACCGAAAAACAACCGTTCACCACTACTCTCTGCTTCCTATTACTTAGTCAATTCTGTATCCATGCTGCTACTGCCCCCTTTATTCCATGGGCTATGATTCTATGATTCAGTGGTATTCCAGCTCTGTGTGAAGGTGAATCTGTGCTCTTCTTTACGATTTACTGCATTCCACACACATAGTCTGGGTTTTTAGAATCATAGAATCATAGAAGTTTACAACATGGAAACAGGCCCTTCGGCCCAACATGTCCATGTCGCCCAGTTTATACCACTAAGCTAATCCCAATTGCCTGCACTTGGCCCATATCCCTCTGTACCCATCTTACCCAGGTAACTGTCCAAATGCTTTTTAAAAGACAAAATTGTACCCGCCTCTACTACTGCCTCTGGCAGCTCGTTCCAGACACTCACCACCCTTTGAGTGAAAAAATTGCCCCTCTGGACTCTTTTGTATCTCTCCCCTCTCACCTTAAATCTATGCCCCCTCGTTATAGACTCCCCTACCTTTGGGAAAAGATTTTGACTATCTACCTTATCTATGCCCCTCATTATTTTATAGACTTCTATAAGATCACCCCTAAACCTCCTACTCTCCAGGGAAAAAAGTCTCAGTCTATCCAACCTCTCCCTATAAGTCAAACCATCAAGTCCCGGTAGCATCCCAGTAAATCTTTTCTGCACTCTTTCTAGTTTAATAATATCCTTTCTATAATAGGGTGACCAGAACTGTACACAGTATTCCAAGTGTGGCCTTACTAATGTCTTGTACAACTTCAACAAGACATCCCAACTCCTGTATTCAATGTTCTGACCAATGAAACCAAGCATGCTGAATGCCTTCTTCACCACCCTATCCACCTGTGACTCCACTTTCAAGGAGCTATGAACCTGTACTCCTAGATCTCTTTGTTCTATAACTCTCCCCAACACCCTACCATTAACGGAGTAGGTCCTGGCCCGATTCGATCTACCAAAATGCATCACCTCACATTTATCTAAATTAAACTCCATCTGCCATTCATCGGCCCACTGGCCCAATTTATCAAGATCCCGTTGCAATCCTAGATAACCTTCTTCACTGTCCACAATGCCACCAACCTTGGTGTCATCTGCAAACTTACTAACCATTCCTCCTAAATTCTCATCCAAATCATTAATATAAATAACAAATAACAGCGGACCCAGCACCGATCCCTGAGGCACACCGCTGGTCACAGGCCTCCAGTTTGAAAAACAACCCTCTACAACCACCCTCTGTCTTCTGTCGTCAATCCAATTTTGTATCCAATTGGCTACCTCACCTTGGATCCCGTGAGATTTAACCTTATGTAACAACCTACCATGCGGTACCTTGTCAAAGGCTTTGCTAAAGTCCATGTAGACCACGTCTACTGCACAGCCCTCATCTATCTTCTTGGTTACCCCTTCAAAAAACTCAATCAAATTCGTGAGACATGATTTTCTTCTCACAAAACCATGCTGACAGTTCCTAATCAGTCCCTGCATCTCCAAATGCCTGTAGATCCTGTCTCTCAGAATACCCTCTAACAACTTACCTACTACAGATGTCAGGCTCACCGGTCTGTAGTTCCCAGGCTTTTCCCTGCCGCCCTTCTTAAACAAAGGCACAACATTTGCTCCCCTCCAATCTTCAGGCACCTCACCCGGTAGCTGTCGATGATTCACTATGCTACCGTACGGGTACGGTAGCATAGTGCTTATGTTACTGGGCTAATAATCCAGAGGCCTGGACTAAAATCCAGAGTCATGAGTTCAAATCCCACCACGGCAGCTGGCGAATTTAAATTCAATTAATTAATTAAATTCAATTAATTAAATAAAATCTGGAATTAAAATACTAGTATCAGTCATGATGGCCATGAAACTACCGGATTGTCGTAAAAACCCATCTGGTTCACTAATGTCCTTTAGGGAAGGAAGCCTGCCGCCCTTACCCGGTCTGGCCAATATGTGACTCCAGACCCACAGCAATGTGGTTGATTCTTAATTGCCCTCTGAAATGGCCTAGCAAGCCACTCAGTTGTAAAATCTCGCTACGAAATGTCATAATAAGAATAAAACCGGACGGACCACCCGGCATCGGACACGACAACGGCAAAACAACAAGCCCAGTCGACCCTGCAAGGTCCTCCTTACTAACATCTGGGGACTTGTGCCAAAATTGGGAGAGCTGTCCCACAGACTAGTCAAGCAACAGCCTGACATAGCCATACTCACAGAATCATATCTTTCAGCCAACGTCCCAGACTCTTCCATCACCATCCCTGGGTATGTCCTGACCCACCAGAGGTGGCGGTACAGTGATATACAGTCAGGAGGGAGTGGCCCTGGGAGTCCTCAACATTGACTCTGGACCCCATGAAATCTCATGGCATCAGGTCAAACATGAGCAAGGAAACCTCCTGCTGATTACCACCTACCGTCCTCCCTCAGCTGATGAATCAGTCCTCCTCCATGTTGAGCAACACTTGGAGGAAGCACTGACGGTAACAAGGGCACAAAATGTACTCTGGGTGGGGGACTTCGATGTCCATCACCAAGAGTGGCTCGGTAGCACCACTACTGACCGAGCTGGCCGAGTCCTGAAGGACATAGCTGCTAGACTGGGCCTGCGGCAGGTGGTGAGCGAACCAACACGAGGGAAAAACTTACTTGACCTCGTTCTCACCAATCACCCTGTCGCAAATGCATCTGTCCATGACAGTATTGGTAGGAGTGACCACCGCACAGTCCTCGTGGAGATGAAGTCCCGTCTTCGCACTGAGGACACCATCCAACGTGTCGTGTGGCACTACCACCGTGCTAAATGGGATAGATTCAGAACAGATCTAGCAGCCCAAAACTGGGCATCCATGAGGCGCTGTGGGCCATCAGCAGCAGCAGAATTGTATTCCAGCACAATCTGTAACCTCATGGCCCGGCATATTCCTCACTCTACCATTACCAACAAGCCAGGGGATCAACCCTGGTTCAATGAGGAGTGTAGAAGAGCGTGCCAGGAGCAGCACCAGGCGTACCTAAAAATGAGGTGCCAACCTGGTGAAGGTACAACTCAGGACTACATGCATGCTAAACAGCGGAAGCAACATGCTATAGACAGAGCTAAGCGATTCCACAACCAACGGATCAGATCAAAGCTCTGCAGTCCTGCCACATCCAGTCGTGAATGGTGGTGGACAATTAAACAACTAACGGGAGGAGGAGGCTCTGCAAACATCCCCATTCTCAATGATGGCGGAGTCCAGCACGTGAGTGCAAAAGACAAGGCTGAAGCGTTTGCAACCATCTTCAGCCAGAAGTGCCGAGTGGATGATCCATCTCAGCCTCCTCCCAATATCCCCACCATCACAGACGCCAGTCTTCGGCCAATTCGATTCACTCCACGTGATATCAAGAAACGGCTGAGTGCACTGGATACAGCAAAGGCTATGAGCCCCGACAACATCCCAGCTGTAGTGCTGAAGACTTGTGCTCCAGAACTAGCTGCGCCTCTAGCCAAGCTGTTCCAGTACAGCTACAACACTGGCATCTACCCGACAATGTGGAAAATTGCCCAGGTATGTCCTGTCCACAAAAAGCAGGACAAATCCAATCCGGCCAATTACCGCCCCATCAGTCTACTCTCAATCATCAGCAAAGTGATGGAAGGTGTCGTCGACAGTGCTATCAAGCGGCACTTACTCACCAATAACCTGCTCACCGATGCTCAGTTTAGGTTCCGCCAGGACCACTCGGCTCCAGACCTCATTACAGCCTTGATCCAAACATGGACAAAAGAGCTGAATTCCAGAGGTGAGGTGAGAGTGACTGCCCTTGACATCAAGGCAGCATTTGACCGAGTGTGGCACCAAGGAGCCCTAGTAAAATTGAAGTCAATGGGAATCAGGGGGAAAACTCTCCAGTGGCTGGAGTCATACCTAGCACAAAGGAAGATGGTAGTGGTTGTTGGAGGCCAATCATCTCAGCCCCAGGGCATTGCTGCAGGAGTTCCTCAGGGCAGTGTCCGAGGCCCAACCATCTTCAGCTGCTTCATCAATGACCTTCCCTCCATCATAAGGTCAGAAATGGGGATGTTCGCTGATGACTGCACAGTGTTCAGTTCCATTCGCAACCCCTCAGATAATGAAGCAGTCCGAGCCCGCATGCAGCAAGACCTGGACAACATCCAGGCTTGGGCTCATAAGTGGCAAGTAACATTCGCGCCAGATAAGTGCCAGGCAATGACCATCTCCAACAAGAGAGAGTCTAACCACCTCCCCTTGACATTCAACGGCATTACCATCGCCGAATCCCCCACCATCAACATCCTGGGGGTCACCATTGACCAGAAACTTAACTGGACCAGCCATATAAATACTGTGGCTACGAGAGCAGGTCAGAGGCTGGGTATTCTGCGGCGAGTGACTCACCTCCTGACTCCCCAAAGCCTTTCCACCATCTACAAGGCACAAGTCAGGAGTGTGATGGAATACTCTCCACTTGCCTGGATGAGTGCAGCTCCAACAACACTCAAGAAGCTCGACACCATCCAAGATAAAGCAGCCCGCTTGATTGGCACCCCATCCACCACCCTAAACATTCACTCCCTTCACCACAGGCGCACTGTGGCTGCAGTGTGCACCATCCACAGGATGCATTGCAGCAACTCGCCAAGGCTTCTTCGACAGCACCTCCCAAACCCGCGACCTCTACCACCTAGAAGGACAAGAGCAGCAGGCACATGGGAACAACACCATCTGCACGTTCCCCTCCAAGTCACACACCATCCCGACTTGGAAATATATCGCTGTTCCTTCATCGTCGCTGGGTCAAAATCCTGGAACTCACTACCTAACAGCACTGTGGGAGAACCGTCACCACACGGACTGCAGCGGTTCAAGAAGGCGGCTCACCACCACCTTCTCGAGGGCAATTAGGGATGGGCAATAAATGCCGGCCTTGCCAGCGACGCCCACATCCCGTGAACGAATTTTTAAAAAATATATCTCTGCTAGGGGATCCGCAATTTCCTCCCTAACCTCCCATAACGTCCTGGGATACATTTCATTAGGTCCCGGAGATTTATCTACCTTGATGCACGTTAAGACTTCCAGCACCTCCCTCTCTGTAATATGTACACTCCTCAAGACATCACGATTTATTTCCCCAAGTTCCCTAACATCCATGGCTTTCTCAACCGTAAATACCGATTTGCACTAAGAGTTTGGAATGTGTTCCTTGCTGATGTCAGTAATCTCTGTCACGCTATCTCTCTGCAAACTACACATCAAATACCATAATAATTACCTCAATTGCCTGAGGAAAACATCATTATAGAAGGAATGTCAGAAAGGATCCACCCATGCCTCAGGATCTAGGTCCCTATATAGATTGTTGGAACTGATCAAAAAGCAACTGCAGTCTGGTCTCTATACCTGCCAACTTTGGTGATGATGCAGAAATTAAAGTTATGAGTTGCTTTGACCACCTTACACACTGATTGTCTCTGAGTACTGGAGGCAGAAGATTAAGCCTTTGGCTATTACAGCAAGGAAGTATTTGATCCTTAAGGTGACTCTACTTTGGTCGTAAGAGATTCAGTAAGGTAAAGTCAGTGTGGAGCCCGAATCAATCTTGAGCAATATCTAACAATGTCGCAAATACATTTACTTCTTGTCTCCTTGGCAGAGAGCATCAATGTGCGAGTTGGGGGAAGGGGCCAATTTGCATAGGTACAACTAATACTGTCCTTGCCTATGCCCATAGTATATGCTTTTGGGTTTATATCGGTTTCCTGGACCTGAAAAACAGGAAGTTTGCAGGCAATCCAATGCAGCAGATGGTCTACCAAGTGCAAGTAAGCAAATCCTAGGTTTTACCAGGACAATATTTGACTTAGATAGTAGATTCATTGACAGCTACAACTGTGCACACCCACAGGTTAATTAAGCTGGCCCCATTCAAATCCAATTCTTTATTCAAGAGAAGTTGCTGTGATTTGAATCCATCCCAGACTGGTGGAATGAAAGTCTTCTCTGGCTATAAGGGTCCTATGTGAAATGAATCTTGGCAGCTTCCATCCGTTCTCAGTGGCATGAGCCTACTGCAGCACAAAACGGCCTCTAATTTGGCACTAATTGTCAATATCACTCAGACCAGTGTAAGGATGGTTGGTGTGGGAAATGAAAAATATGCCAGACTGGTGCATAGAATTACATAGATTACACAGAATGTACAGCACAGAAACAGGCCATTCGGCCCAACAGGTCCAGGCCGGTGTTTATGCTCCACACAAGCCTCCTCCCACCCAACTTCATCTAACCCTATCAGCATATCCATCTATTATTGTCTCCCTCATGTGTTTATCTAGCTCCCCTCAAATGCATTTTTGCTCTTCGCCTCAACTACTCCTTGTGGTAGCGAGTTCCACATTGTATCCACTCTCTGGGTAAAGGAGTTTCTCCTGAATTCACTATTGGATTTATTAGCGACCATCTTATATTTATGGTCCCTAGTTCTGGTCTCCCCCGCAAGTGGAAACATCTTCTCCACGTCTAATATTTTTACAATTAATAAATGAAAGTATTCAAAGAAATTGAAAAAAACTCCATTTATTTAATGCCCGTAAGATTTTTTTCTCCAGGGTTGCTCGCAGCAGTGTCCAGGAGAGTATTCTTCAATTCCTGGAGACTCCAGAGCAATCCTGGAGGATTGGCAACCCTACATGTGGGCCTAATAAATATGTAAATATAAGTTCTTTGTTCCTACGCCAAATGTCACAATTATTTTGCGAGGCTCCGCCCACAGCATTAGCCTCCCCCCGTAAAAACTGGGTGCATTTTCTGTGGTCTTGTCAGCGGTTTTCTGGATAGACTTCTGTCGCCGGATGGTGTCATTTTGATCTTTCTGTTGTCAGGTACCAATTTATACCCTACAGCATGTTTAAGGCCTGCTGCTTTTCTTGTGGCAATGGTTGTGTACACTTACGATGAACAATTTACCCTTTAAGCCACACTGGCCCTTGCTTTAGCATGGCCACATGGTATGGATTCAATGGGTTTTCTGGTGAAGAAAAAGATTCTTCAACTTTCTGTACATTCAACAGTTTTCCCTCCTGGAATAGGTGTACATGTATTTCAAATCAGATCATTTGCACAGGTCAGGTACTTAATTATTATGGGTAAATTCACTTATGTCCCAGAAATTTTTCAACAAACATCTGATTAAAAGGCTTTAGTTTGTGCCAAGAACGTGACAGAAAACAGCAGACCTCAGAGTGGGATATGATTGGTTCAGCACTAACCGTGCACAGTTAAACTGTCTTAATGCTTGCCAGTCCAGAAATAGTCCCTTTGAAGATTATTAGCAAACAGGTCAATACTAAGAACTCATATAGGGGACTGAGTGACTATCTGTTTGATCCCTCTTGTCAAAACTATGTAAATAACAGAGTCCACTACAACCTAACAGACTTTGGTAGTGCATTGGGTAATAAAATCCTCAATGAATGCTGCCGGTTTAACCCTTAGGCACCAAGAGCCAGTTCTGTGACCAGTTCGAACTGGCCTCGGGGGCCAGGGTAAATCGTACCAAGAGCGAGGCCATGTTCTTTGGGAACTGGACCGACCGATCCTTTGTCCCCTTCACTGTCAGTTCGGATTACCTGAAGGTGCTGGGGATCTGGTTCAGACGGGCCGGGGCGTGCACCAAAAACTGGGAGGAGCGTATTGCCAAGGTCAAGCAGAAACTGGACTGTGGGACCGACGATCCCTCTCGATCGTGGGCAAGAACCTGGTCATCAGGTGAGAGGTGCTCTCGGTGTTGCTGTACGTGGCGCAGGTCTGGCCCATACCTCGCTCTTGCGCCGCGACAGTCACCCGAGCCGTCTTCCACTTTATCTGGAGATCAAAAATGGACCGTGTCCGCAGGGTCACGATGTGCGGCTGCATCAAGCTGTGCGTAGAGCCTCGGTACGCAAACACAAAGTGTCACTACGTGCTGAGGTTCTATCTGTCCCCGGTGCTGAGAAGGATGGGCCTGGCCATGCTGCAACGGAACGCTCCATCCAGTTGGACCGTTCCGCCCCACCTGTCCTTCATGGAAAAGTTTCTAAAGAAAAACACCTTTGACCACAAGACGATCAGCAAGTGGTCCACACGAAATGTGTTCGAGACCTTGCGGGAAAAGGAGATGGTCGATCTTGTCGGTTGGTTCCCCGAGCAGACTGTCAATATCATTTGGCAGAACGCCTCATCGCCAGAGCTGTCAAACAAGCACCAAGACCTAGCTTGGCTGGTGGTGAGAAGGGCCCTTCCCGTCAGATCCTTCATGCACTCCTGGAGTCTCAGCACCACTGCGCGCTGTCCCAGAGGAGGCTGCAGTGGAGGCGAGACCGTCACCCATCTCCTTCTGGAATGTGCCTTTGCAAAGAAGGTCTGGAGAGAGATGCAGTGGTATCTGTCCAGGTTCGTCCCGAGCAGTTCCGTAACACAGGACTCTGTGCTCTTCGTGCTGTTCCCGGGGACGCACACCGAGACAGACATCAACTACTGCTGGAAGACCACCAACTCGGTGAAAGACGCCCTTTGGTCTGCCCGAAACTTGCTGGTCTTCCAGTGCAAGGAGCTGTCCTCGACCGAGTGTTGAAGACTGGCACATTCCAAGGTCCAGGACTACGTGCTCAGGGACGCACTGAAGCTGGGTGCGGCCGCCGCAAAGGCTCTGTGGGGAAAGGCAACCGTTTAGAGCCTTTCCGCCACTGTATACCGAAGGGCTGAAATCAGGGAAAAAACCCTCTCGGGCAGAATGTAAAATTCAAACTTATGTAATGAAATGTAATGTAACTGTAATGAATCTGCAATGAATCATCTGTATTGATTGTGATGCAATGAGGCACCCTAGAGTGTCATGAACTGTAATTATGTACAACGTGTTCATTGAACTGTACTTGATGTAACCTGCAAATTGTATGATCTGTATTGTGTACATTTGGAATGTGATATGACAACTGTATTGTATGTATTGCTGCAAATTTTATGAATAAAGTTTATTTTTTGAAAAAAAACATTTAGAGCCTTCCCGCCATTGTATACCAAGGGGCTGCAATCAGGGAACCCCCACCCTGGGCAGAATGTGAAATTCAAATTGATGTAATGTACCTGTAATGAATCTGTAATCAATAATCTGTATTCAGTGTAATGCAATGAGGCACCCTAGAGTGTCATGAACTGTAATTATGTATAATGTGTTCATTGAACTGTACTTAATGTAACCTGCAAATTGTATAATCTGTATTGTGTACATTTGGAATGTGATATGACAACTGTATGTATTGCTGCAAATTTTATGAATAAAGTATATTTTAATGAAAAAAAATCATCTGGTATGAGCCAGTTCCACGGGTCGCTGGTGAGTTCACTTGCCCACTGGCAGCCCTTTCCATTTTGGTACAATCTTACACTTTAGATCTGGTCATGTATATCAATTCAGAGCAACTAAACTAATCCCAAGTCTCCAGGGGATGAGTTCTTAGGTAAGATTAGAGAACGAGCTCTATGGCCTTAAATGAAAATGCTTAAAGGGAAACTTCATCTGGATAAATAAAATATTTAATGGTATAGAGAAGACAAACAAAGAATATTACCTCAACGGAAGTAGGACATAAATATATATTAATAAAAAATAAATTTAAAATAGATATCAGGAAGAAATTCAAATGTCAGTAGGGTGAGAGGAAGTTCGTGTGGAGCATAAACACCGGCATAGACCAATTGGGCCGAATGGTCTATTTCTGTGCTGTAAATTCTATGTAATTCTGTACTTTTGATTTTCAACTTCAGTCTATGACTCCTCCTTTTACCCTCAATGGTCTCCTATACTACAGGCCTTCACCTTGATTTTTCGATGATAATAAAAATCTTCAGAGAAAAAAGCACCCCAGCAAGGTAGTTTTTAACCTATCAAAATCCACCTCCACTCCAAAATGGCCAAAAGGAATAAGGTGGAAAAGTACCTCAGCATCCACAAGGTAAGAAATTTGTTCTATACAATGGGAGAAAGAAGTTCCCAGCTCTGTATTTGTACAAAATTATAATCAAATGAATCACTTGTCAAGTCACACAGAAGAACCTTTCACACCAACATGAGGCACTTAATATGTCACATAGAATAATTACACACATGCAATAATTTTCTGTCATGGGCACAAGTCATGCTGTCTCATAATTGGCTGGAATTTTTGTTATTTTATGAGGAAGTTTAAACAGAATTCTGCAATTCGGACCAGACCCTTTAATAACATACTATAACATTTTAAAAGTGTATAACTAAATAGCTTTTACCAAAACAGTGATTAAATATTTCTCCAATTTCTACCAACTAACAGGCTGTTACCTACAGATGTTGAAATGAGCAATAAAACTGCATACAACTATCCTGACTTAATTCTTTTTCATTAAGGTGTAGTCAGGTTCTGTGGCTTGTTTGCAAGTTTATTCATCTCTTTTCTCATTTGAACAAATTCCAAATGATCATTATATGGGATAGGGCTGATTTTGTGGTCTGGCCCTCCCAGCAAGTAGCATTGCTCAGAAACAGGCTGAACAACTGCAACTGGGGCTGTTATTGTTCGAGGAGAATACGAGGTGATTTCATACAGGTGTTTAAAATTATGAAGGGATGGGACAGAGTAGATAGGATCAGACTTGTTTCCAGTGATTGAGGGGTCTAAAATGAGGGGACATAGATGTAAGATTAAATATAAGCGATTCAGGACAGAGAGGGTTGTGAGGCTGTGGAGTTAGCGATTGAAGCAGAGACCTCGTCAAAATACATTAGACAGGTGCTGGAAGGAATAATGGGGTATGGGAACAAGGCAGTCACATGGGATTAGAACTACTGCTTATATAGAGGATAAACACCATCTAGACTGGTTGGGCCGAATGGCCTGTTTCAGTCATGTAATTTCTATATAATTCTCCAAGATGTGCACCTTACAAACTTGCTTCCCCACAGTGGGGCTGGATCCCAGAATAACCCTTTGAGTTTAATCTTTATTCATATATTATTCACATTATTATAGCGAAACATTTTCTCCTTCATAAACTTAATAGCTAAATTGCTGAAGCATTGCCAGAATTCACAGTAATCAAATTTCACACCCAAATTAATTTTCAATAAACATTTATATTTTTAACTATTCAATCATGGAAGTAAAAGGTAATCCCATGAACTGGTGATAAGATGCCCCAATGATCCAATGGCATATAGTGACCCACTCACTTAATAATCTTGCTGTTAAGTCAAATGTAATGAACTGGGGCTGCCCTGGCAAACAGGGCATTAATGACTTGCCTTATGCAAGAAAGGATAGCAAACTAATCTGGCTGAAGTTGCCTGTTCCCTTTGAAATGAGCCAGTGGGCAAGAAATTAAGCACTGTAGTGACTCTCTAAATGTTCTCTGTTTCTTGATGAAGTTTGTAGATCTCCCTTTATCAAAGTTCTTCCAGGGCTTCTGGGGTGACCATAGCCTCCATACATAACCCCAAGGAGATATTTAAATAAGATCTCCTGGTGGCTGGGATTCTATATGAGGGCTTGAATCACCTGTGGTGCTGTTGTACAAGCCCACCTTCCTGGGTTGTTCCATCTCGTCCAACAAATAGATGGTAAAGAGGGGAATCCACATGGGAAAAAAGTACTTTGCTGCCTCCCCCTTCATTTTAAGTAAATTCCCCAAACAAGAAACAGTCTCCAAAATAAAAAAAAGCAAGAAACATTTTGACAAAAAATAATCTAAAGTAAGGTTATGAGCCTCGAACAGCACAATGAATCGGAGCAATTCACTTTTAAGATTCCAGCATCAGCCTTCCTCAACTGCTCTTCTGTGTTGCCCCTGTTTTATTGTGGCATAAGTTAGATTGGCGGATTTTACGGCATAAATTATGGAATTTAGGACCGATGGGCCCTGAAATTCTCACCTCCCCTTGACATTCAACGGCATTACTGTCGCCGAATCCCCCACCATAAACATCCTGGGGGTCACCATTGACCAGAAACTTAATTGGACCAGCCAGATAAATACTGTGGCTACAAGAGCAGGTCAGAGGCTGGGTATTCTGCGGCGAGTGACTCACCTCCTGACTCCCCAAAGCCTTTCCACCATCTACAAGGCACAAGTCAGGAGTGTGATGGAATACTCTCCACTTGCCTGGATGAGTGCAGCTCCAACAACACTCAAGAAGCTCGACACCATCCAGGACAAAGCAGCCCGCTTGATTGGCACCCCATCCACCACCCTAACCATTCACTTCCTTCACCACCTGCACACAGAGGCTGCAGTGTGTACCATCCACAGGATGCACTGCAGCAACTCGCCAAGGCTTCTTCGACAGCACCTCCCAAACCCGCGATCTCTACCACCTAGAAGGGCAAGAGCAGCAGGTACATGGGAACAACACTACCTGCACGTTCCCCTCCAAGTCACACACCATCCCGACTTGGAAATATATTGCCGTTCCTTCATCGTCGCTGGGTCGAAATCCTGGAACTCCCTACCTAACAGCACTGTGGGAGAACCGTCACCACACGGACTGCAGCAGTTCAAGAAGGCGGCTCATCACCACCTTCTCAAGGGCAATGAATGCCAGCCTCACCAGCGACGCCCACATCCCATGAACGAATAAAAAAAAAATTCCACAGAGGATGTCCCAGTCTGCCTTGTGACTCAGGTGGGATCCCCAGGGAACTGGCATAAACAGCCAATTAAGCTATGTCCCGGAGGCTTCACCGCACTCCCGCCAGATATATGAGTCATAGAGTCATAAAGTTATACAGCACGGATAGAGGCCCTTCAGCCCATCGTGTCCGCGCTGGCCATCAGCCCTGTCTACTCTAATCCCATATTCCAGCATTGGGTCTGTAGCCTTGTATGCTATGGCATTTCAAGTGCTCATCCAAATGCTTCTTGAATGTTGTGAGGGTTCCTGCCTCCACAACCCTTTCAGGCAGTGAGTTCCAGACTCCAACCACCCTCTGGGTGAAAAAGTTCTTTCTCAAATCCCCTCTAAACCTCCCGCCTTTTACCTTGAATCTATGTCCCCTTGTTATAGAACCCTCAACGAAGGGAAAAAGCTCCTTAGTATCCATCCTATCTGTGCCCCTCATAATTTTGTACACCTCAATCATGTCCCCCCTCAGCCTCCTCTGCTCCAAGGAAAACAAACCCAATCTTCCCAGTCTCTCTTCATAGCTGAAGCGCTCCACCCCTGGTAACATCCTGGTGAATCTCCTCTGCACCCTCTCCAAAGCGATCACATCCTTCCTGTAGTGTGGCGACCAGAACTGCACACAGTACTCCAGCTGTGGCCTAACCAGTGTTTTATACAGCTCCATCATAACCTCCTTGCTCTTATATTCTATGCCTCGGCTAATAAAGGCAAGTATCCCATATGCCTTCTTTACCACCTTATCTACCTGTTCCGCCGCCTTCAGGGATCTGTGAACTTGCACACCAAGATCCCTCTGACCCTCTGTCTTGCCTAGGGTCCTCCCATTCATTGTGTATTCCCTTGCCTTGTTAGTCCCTCCAAAGTGCATCACCTCGCACTTTTCCGGGTTAAATTCCATTTGCCACTGTTCCGCCCATCTGACCAACCCATCTATATCGTCCTGCAGACTGAGGCTATCCTCCTCGCTATTTACCACCCTACCAATTTTTGTATCATCAGTGAACTTACTGATCATACTTTATACATTCATATCCAAGTCATTAATGTAGACCACAAACAGCAAGGGACCCAGCACCGATCCCTGTGGTACCCCACTGGCCACAGGCTTCCAGTTACAAAAACAACCTTCGACCATCACCCTCTGCCTTCTGCCACTAAGCCAGTTTTGTATCCAAAGTGCCAAGGCACCCTGGATTCCATGGGCTCGTACCTTCTTGACCAGTCTCCTGTGGGGGACTTTATCGAAGGCCTTACTGAAATCCATGTATACCACATCCACTGCGTTACCCTCATCCACACGCCTAGTCACCCCCTCAAAAAATTCAATCAAATTAGTCAGACATGATCTTCCCTTGACAAAGCCATGTTGACTATCCCTGATTAATCCTTGCTTCTCCAAGTGGAGACTAATTTTGTCCTTCAGAATTTTTTCCAATAATTTTCCTACCACTGATGTTAGGCTCACTGGCCTGTAGTTCCCCGGTTTTTCCCTACTCCCCTTCTTGAATAATGGTATTACATTAGCGGTTCTCCAGTCCTCTGGCACATCCCCTGTGGCCAGAGAGGTTCTGAATATATGTGTCAGAGCCCCCGCAATCTCCTCCTTTGCCTCACACAGTAGCCTGGGATACATTTTGTCCGGGCCTGGGGATTTATCCATTTTTAGGCCTGCTAAAACCGCCAATACCTCCTCCCGCTCGATGTTAATATGTTCGAGTATATCACAGTCCCCCTGCCGTATTTCTATGTCTACATCGTCCTTCTCCATAGTGAAAACAGATGCAAAAAATTCATTTAGAACCCCTCCTACATCTGCCGGCTCCACACACAGATTGCCATTTTTGTCCCTAATGGGCCCTATTTTTTCCCTAGTCATCCTCTTACCCTTAATATACTTATAAAACATCTTAGGATTTTCCTTTATTTTGCTCGCCAGTGTTATTTCATGGCCCCTCCTTGATCTCCTAATTTCTTTTTTAAGTATCCCCCTGCACTTTTTGTACTCCTCTAGGGCTTCCTCCGTCTTTAGCCTTTTGTATCTGCCAAAAGCCCTCCTTTTTTTCCTAATCCATTCTCGTATATCCCCTGACATCCAAGGTTCCCTGGAGTTCTTGGAACCACCTATGGTGAGAGATCAGGAGACCCCCCGCAGACCTCAGGGCCATGGTGTCATCCTGGTGTTAAACCCATCATTTGCATACCGCACCTTATCTAGGGTGCACAGATCTTAC